>NC_084672.1:17152607-17511107 GCF_028389875.1 Rhea pennata
TGGACTTTGCTAAGTGATTTATTTAGAAACAACACTTTACCCTTTCTTAAGCCATTGATTTTTATTGTTCCATGTCTACTGTGATACTTAGTAGTCTTCAATATCAGATACTGGCAATGATATGTCTTTTGATTAGAGAAAAATAATTTTAAAATTACTTCATATCAACCAACAACAAAAAAAATTCAAAAATTTCAATAAATCAAAAGCAGAAATAGTCAATCAAAGTATTTTACTCAAATTGAAAATTATTTTTAATTTAAAATACGTTATTATAAAATGGAAAAAAATGTCAAATTCAATGTCTTGAATCAAAAAGAATAACATCTCCTGCTTTCTTTTTCTCTAAGCTAGGTGAAGCTTAATTAGATAACTGAAATATTTCAGCACCACCATGTTTTCTTTTTGCACCTGAAAAGTTACTAGTGAAAAAGTCTGCCCACCTCTATACACATCTGTGCTTCTCTATCACCCCAAAGTCAGAAAGAAAAAAGATTCAACATCTGTACAGACTTCTAGTGATAGTTAAGTACATTTTATTATTTTATCTAATTGTACTTTATTCTGCTTATTGCTAATGAGGGAACAGCACAAAAGGAGAAACAGTGGCCATGCATAAGTTTGCTTTTTAACAGCACATACAACATGTAAAATAATACATGTAACAGCTCATCATTTTCTCATCGTTTCATGAGAGCGTTGAGGTGTTATGGAGGCAAGGGCCTGGTCAAGCTCTGTCATCAGCCATCCAGAGTTAAAATCATTCTGTGACAGAACATCTCCTTTACTCAATAACCAAATATAATGGTCATTCTGGATGGTCTTCCCAACAGCTTATTTGCTTGATTTTTAGTTGCTCGTGGGAATTGCTATTTTAATGCTATTTTTCCTCTGAGACAGAAAATCGCAGCATATTAACAGGCAACTCACTCAAACGGGAAGCGAAGCCCCCCCAGCACGGACGTACAGCCCAGCCTGCAGCAACCACCGAGCAACAGCTTCTCCAGGAAACTTCTATTAAAACTGAAGTAACGACATAGGGATTTCTCAAGAACAAAAAGTACATTTTCAAATGTTAATAGGTACAACAGATGGATCGGGATTATAATGTTCATTTGGATAAGGAATTTTCACCTAGCCAAGCAATCTCAAAGCATGCAGTCTAGATTCCTATCAGTTTAAATTAACCTGGAAAATGCTCCCTATTTGATAATTTCAATTCAGTTCATGGAATCAGACTAGAGCAAATCCACAGTTAAACTCGCCAAAATGCAGACTACGTGAATACTGGCTCCTCTTCATATTTTTTTCTCTGCAAAATTCTCACTCTTACTGCATGCAGACAAAGCCCATGTCATTATTCTATTACTTTATGCACTAATCAAAGTATTCTGTGTTCAGATGAAGAACACTGTTCTACATCAGGATTTTTTACATTTGTTCCTTGGACCTTGTTAAAAAGTTGAAACAAAACTAAGGCAATTTCCAGCATAGCGTGAATTCATAATCTAAAAAAATTAATAAGGACTCATACTCCAACCCATATGTATTTTTAAACAGAATGTAATTTTCTGTTGTACTTTTATATACATTTAAGTAATTTATTTTAAAATATATTAATTTCTATTTTACAGAATATTCTTGTCAGATGTGCACCTGATGTCTAGTTCTTATGAAACAGAAATTCAATTCTACATAAAGTTGAAAAAATTTGCTCCAATGTTGTATGCAGATCATTACTTGGGGCAATGCTGAAGACCCAAAACATTTGCAACTTAGTGACAAATATTTTCCACTGCTACAGAGATCTCAATAGATGAAGTTAAATAACATTAATGTTTTGTTTCAAACTGCTGCACTCATGTTCACAAACAGCTTGCTGACCTGCCCATTCAGAGCCTACATATTTGCATTGACCCTGGCATAAGTTCTCTAACATTTGAAAAAGAATATTTACTGCAGTATAGTTTCCCTTCTTATAATCTAATTAAACATGCAAGATATATGACACAAATCATAGCTTAGGGCAACATTTTTGGTACAGTAATATGAAGAGTGGTTTTACTGAAACCTCATGGTTTTGGCAGCAGTATCTTGGGACACACACACTCAAAAAAAAATTTACTGTGAATAATCTTAGGTAATAGTGTGTTAATTGTTTGTCATGAGAACTCCATATCTGAAAAATCTGACAAGAGGCAGTAATCTCAGAAGCAATATCTCTGAGTATCCTCTCTGACTTGACAGCTTTGTTTATTGTAATTCATGCAAAAAAGAAAAAAAAAAGATTAAAAAAAGATTCAATTGAACTCTTTAATTAAATAGTGGAAGTGGAAATTACCAATGTATAAATAACAAAAGACTGTAATAGCTATTAAGCTTAGTCATAGAGTTTTAAAACTTGTTTGTACAAGGTACAGTGAAAGAAAAAACATATTTGAGAGCTGACTACTGTTACTTGTTTACATTTGTCTCTTTGTAAACATTCATGCCATGGAAATTAAATTCCTATAAACAGACAGATTGGTGGTATGCTTGATCAAAATAATTGTCAGCATATAAGAATAAAAGCAAAGGTTTATTTCTGGAGTTACCTTTGTATGCAAGTGTCTACATGCACTGGACAGTTATCATAGACTTGTATAGTCAGAGAGCACACCTGATTTTGAATTAAAAAATTTGTTTTGTTTTGTTTTGGTTTTTTAGGTCTTTTACCATAGTTTTTTTGCAATATTTTCTTCAATAAGAACTGCTACAGCTAAATTGTATTCTATTCTGTTAGTATTGGGACTTTAAAAGGCTAGTTAAAAGGGGCTTTTTTTTAGAAAAAAATTTTTGATTTTTCCATTTCATTTATGCTAATTTGAATTTCACAGCTCTCCAGTACTAACACAGCATTCCAGCTATTTCATTCTGAAACACACAACATTTATCATCCTTTGAAGTTAAAGTAATTTCTGGTGACTGAGGCAGTAATAAAATATACAGAACTAATGTTATTATTGGGTGAGCCAGAGCTGAATTCAGAAATACTGTATATTAGAAAAATAGCCAAAAGCAATCCTTTATCAAAAGAGCATTCTGAGCTTCAAAATTTCCTGCAGGATAATGCTAACTGTTTACTTGAGATTTAGGTTTTACTCTAGGCTGTACAGTAAGAGCAGGCCTACTTCCACGCACAGTACTCAGGACCCTATTTCCTCCATCTAAATCATTCAGGGCTGATGCTAGGCATGCTTGCTGACAAATTCTGCATGCTTTACAGTATGCAGTGCATGAATGACCATCTCAAACTCAAAAAAATTGCTAATGCTCACTGCAGGTGTTTTTCTCCTTACAAAAATTGCTAATAAATATTATCCTCTGCTACAGAATTTTTCTATCATGTAGTACCGAACTTCACCAGAGTTGGGCTGTGCAAGTGAACAGGAAGCTGTCCCTCTCTGCCCAGTTTATTGATGTGAATGAGCAACACATGGCGTATTAGTTCCATGACATGTCTTCATAATTGAAACAGAGAAGACTAAAAGATTGGTAGTCTCTTTTGGATGAATAAGAGAGAAAAGAGAGGGAGGAAATTCAATATAGCAAGTAAAGAGTAAGCCATAGTGCTATCCAGTAACCATGGTGCTAGAAAACCAATATTGAAAGCTTATAAACAATCACTAGAGAAAGCCAAACTTCACATCAAATTCCTGTTAAAGAATCTTGCAATATACAACGTGTTTATTTACCAGTAAGTTTTCTCTTAGGTTCTGTAGTGATTTTGGTGCGTTTTTAATGTCTAAGACTCACCCACTTCTGCGATTCACTCTTAGCATGAACACAAAAGGCTACATACAATATTGAAGTTCGTATTAGTGGCTTCTCAGGTTGTTGTTGATGATTGCTTTAAATCCAATTCTTCATTAGAATAGACAACAAAATGGTATCTGGGGAGGAGAATCAACAACACATCTGCCTCTACAGAAATGAAGGCCTTACCAAATTTCACACTTTTTACCATAAATTCTGAATATGAAATCTTTCTTAACCCAAACGTAGTAAAGGAAATTACCTTAATTTGAATATACATCGTTAGCTACAAATATTCTGCCTACAGACACTACATCCATTCTAGACTAATGCCCATGCTTGGATTGTGCCCCTGTGGCCAGGAAGGCCTGCGGTGTCCTGGGGTACACTAGGAATGTTGCCAGCAGGTCGAGGGAGGTGATCCTTCCCTTCTATTGAGCCCTGAGGAGGCCACATCTGGAGTGCTGTGTCCAGTTCTGGGCTCCCCAGTGCAAGAGAGACATGGAGCTACTGGGGAGAGTCCAGCGTAGGGCTACGAGGATGATCAGAGGGCTGGAGCATCTGCCCTGTGAGGAACGGCTGCGAGAGCTGGGCCTCTTCAGCCTGGGGAAGAGAAGACTGAGGGGGGATCTGATCAATGTGTACAAATTCCTGAAGGGAGGGTGTCAACAGGATGGGGTCAGACTCTTTTCAGTGGTACCATGCAACAGGACATGAGGCAACAGGCACAAACTGAAACACAGGAAGTTCCACCCGAATGTAAGGAAAAACTTCTTTCCTGTGAGAGTGACAGAGCACTAGAACAGGTTGTGGAATCTCCTTCTCTGGAGATACTCAAAAGCTGTCTGGACGTGATCCTGTGCCACATGTTTCAGGTGACCCTGCCTGAGCAGGGGGTTGGACTGCATGATCTCCAGAGGTCCCTTCCAACCTCAACCATTCTGTGATTAGAACATGGAGCTAAATATCATAGCAAAATAAAACTCAGCACCAAATTTCTTCCTAGATATTAAAACTTCTAGAACTGCCTTGCAGGCTTTCCTCCATCTCAGCCACTTTCTCACTGATCAAGGGCAGTGAGACTTCATCCTTTATCAGAAATAACAGGATCCACCTTCCAGAATGTGTCCCTGAAGCTTTTAGTTTAACTATCCTGTAGCTGCCAGAGTGAACCAAAGGTTAGAAGTTGTGCTATGCTCCGAGAAAGAAAAAAGGACTGATGACTCAAGCCCAATAAATGACTTCAGGTCTTTTAAAGAGCTCCTTTATCTGACCACAATGTGCCAAATATGTTGACCCAGCTCCTTTTCCACTCCCCTGATCTCTGGTTTGTCCCAAGCCACATAAGTAAACACTTCCTTCTTTTTTGCAAATGGAGTCAAAATTTTAACAAGACATATATGAAACTAAACAAAGGCTCTTCTCATGTAACAGCTGAGTAAATATTACCATCTCGCTTACGTATTTCAAGCAGTCCTTGATGCAAAAAAAGTGTCCTGTATTTTTTGGAAGTCTTTGACCTAGATTCTTCTTTCGTAATGATGAGGTGAATAACCAGACTTTAACTTCAAATTATTTTTAAAGCTAAACATACACAGTAAAAGTAACCATTATAAATGTATTGCATAAGCACCTAAAAACATTTTAAGTATGTCAAAAGATATCAAGAATGCTAGAAAGATTGTATATGAGTTTTAGAAGAAGTAAGATCAAAATAAAACCTCTCAAAATCTAACTCAAAAATAACTCTTACAGTGAGATCTATTAAATAATGGAAAACTCTCCTAAGGAGATTTAAGAATATTTAAAGCTGGTAAATAAAGCTCTAAAAATATAATGAAATGGTAGATGGATAAACTAGACTGCTCAATGCATCTTTTTTGACTCTTTTCTGTATCCACTTTCTTTAATTTCATGACACACGTTTATTCTATAAGTTTGCTGTTGAAATTCAATTGTTAATGGATGACCATGAGGTATCATGTCCTCTATGTGCTCTTCAAGCTCCCTGGCAAAACTTTACTTCTACAGTGAACAACAGCTGCTCTGTTGCAAGGGATGATGCAGCAGGTCATTTTCTTAAGCATACTATGCTAGACTTAGGAGGAAAAATGATGCGAAAAATCATGCTGTTCTTCTGACCCGCTTTTTACTGTCACAGCGAATACTGCTTACATCTGGCCAAACATGACCAGCAACTTCATTGAACCAAACTGAGCCATTTACGACACAAACAAATTTGCTTGTTGCATGCCCTTTGTAGACAACAGATCTAAACATGCCATGTAAAAAGTGAGGTACAACAAAAAGGATGATATTTTTACTTCCCCACTACAGTTTCTAGACTGAAATAGAAAATTCCTTTTATTTTATTCGGTTACTCTGGATTATTAGACTCACAGATTTAGTTAAAATTTTCAAACCTGGGGGAACAAACCAGGAAACAGTGCAAGGGAACTGGTGAAGCTGACTCTACCATGCCAGTGTAAATTGCTTTTGAGGAAAAAAGAGAAACTATGCCAAACAATACTCTCTACATTATTTTACAAGTGCTTTGGAGGATAGCAGTAGTTTAAAAAATAATCTCAGCTGAACTGCATCTAACAGCATAAAATAAACTAGTGACTTGTTCTCTTCTTGTGGTGTACGTTTAAGCAGTTCAGATTCAATCTCCTCTTTCTTTTCATATGACTTGGCAGTGTGCACAAATCTCTTGGAAATGACTCGAGACCAGGAATTTAATAAGTAGTGCATATATGTTGTCTGTCACTGGCATCTTTTAATCTTTGTTTAAGCTTCTGCTGAAAAAATGACACACACACACACACACACACACACACACACAAAATCTCCTCAAAACACAAAAATCCCTCTACCCAGCCACCAAACTATGCCACTCAGATTCACTTTCACATCCTTCCTACTTAACTTGGGACTTTTGGACCATCTTGGACCACCTACAAACTGACAAACGATGAACTTTGCCTTGCTAATGTTGTTTGTGGACATTTCTGGAGTTACAAGCCTCTCTTTAAGCCCTAGAAAAAAAAACTTCAAAGAATGTCTTGTGCTGCATCTTCTACTACTTGCAGAACCACACCAAGCTCAACGCTAAATGCTTAAAAAATCACTCATCCAAGATGACCACACAGCAGGGAAAGAAAAAAAAGAGAGAGAGAAGAAAAAAAGATTTACTAGAACTTATAGTCAGGTAATGAATTTCTGGGAGAGCTGTAGACCATTTTTGGAATTAGCTTTGGAAAGACTAATTGAACAATTAACCACTGGACGAATTTAACTTGTGACATGAATTGAAATATCAAAAGTCAACATTACTTTCATTCTGAAAGATACATCATGGCTCACACAGAAAAGATCAAGTCCTGAGGGTTTTAACTGTACAACCTATGCTATGCAGATGGCAGGACTTTGTGATTACACTGGACCTTTGAGGGACATGACAGCCATAAATCTTTGCATCTGAGGCTAAGAAAAAATCCTAAATCAGGAATTGATATTTGATGGATTACAATCCTGATTGACACTTCAGTTATGTCATCAAAAGAGAAAAGAAAGAACAGTAAGAAACAAAAAGCTTTTTTCCAGATGCCTCAAATACAGAGAAAGCAAGGGAATGGTACAGTCCTAAGAGTTGGTTTCAACTAGCCCAAATCAGCAGGGCCAGCTCCAGTGGATCTACACTGAACTACATCGCTCCCACCCTGCCCGGTCACACTTGCATGGCATCGCGTCACCCAGTTTTACCAAACAAGTCTATCAGTATGCACTTAGGCATAGGAAAGAAAAGAGGAAAATATTTCTGATATCTTGGTTTTGTCACAGATTACTTTATGTGGTAATGGTTACTGTGATATGTAAACGTGGTAGGCAGTGAGACTCTCTTTCTGTTTTTTTGGATTTCAAGTAGCTAGTAAAATGACGCTTTGCCATTAACATGCATAGATGTTCGTTGAGTGCTTTGGAAAGTTTGGCATTCTTTCATCTTCATGCAGATTTTTATCTAAATTTGACTTTTATATATTAACTTAAAGTATCATGCCCAGAAGTACTTTAATGTTTCTATGACAACAGTTCATAACAGAGACCTGACATTTTTCAGACTTACTGGCACAGTTAAAATTAAAAGGAAAAATGACCATTTTAAAATGGGATATTAAAATATTTTCCAATCTCACAGTACTAACAATGTAGGTGTCTTCCAGGGAAGCTTGTGCTGAGTTATGCAGAATTCCCTAGCCCCAATTACAAAAGTAAAAGCCTTCTTACTACTTTTCACAGCTCTGAGAAAATTTAAAGTCCATCTTCAAACTTCCAGTATCACCATGCACTGGACTCTCTTCAGAGTACAGCTTGCTTTCAGCATGGTAATGGACACTGAGAGGTATGAGGAAGGATTACAATTCAAAAAAGTACATTTTCTTTCAAGATTTTTTTTTAACTTCATTGGAAGTTACTTTTGATTACTTGCCACTAGCCAAAGCAGTAAAATTGCATCAACATACTCAGCGGTAGAAGAAACTGAATACACATTAAAGTTGTCTAGAGTGTGAAAGGCACAGATGATAACTATGAAAATATTTAGCCCTGAAAGCAACAGCAATGTGACAGACAGCCCCCAGGAGCTGGCTGGTTTTAAAGGCCCTCTTGCACAGGGACCCTGCCCGAGAGCTGGGGTGACCCTGCAGCCTCCACAGGAGGCACAAGGCCCCAGCGTGGCATTGCTCTGCCCTCTGCTCACAGACACTGCTCCTGCAGCAGGACCAGACACCACATGTAGGTGCCAGCTCCCCGGCTGCCCCCACTCACCACTGAACAGGACTGCAAGCATCTCTGGCTGCCTTAATGAGGACAGTGGGCAGCAGACAGCAGCACTGGAGGGGCCAGCAGCACATACGTGAACTTCTGCTGCCCTGCCACTGGGCAGGGCCTGCAGCCAAGAGCTGCGCCACCAGCTGGGCGGCCACACCCGAGTCTCGCGCTGCTCCATTGCACAGGGCCCCTCCAGGAGACCCTCTGAGAGCCACACCGAGAGCTCTCCCAGACAGGCTGCACTGGTCCCTCCCTATCTGATCAATCAAGCCTTTCGGTTCGCTTATCTTTAAAAGCTCACTTACTTTTAAAGGCTTTTTGTTGATAGTAAAAATTTAGGGTTAAATTCTGCATTGTTCTGAGAGCAAGTTCAAGGTGCAATTAACTGACCTGACTTAAAAAGTCCAGAATTAAAGTACACAAAAAAACAAACAAAAAAAAACTTACAGAAGAGAGCGGATTAGTCACTATCACATAACGATACATCATTATTGGCAGAGTGACAAAGCCCTTGCACAACAAGAAATTCACAGGGAAATGATCATGTTGGCACCTGCGCTGACGAACATGAGAAGGTGGGTGTATTTCTCAACTCTAGTTACAAACGGAGTGGACTCATTCAACTGATATTTTGTCACACTGTAGCTGAAAATTCCGTTTTGTGAAAACTGAAGTCTTCCCTAGGAATACATTATTTTTGCTGCAAATGGACAAAGAAAAGCCAAGAGCATTTCCATTTCCTTATTTTATTTCAATGCTGAAATGTTGCATTTTACTGAAGTAAAAAAATCTTTCTGAAATGTTAATTGTAAAATTACAATCATACATATATTTTGAAGTCTAATTACTAAGTCTATGCCAAAACTCCTTTTTTAAGCATTTAAGCATATTCCTGGCAATTTTTTCCATTTTCATTTTTGTCCACATTTGGAAAGAAAACTAATAGTCAAAACATTAACACTGCAACAGCTTTAAGTGACCCTTTTCATAAT
The DNA here is from genome assembly GCF_028389875.1 of Rhea pennata. Classification (NCBI taxonomy): domain Eukaryota; kingdom Metazoa; phylum Chordata; class Aves; order Rheiformes; family Rheidae; genus Rhea; species Rhea pennata. The sequence goes on from NC_084672.1 coordinate 17,162,225, forward strand.
ACATACAGAGCACAAACTGATACAGTCACAAAGCTGATGAATAATAAATATTATTACAAATCATGCCAAATTTTGACCTAAATACTGATCTACTGTTTGTCTATAGATGCTTCAGCTCTTATTATTAGCGTTACAACACCTCATATGCACTACAAAACAGAAAAGCCAGCGAGGGGGGGAAAAAAAGCCATTTTTTCAATTGAGTTTTAGAGTCAGGATCTAGACACAGAAAGATTAACTAACTTTCTCATTGTTAGACAGGAAATCTAAGCAAACCAGAAATCTGATTTGCAAACCCACTCCCACCTTTCCCTCCGAATACCGGTTCCAATGCCTTAAGCCACAGCACCATTAATAACAGGTCTATCTAAGCTCAGATCCAACATTATTCTGCCTTTCATCAGATCTGCACTTGGTGCATTATTTATAATTTTATTACTTCAGTTGATCAAAGTAATGGACTAGATGTTGACTTTTTAGCCGCTTTGGCAGCATTGTTGGAGGAACTTGAAATTATTAAGCAGATGTTCTGCAACATAAGTGGGGGCTTGTTTCGCTCTAATGAGATACAGTATTTGTTACAAGGAAGGAAATTGCTTGTGGATTTGCTATAATGCATTTTACATAGAGTGGGTTACATTTATATTGGAGCAATGAAAAAATACAGTAAAAGTCCATATTACTTTTCAGATCTGATGACGTCACCAGACTCATATTATTATATTTGGGGGGGTGGGGTGAGGGAGGAAATCAGGCTCAACTTTTTTAGGTCTGGTTTTATATTTGATATCCACCTCAACGGTGTAACGGATCCAAACAGTTAGCTCTTTGTGATCACTCTCCAGACGTATCACAGTACTGTTTCAGCATAACAAATCACACAGCAAGTTGCACCTCAGTATTTTTTAGGCCTTTGACCAAAATTATTCAGAAGCAGATCTCTTTTTAGATATATGAGCAAATTTAATCTACCATTTCTTTGGCTCTTTCAAACTTAATTTTAAACTTGTGGTGTTTGGATTTAAATTCACAGTCATATAGTGAAATATGGAAAGCGAATTAACAAATTCACAAGTTGACTGTGGGCAAATGCCAGAGATTTTTATCTATCTGGATGTAAGAGGGAGGACTGATCCAGAAAAACATTAGCAGGAATCCTCTTTTTTGTAAATGGCCTCAAACCATGGCTTAGATATTTATTATGCGCCATGCTTATAAAACTTCCAAGATGTCTAATGGAAACAGAGCACAATAGAAGCCGGCTCTGCTTTTCATTTTATGTACTACCACTGGGAATCTCTTTCTTCTGATGTTCATCCATATTATAAGCTTTTCTTTCACAGTGGTAAGATTTTCCTTGCTTTGAAAATATAATTCATTATAACAAATGGGAATATCAAGCATATATAAATGCCAGTCTAACTACTCTTATGCTTGGTTAAATTGGTATAATCTTTTCAACTCTCTTCATTACACTCAGCACTACTAAAAACTTCCATTCAAAACTCTAATACTTCAGAAACAGATAAATGCTTACATTTAAATAATAACATGGAACACAAGCACCCAAGTTCTTGTATTAGTAAGAATAGTACCCTCTTTCTTCCAGCAAACTTGCATCAATGAGAGTTGCAATCTTTGAAATACTAGGAGGTAAAGCTGGAAAATGTCAAACTGAGGGTTTTTAGAAGGGGGGCATCTGAAAAAATAGCCTGTAATACTTAATCCTCATGAACGCTCTGCAACAGTTTAGCCTTTCAATCTCTCATACATCCCCACCTGTAAAACCCCACACAGTGACTAGGGACTAAGGCTTCCTGAGTTGCAGCACCTCAGCTCCAGCCACAGGGACCAACCAGGCAGGCTTTCATCTCATACAACAAAGCATAAGATAAAGTGTTTGCACTTAAATCCCACAGAAAGAGGTTTCATCAGAACAAAGACATAAGCAAATGCCTTTTGCCTTGTGTTTGCCACAGGCTAATTGTATGGAAATTGCCAGTCACCATGTTTCTAGGGATGCACTTGTATTAAGGAGCAGTAACTCACAAGTTCAGCAGGACTGCGGGTTCACGGGCACACACGAGGATCTCCCCTCCAGCACTAACTGGGGCGTGCACATAAACTGATAAGCCTGCGATTAAGGCCTTACCTAAGGGAGCTTGATTTTCTAGTTCAGGCAAAAATTGCTCATGCTTGAACTGTCTGGGACCTGTGGTTAAATTTCCATCACCAATAAACTACCTGCTGTTAAAACACAGAAAGAGATAAATTACTAGATCTGGAAATTAAGATCTTCTGTATTCAAGCCATACATCCTAGACTAGGCTTCCTCACTTTTTCAGCTAGTCACGACTCCTGGACTTGTCAACCCACATCACCCCATTATCAATAACTCTGCCCGCAGCTCCTGGCCCCACCTGTAAGCTGATCCAAATTACAGTTCAGAAATTAAGGAGTTAGAGCTAAAACATTTACAAAGCTGATCAGATAAAATCCATTATTTTTTACTGGAATCAGAACTCACATATTAACTTTATCAGCATTTAGATGTTAACTTCTAATATCTGCACAATGCCATAGGAAGTAAATTAGGAAAACAGAAATTTGTACCCAAATATTCCAGACAGTGAAAGTGCAGATTTATTGCTGAGAGTGCACATAAAAAATATTTTGAGTATACAAGTAGAAGTTGAGAATGTAAATGTTTCAGATTCTCATCTGACCCCCTCTGATGTTAACAGCACCTCTCCCTTTAAATCAGTCGATATTAGAACAGACTCAAAGTGAAAAAAAATTGTAAATGAAAAGTATCTTCCTAGTACTCTTTCAACATAATGAAAAATATTCTGAAGAAATCTGTCTCCCAAAGAGAAAGAAGGTGGGAAATTGTATTTAATAGGACTCCTTATGTGGCTTGTTTTTCTGTTACTTCAGTGTTTGGAGGTTTTATGACCTACTAGCATATTTCCTATTTTGTTTTTCTAGGACAAGTGTTAAAACTTACAAGGATCAACAGTAGATCAAATGCTTTATTCAATAGTCACACTTTTAACTGCTCAGGAACACATACTGCAAACAAAGTCCTGGAAAGGAATGAAGAGAGGAGTAATAGTCCATGAGGGGTGGTTCAAAAATAAATAAATAAATAAAAAGCCCCTATAAACAGAAAGGGAGGGAAAAAAAAAAAAAAAAAACTTTTTGAATCCCATGTTTATTCCTTGCCATTTGGCCATTTGTACACCAGCCCAGCAGAACTTTGTCTAGACTCAATGAGAACTTCAGAAAAATTCATCAGAGATTAATTTTTCGAATTTGTCATCATTTTCCAAAGAAACTGAAATTTTTTATTGAAGTCCTCATCCTACAAGGGATTAGGTACACGTCTAATTCTACAAATACACAGAAATCTGGATATTATCAACGTGTAGCAATCCTTTGCAGGATCAGGTGTCAGTTTTGTTCATTTTTTCAGTTACGTGGTGGAATTTCATCTAAATGACTCTGCAACATTGACCTCATCCAAAAACCACTGAAGTAAATGGAAAAACCTCCTACTAACCTCAACAGTTTTTGGACCATTAGGACCTATAGAAGGTCATATTTCTATTGCGTTCCTTTAACTTCAGCAGAAACTGGAAACTCCACAGCCTGCTACACAGACTGCACTAGATTAAGACAATCATTGTTGACTAGAGTGATAAATGTGAAATTTCTTATGAAATCAGACATACAGAAAATATTAAAATATTATTTAAAATCTTTTGAAATGTGTAAGTCAACAAAAACTACTTCCATATATAAACTGAGGCAAAGATAGTAATTTAAAAATCAAAGTTTTATATGCATTTTAGGTAGGGAATCTCTTCTCTATTTTACTTCACAATCTCACCTTTTTTCCTCTTTCTCATTTCTTAGCTGTTCATTCTTTTTTAAATATGAAAAAATATTCACCAGACATTTTCAATTTTGCATTCTAAGCTGATCAGTCCACACTGCACAGAAGAAAGTGTTTAAAATCAAGAGTATCATGCCAAAAATTGAAAATAATACAAGAAACATATTGAACAAGTATTTCATACATTTAACAATAAAGATGGAACACATGTTGATAATCTTTTACTTGGTTGTTGCCCTGTTTATTCAATATTCCCTAAAGTTAACCTACAACATATGTTAAATTATTACACTGTTTCAACCTTGCAGCTCTATTTAATCCTCCAGACTATTTCAAGGATCTAGAAGACATGACAGGATCAGTGGTCTTTTTGCAAAAGCTGCACACCTGCAAAATACTGAGAGTCCTAAGTTTTCCCCATTCCAGTGCATTAATACTGAGAAGGAAAAAAAAATGACTAGATTTGCATGATGAGCACACTTACGACTACAACATAAAAATAACAGAGAGTTTCTCTGTGAAGCTATACAATAAATATGTTCGCAGCATCTAAGCTTGCTTGTCTCAGTTTGCTACAGAAAGAATCTACCACCAAGAAGAACAGATCTAGGAGAATTAAGAACAACTTTCATTTTTCATGTCTGAAAAGAGGTCTTTGAATAGGAAAAGGATGTCATGTTTACACGGGGGTTTTGCCATAAGGAAGTCAAAGTGCAAAATTTGGATTCAAAGGCAAAGGTAAATTTTAGGAGTGATGTTTTGGCTCTGAACCTCAGCTGAGGACTTTTCTCAGAGACAACAGGAGTGAAAATTAATACAGTATCACCCCAAATAGGTGAGATCACCTCAAGTAGTCCTCAACTGAACTAAAGCATCCTGAAGCACTTACTCTACATGTATACTTATATACAATAACCACTACAATGCAAACAGCACTAAAAAGCGTGAGGAAAGCTCTCTTTTGATAAAACAGTCAAGGTAATTAATTTGCCTCTCTGTTCTCTCCCTTATGTTGAGGAATCCAACATACAAACAGATGCTACAAAATAAAGCAGATATTCGAAAAGGTTGTAATTCTACCTCCTGAAAAGGTTCCCACACAACCTTTACTGGAACCGATGAAAGACTCAAAGTAATCAGGATTATTTTTATTGAATAATTCCTAAATGGCACAGTCCTTGGCTCTGAAAAGGTTTTGCTTGGCACAAGATCCAAAGCAGAGGATACAGAGAAGAAGCAGACCAATTCCTGAAACTGCCTTGGGCTGCTTTAATTCCTAGCATATGTTAATTTAAAGCAACCTTGCTCTAATGCTGATTTTTACTCCTGGATAACAACCTCAGTAATGACACCTCTGACTTCTAGTACAACTCATGCTTCTGGGGTATTCCCCCACTCACTGTTACACTAGTCAGATTGCTCCCAAAATCAAAGGGAGCAGCTACTCAGTTGTTTGCTTGCAGCAAGGTTCACACTGCTCTGTACAGTCACTGCATACAAGGAAACTATACAGAGAATAAAGATCTAGTCTAAAGACCTTTACAGATTTGACTGGGTCACAGACTGTGGATTTATGCAGTCTTGCTTGAATGTTAAACATTCAGCCTGATGGCTAAGTCAGACCCTGAGAAGGTTGTGATAAAGGTGGTAAGTACTTCCCTCCAGTATGGTGCTTTTGTGGATCAAAGTATTGACTCTGTTTTTATAAGAAAGTTAGATTAATGTAAAAAATGTATTCTTCTTGCATTAAATCACATTAACCTGAGAAATAAGTCCTGTTCAAATCCCTTCCTTGCCCTTCTTTTCCCTGACACATCCTCACACAGTACTTCATAAACATGTTTTTGGTCAAAATAAATGCAGTTTAAAAGAACATTGATTTAATTTTATACTGATCCCAACACTGCAACTAAATCCTTTGAAGTTGCAGTTTAAAAATTAAAACTTCAGTCAAAATTCCCTCATTATTTGGTTATTGCCAACATTTTTTCCCCTCTTTCCAGTCAGCCAGCCATTTTATACCATTATACCTGTTAAACACTGAAATCAAATGTACCTTATTTTACTGGAGACAAGACAAAAAAACCCACAATGTACATGCAAAAATAATCATATCAATACCTTTTTAGGACTTCACATTCTACTAATATCTATCTTAAGGCTAATATTAATTTCTACCTACTAGCAGAAATTATAAAACCATAGGCATAAATTTGGCAATTTACTGTAGAATAAAGAACGTTCTGTAGAATAAAAGATTCTGTGTTATTGGAATACTATTATATAAGGTTTCTGCTGAGATGGAAAATCCAGATGCACCTCAATATCCTTATTACTAAAACATCCGTTAAGATTTTATATTTTAATGTGTTAACGCTAAAGCGAGTTATCATTGCTTCCTATGAAATGAATATGCAGGTGAAGCATGCAGGCATGGCAAAGCATCAGACTAGCTCGTAGTTGCTCTGAGCATAAATTGTCACCACTTTACATTTCTTACGATGCAAAATGGGCACCATGTTTGGCTCCCAACATCAGTATTTGTCAAGAGCTTCCCTAATGCTAGGATTCACAGTGAATTTTCTTCACTTTTTTAAAGAAATAAAGTCAGAGATTAGATTTTGCTTTAAAAAGTTTTTATCAAATCTAAGGCCAGCTCAAATAATGTTAATTTTATTAAATTTCAATAAAAGTAATACTAAAAGAATTTTACTTGAATTCAATATTAAAAGCAGGAATGCTGGGATGTAAAATAATACATATTCATTTTTCAGAAACTTGGAAGTCCAGATACCCTTCTCCAACTTCTCGCTTATCTTTTCTCTGGAAGTACAGCTGACACTGGCAGTACGAACATCCCAGCACACCAGCCACTCCTGTCTTTATACTGAACAGGGCTGAAGATATAACAAAGCCATGAGCAAGAACTTAATCATCAAAAGCTATCACCTCCAGTAGCAAATGCAGTGCTGCTTTTTCCTATCAGCTTTATTTTTGGTGATTCTATTCATACACATGCCAGTATAATCAGGGATTGTTTTAAAACCAAGCAGAAGCCAGGAAGATTGTTATGGTGAAGGTACTAGACTAGGACTCAGAAAACAGGTTAAACTCCCACCTCTCACCCTGGCAAGTTTCATAAGGAATTTTTGCTATTGACCTTATAGGACTACAGGATTAAACCATTAAATTTTGTGCCTCAATTCTTCATCTGCGTGGGAATAACAACTCTGTGTCTACCTTACTATGCCTAGCAAAATATAGCAGTTCCCATGTTAGCTACACTTAAAGAAATGCTTTTAACTGCTATCAGTGAATCCAACTGCTCAATCAGCAGCAAAGGTCCAGAAGATATTTCACAGCACAATAATCCACAACCCACTAGAGAATAACAGAGTTTTATCACAAGAAGGTTTTCGTTTTTTGAAGTCACTGAAAGTACAGCACTTAACAGAAATGACTGAAATAATTTAGTTTTTATTTCTTTGTTTGCTCTTCAAGAGGAATGCACTTTGGTTTTGCATTCTGATATATAAATCTAGCACTGATTAAGGAAAAAACTCTTCACTGAGCTACCAGTATCTATCTCAAATTGTTTTAAGAAAGTTTTTTATGTTCTGTTTTCTTAATTAACAACAACAAAAGACAGTCTATACATAGGAAGGAATGAGATTGCTAGTATCACTCTGCCAAATTTAATGTGCTCTGGATGACATATACTCATATTTGGCAATTTATCTTGATCAGGTAGTGCCATCCTAGCCCCTTTTACTTCAGAAATGCTACAATGTGCATCTCCTGTCTGAAAATAAACCACTGGAAAGAGTTTAACATCAGAACTAAAGCACAGCTTCTACATTTCAAGGAAAGGTTTCTAATTTCCTGTCAGTGAGCATCACCTAACAAGGGTTAACTTAGTCTGGCCCAGCCATACATGTTTAACAGGATCAGGTGCTTTCCAAAGTCATAACCTATTTCCAAATTCCAGTCTAGTCTAACGATCTTTGTTACCATACAATCCAGATACAATTTTGTTTCCGAAACTAAGCCTCAAAGGCACAGCAACCTTCCCCAACTTTATAGTCACACCAGAGGAACTTAACTGTGCTTTGAAATGAGGGCATACTTCTTCACAAGACATTTACACAACTTGCAGTTAATCCAACTGGGTAAGACAGATGCTCTAAAATAAATATTGGTCACCTGGATGCAGAAGGCAATCTCTTTCACACAGAAAAGTAAGGCTAAATTTACTCAGATCCTGTAAGGTTAAGACAGATATGGCCTGTCAGCTTGTCGTCTTTTTCTGTCTTCTTAAAAATACATTTTGTTTACATGGTTTACTCTCAAGTCCACTTAGGGGTGTACTGAGTTTACTGCTGAATGATAATATTGAACGGACATCATTTCCCATTTCCCAAATACTGAGCTGTCCATATCCAGCCGTCTGTATATAAACATCCATATCTTCTTTGCTCTTATCCCTCTAAATCCACTTTTCCTTCAAAAAAAACAAGTAGAAAAGTGGCGATACTGAGGTACACAGTTAACTAGACACATTACACACATTACACATACATGTATTACACATACAACCAGACACATATTTGCAGATGTGTATGTGACCTATTACAGAAAGGAGGGTTAATCTCACAGAGTAGATTACGATGTCTGCCTGAATTAATTCAATTAAAAATATCTATACATTATTATTTTAATTGTAACAGACTCCAGAATGCCAGATAAAGCCAGGCTCTGATATTGCTAAGCTTCCTAAAAATGCAAATCAAAACACATATATTAATAAAATGATATAGGAAGAATAACTGTAGACAATAAAATGCCACGTTGAAGCATTAAGTTTTCGTACATATGTGTCTAAGTATAGCTTTTACTAAAGCTTCCTACAGAAGTGATTATAGTTACATATTTCAGTAATACACAGGATATTTACAATTTCCAGATCAAGCTCAACACAACAGATGTTCAGGAAGTAGGCTTATTGATTAAGTTAAAGAAATGCCTCAGATACTTCAGTCCATAGTTTTAAATTCCCATCTGCTCTCTCATCTCATCCAAACATTGGACAGAATTAAATAAAGAAGAAAAAGGGGACATAATATAAATGAACCTCACATTTGATTATATTTGAATAAATTTCAGCCTCATAAGTGAGACTGAAACATTTCAATATTTCAAAGAGATTTCAGTTTAAAAAAAATGAAATAATTACAATTTTCAGTAATGTTTGAAAAATGGATACTTTACTCCGTGGATGGGATTTTCAATTAATCCAGAGGAGATCAGAGCTCACAGATCATTGAAATTCAAGAGGAATTGTAGGCCTAGAGTATTTAAGCTCCTGTCAATAATTTCAGATGTGTGCTTTAGGCATTCTGACCTACTGTTTACAGTTTAAGGTTGCTCATTTTCTGAGCAATCGTTCATGAAATAGCTTGAGATTAAGACTGATCTAATTTAAAATAGCCCAACAGATAATTATAAAAAAAAACAAATTGCAGTGTGTTTCATAAATCAACTTACACAGTGGTTGAAGAACTGAAGTCACATATTTTTGTTATACACAAACAGGATGAAAGCTTTTACTATTTTTTTCAGAATTTTTTTTCTAAATCTCAAAATATTATGCTAGATTATAACCTTGAAGAAAAGTGCATGAAAAGTGGTGACAGAGCATGTACAGAGAGATTACATCAGTATGTAATCTTTTATCTGTTTATTTTAATTGATAGCATAGACTTAGACAGTTTGCAAGGAGAAAGTATAAGACACATTTCTAGACAGTTTCTTCCTATACACATACTACTCAAAAATGAAATAAAACCAATCAAAATTCTAACAGGTGGAGGCAAAAAGCAGAGAAAAAGTATGGTCTGTCATCATGAGAGATGAAGACTTCAGGCAGCTGCCTCACTGAATATAATACCTCACAGTGGGATGAACTGCAGCACAGCTGGATTACTTCATGAGATATAGTATATAAACTAAAACATCTGCATATCTACTAATTAAAAGTAATTTACCAAAGAAAGTATAAATAAAACCATAAGGTTTCTGTTCATGTTTTTGGATGAAAAAAAAAATCAAAATCAAGTTATTAAAGTTTTGCAGCCAAAACTAGAATACTAGCTCAATATAGCAAACCCTATGTCACAAGCACAACTGGCAGTCACAAATCAGGAAAGGCCAAGAATTCGTCAACTGGCACTAAGTCACCTATGCTTCAACAGGATTGCACTCCTGTAGTCAAGAAGTCGCAGGCATTCGGAAAACACCAGAGCCTACCTGACTGACCTCGTTAAAAGACCAAGTCTCTAACTCCTCCAAGCTGAATTCTACTTCCATTTAACCTAAAAAGACCACACTATCACTATTTCTCTGAGTATACAAAACTTTTAAAGTGTTTAGTTTACAGTGTTTCTAGAAAGGTTTTGTATACAGACATAATGAGATCTGACAAAAGACACTGATTAATGCGTTAATAATGTGCACATAAAAAATATTTAAAATAACTTGTTTATATACACCAGTTTTAGAAAAAGAAATGATTTAAAAAAGTATTTGTAATGAGCCTAAAACTACTTCCCATGACTACAATCATATCTTCAGTAAAGCAATGTTCTGTGAAATAGATATAGCTTCAATATCTTAAATCCTGGTAATGACACCTCACATCAGGATAAAACAAAGTTTTTCCTCTAGATATGCAAATTTCTACATTTGATTTGCTATTCAACTTTGGAACTTGCTGTTCAAGTGAGATTTCCTTTGCCATTTCTTTATAGTTCAAGAGCAGTTAGAATATACTTTGAACTCCTTGAATGCAGACTGGCATTTCAAGAGAGACACCCCAACACACACGGAAGCACTGCAAGGACATCTTGCTTTCTATTCCAGGAATACGAGGAAGCGATTAAACATAATATTCTTTTTCCTTTAAAACTTGATTATTAAACCTATCATAAAAACCTTGTGAGAAGGAATATAGTGACCATGCCACACTGGTCTATCAAAGACCTCTGTAATTAGCTTTATATAAAATGCCACATCTATTTTTCTACCAACTTTGATAGATACGATGTGGTGAAGAACACAGGCTAATTTCAAATAACTCATTTCATGAGACTCCAGAAAAAAATTCTAAGCTTTGACGCAGATCTAGTCTCTTGAAAGGCATTATTGCCAAGGCAAATCAAATTAAAAATTAAATTTTTAAAACCTGAAAGGAAGTATTATACTTTCTGAAATAAAGAATCAGGAGGAGGCTAGGGAAAAATCTGCAAGTACAATGTAATCCCTGCTCTGTTGGAAGCACAGTGTTCCATGCTATTCAGTCATACAGCTTTGAGGCACAATGCCCCATGCTTTTTGCTGAACAGAGGCAATAAACTAAAGCCCTACTTGTATCAAGGTAAATAAATGATAGATGCTATGTTAATTAGCTGCTATGGCAGAAAAGGTAGATTGGACTTGTGTTACAGAACTATTGCACCTGAAGATACAGACTGGTAATAGCTTAAACATCGGACACATTTAGCAGACTTGCACACTCCCAGCACCTCCCAAGCCTAAGGCATCGGTAAAACCATGCCATGGCTACACCTTGCTGACCAGGATCCATAGGCCATGAATGCATGTTCCTTTTAACTTTAACAGTTACACAATTTAACAGTTTAACTACTCTTTCAACAGTTCTCTGATGGCACCACTCAGAACAGTGTGTCTAGAAGTGTTTACCACTATTTGCAATTTTAAGTAATTGACAGATTCTTAAAAAATCAGTAAGACTTTTCTTCTATTTTATAATTAATAATATTAAAACAGAGCTCATTCAGTGTCATCAGTTACCAGCAGACTGGAGAATTTCCCTAGCAGATTAACTTCTTAAAGTGGTTCACTACTTTACAATCTACTAGAGAAGCTCTTTTTGTCATTCAAAAAGCAATGAAATCTGTTGTTACAAATCCAGCAACACAAACACAAACAAATAAATATAGCAGCTTTGCATTAGTCTTTAGTCCTCAGACTAATAACAAAAATGAACACAGTTTAAATCATGAATGTCTCTCATCTGACGTGAAATCCTGAAGTTGCAATATTTGCTGAACACCCGTGGGAACTGAATATTTAATTTTCTTGAGAATTTATGTATTTCACAACTATAGCTGGGAAACATCCTAGAAGTGCAGCTAGGAGTCAGTTTACTAGAAAGTATTTTAAAACAGTAAGCTCAGACAGGATTTTTACTGTCTACACAGTAAGCTCTCCTCTGAACGCAGTGCAGGTTTCAGGATGGAGTGCTGACATGAAAGTTATTGCAGAGAAAGAGTACCATGAAGTCCAATGTGAAAAACGTACAGATTAAATATCCTTCCAGGGATACAAATGTTGAAACTGGAGAAGTCTGGACTCTGATCCAGTTTAAGCAGATGCAGGAAATCTTGCCCTCCCATATGAAGGGATGCGTAGCTTTGAGGAGGGCTCAAGAAGGCAGTGGGAAGGGCCTGAACGCCCTGCAGGGTGCTGCTGACCCAGGGCTCATTGGCTACAGCGCAGCCGGCCAGCTTCTGCAGCCACCCCGGCTCCAGCTGACGGGGGACCATTTGTCACAGCGCCCACCAGCAGTTAAGTTTGGCAACGATGATCCTGGGGGAGACGGGAGACATTTTTTCCCCCATTTAAACTGCAGTAGTTTCATTAGCACTATTTCAGATACACTATTGAAGCTGTCAGTGACAGGAATTTTCATTGCAGTTGAAAGCCAACCACACTCAAAGCCTGCTCCAAAGAGCAACGCGGTGTATTGGCTCTGCACCACTTTTTTCTCTCAGCAATCAAATAGAAAAATAAAGTCGTAAGAGGAAGCCAAACCTGGCAACAGCAGAGAACTGAACAAACTCTGCCAGGCCTTCTGGAGACCCTGTGCATGCCAAGGTTCACCTACGCTGGCTGACTCGCAGATCCCACAGAGACGAAACTCCTGGACTCCCAAGCCAGGGTGCCTGTGAGCAGGAGGGAGCACAGCCGCTCCCTACACTATGTGCAGGCTGTGGTCCAAAAACCAGCCGCCAGCAACAAACTGTTCAAACAGCTCTCGATATCTGAGCATGGCTCTGTTCCTAGCAACTTGTCTGGACTGACACAATATTTTAGGCCAAAGAAATCTTGACTCTAACCAGCAGAACTAAATCATCTGTACAGCCACCACTCTGTGATGATCCTTTAGCCACGTCTTCACTGTTACCTTTGCTAGCAAGAGTTCAGCAAGCTCTTCACACAAGTCTCAGCTGCGTATGTAAAATAACACACACATTTGAAACAGCAAGACTTCCAAGTCTCACTGTGACATAGCCAAATAAGCATACTGCACTGCAAACAAGTGCATTTACCTGAAAGGGGAGCACTGAAGAAAAGAGCTGATCAGGCATTTGGAAGAAATTTTCAGTCAAGTTCAGCATTTCAGAAAAATTCACATTAAAATGTCCATAAAACAACAAACATAACCAAATGAAAAAAAAATCAAAAATGAAAATAAAATTATTTCCATGAATTTTTTTCATTTCTTTTACCATAAGGAAAGACAAAAAAACTTCAGTGTCTTTTAGGGGCATATCCTGTCTGATTTTTAGTGGACTAGTTCTCAGGCTCTCATTTACAAAATTAGCTACTTTCTCTTACTTTTTCTTCCTTTTCCTTCTTCTCTTCTTCTTTTTTCTTTGTTTTAAAGAAAGTGGAATTATCCCTGAGAAGAAGCTGTTAAGATCTTGCACTATTTTCCTGCCTGTAAATTGCTACGTTTGGGATTGGAGAGAAGTCCCAAACAAACACTTTTTTAGTTATTTCAAGTTTTACACACTACAGACTCAATTACGACTCCTCCCAGATCTTAAAAGTCCTCTTACATCTGCTGAGCAGGACAAGGGAGCCCTGCCCCTGGCTCCCTTTGCTGGTTTACCAAGGTGGGCACAGGAGGCAGAGCGCCCCGCAAGGCTCGGCCTCTTCAAAGAGCACGGCACAGAGCCACAGCATGCTGTCCGCACGGGCACTGCGCCTCCCACGCTTGGCTAGCGCAGGTTTATTTCTCAGTACCGTAACAGAAACTCAAGGTTAGTACTTCAGCAGTAAAACACTGTATATTATAAAAGGCTGACTGTCATTATCAAATGCAACTCAAAGCAAGATGTCCAACTTGCAGTTGATCGGGACATGATGTGGTCACTGATTCAAAAATACTGTATGTCACAATGTATTTTGGATGTGGAAGATTATCCAGGTATCTTTATAAAGATGAAGTATCAGACCGATTTTCCTGGAAAAATTTAATTTTTAATTTTTAGACGTACAAAGGATTTCTGACAAAAAATGTTCAGTTGTTCCTCAGCCCTCAAAAATGTAATTGTTCTTCACTAATAGAGATTCCTGTAATCAGATTTTCATAGAATTGTACTTTTTAAATTAAGTAATATGGTGCTTTCCTTTAAACAGATTCCTTTCGTATGTCCATCAAAATATCTAACGCTTTCTTTAGACGAAGAATTTTTCCTGACAATTAAAAAAAAGTTAACTGAAATTAAGGGTTGAAATTTGAAGAGTTCAAATATCAGAATGATCCAAACATTTATTGTTTCTGTAGATTTAAACTTCGTCACAGGCTTTATCATCATGTTGCTATGATGCTTTCCCTGGGTCCCAACTGGATCTTCCTCTCAAATCCTGCTCTTAAAGTCATTCTGAGCTATTGCTTCTCCAACACAAACTAGGGATTTTTTCATTAAATACTCTAAATTCACAGGGTGTATAGTCTCTTTAATACGGCTTTTTTAACAAGGACAAAAGTTTTTGTTGGAGCAGTAGCAGATAAAATAGGGATTAGAAACACAGCCGCACCAAACTCAGAGAGAGAAATAAAAAATATCTGAATTTTTCAAAAATAATAATAATTATACTTAACTTGCCATCAAGACAAGGCTGTAAATCATGGTTTAGCTGTCCTTATTGATCCAACATAAACATAGGAGCAAGTTATGCAATGCAGGGTAGGGAAAAATAAACGGGTGTGGCATGTTTTAGATCTCCTGAGTCATCTTTCATGGCACAGAGACACAAACCTGCTCTGCAGGAAACAGTGAGATGGAGATGGGATGAACTAGCCCATCATTGACTGTGCCTCATCAACGGTAGCCTGAAAAGGGAGGCATCGGAGCTAATACATCATGCATCTTTGGGGCCATATTTTAGGAGGAGTCATTTTGCCTGCAGAATGTCTCCAGCCATATGATTGCTGGAGTACCTAGCCCTCTTCCTGCCTGATGGCTTGGTACAAAGTGTCAGAGTTATACAGCTCTGAAACTTCCATTTGGGCAACTGCACAATACCAGCATAACAAACTAAAAATACAGAATATTCGTAACTTGAGTTAAAGAGTCACAGCACAAGAACACTTCAGTACACTCACAACAGTTGAAACCAGGACCGGGGTGTGGTTACACTAGAAACAAATACTATTTCACCAGTCAGGAGTCAGATATTAACCTACCTGAGTCTGCACTGACTCAAGTTTAGCTGTAAAAATAGCTAATTTCAATTATGAATCATAGCTGCTCATCTAAAGAAACTACCAAGAGCATGCTATCTACTACTTTACAAGAACACATGGAAATGCCCATTTCTGCATAAAGAAAAAAAGGAACTTAAAACACTTGCAACATTCCTTGAGTATAATGGAAGAGTGCCCTAGAAAATAAGCAAATAATGCATCTTTATCATTTCCAAAATAGGTATTTTGCCTTTGTGTGATAAGACAAGGCACAAAAATACCCAACGGCTAGCTCTGAGACAGCTATCCACACAAAGCAGCCCAGCAAGGGGCTCACTAGTTCCCAAAAGCAATACAGTGACATTAGCTTGTGCCATCTTCCAGCCAACTCACCCAGCCTGCACCACTCCCACTTCCAAATCTAGTATCAAGCTCTACTATGCAGGGCAGATCTGACCTCAGTTTATTTAGAGACTCAGCCTTGCAAGAGGAATCCCTCCATCAGTAAGCAGGAATTTTCCTACTCTGTTTCCATACTTCTCTTACTTTACCTCCCTTTTAGAGCAGATCGTGGTGCATAATTAGGAAACTTGCCACTACATCAGTTTTAGAACTTATAGGGGGAGGGAGTCAACATCAAGATTAAATCATAATACAAACTAAAATTTTTATTTGTAATGGAGTCTGCTGCAAAGACAAATCCCTTGCAGACATTGCCTATAAGATACTAAAAGCCATGGCATAATCTGTTACATCTATTTAGTTGTATGGAATTGTGTTCTATACAGCTACTTACTCAGAAGGCAATAAAAGCCGAATCCAAGAGAGACTTATAGAAAATCTATATAAATTCTCTCCCTTCTGCTTTGTTCTACACATATCCAGAAAGGATAAGTGGATTGGCCTATATCCTGATTGATCCTGTATCCTCTCTTTCAAGACTTTCTGCCCACATATGGTGGGAGACACAGCACAGTACACATGGCACAGTCACCTAGTAAAGGAGTCTACGGATAACTTTCAGCCGTTGATTCACTCCAAGAGATAGAATGGCCTCAGAATAATAAAGATAATTAGTCACAGCATGCATACATTCTTTTGTATTCTTAAATCCTTTTTAATTCTTTGAAGTTTTGTGGAAGAGAAACTTTTAACATTATTTTAAAAAATAAGACATGAAGTAGACTCCTTTAAGCCCAGAGACATATCTGAAAAACAACAACAGCAAATGCTATTTACCTCACAAATAACTAAGGATCTTACCTGAGGCAGGCTGAGTTATTGATGACAAAAAGACGAATAAATAAATATTTGTTCCACAAAATATGTTCTCAGTGAAAACTGCAGCTCCCTGAGGTTTTGCTCTCCAAGGGTTAGGAGTCTGGAGAGGTGGCAGACCACTACTAGAGCTGCTTTGTATTTCAGGGAATTAATTTTAACTTGCAGCTGGGCAAACCCATAGCACAGCTACCCTTCCCACAGTCACCATCCCAACCATTGAACATGCCAGTAGAAAAGACAAATTACAGACAGCAGAGAGTCTTGAACTGCATGTATAATGATCACGAGTCAGATGATAAGCTAAGATTTAAAACAAACAAACAAACAAAAATCTTAACCCCATTTACTGAATTGAGTTATACTGAACCTTTGCCATCAAAAGACAGAGAGTCAAAAGTGAATAGGTAAAAGAGAAGATAGTGAACTGTGCAGCAGTTGAAATACTATTGCAACAGTGCCAGTCAGTACAGGACTGAAGTGCTAAGTGCTCACTCTTGTGTACTCTTGAAATCCCAGTGTCCTCTTACTTGTCCTCTCATGAACAAATTCAGCAGATGAAAAGGGAAGGATCAAAAAGATTCAAGTAATCAAAGCTTTTGTTAGGTAAAAAGTATATTTTTCTTTCCAAAACATAGTCTACATAAAAATACAAAACAAAGTTGTTACCTTCTAAGTCTTACCTTCCGCAAAAGGTTCCCACTCATAAAATCGACCCATAAATGGTTTGTTATTGTATGATGCACATTGCACCTCTCTGATATTTCTGCTGCTTTCAGGACACAACTGTTGAAATAGAATACACAAATTCAAATTATTATTTAATAACAGTAATATCATTACTGGTTTCTGACTAATTCATTTTAGAATTGCCTCAATGAAGACACTGCCAAATTCTAATCCACATGAACAACACTAACATCAAGAGACTTCTTTTCTTTAAGGAAAGTAAAAACTAGAAACTGATGGGGGAGGGAAAAGAGATTCTGGTTCTTCTCTGTTGTCAGAATACCCTTAAACCAAGTACATCTTGCTGTGAAGAACCTCCCTTAGGAACTTCAGTCGCAAATTTAGTGGCAAATTCATCTCCTTATATTCAGTCTGTGGAATGACTGTTTCTGGGGCTTCACACATTATTACTCCTATTCTGTAGATGTATGTAACCGCAGCACATGTTGATGCTGAACAGACTTACCTCCTTGACTAGATAAGATGGTAAGCAAAATAGCACTTTTGTAGTACTAAGTAGCACTAGCAAAACACACCTCTTGGACACACATGTGATGCCCTTACGGTGTTACAAAATGCATATTATGCCTAGTATAGGTACAAGATACTGATCTTGTGTTACAGAAGAGCAAGAAAAAATAATATGCTTGGGTCACTGCCATAATGAACAGTGTACTTATAATATCAAAAGATAAAGTGCCTGTACAAAAAAGTATAAGACAGTTTTGTGGAATTCATGGAGTTAACAGTTCTGCAAAACAAACAAATTCATTATTGAGTTGTGTTTTTCCCCAGAAAAAACAAAATACTGGAAGACAAATCCAATAAACTAGATCTGCAGCATTTCCTATCCACAATAGCTTTGCATTTTTCATTATTAATCTTCTGGGCTCAGGTTCAACAGAACTGAAACACTTACATGCTTCCACAACATATTAAAAGCTGGCCACACTAGCTTCTTAGCCTGCCTCATCCTACACTTCAGTACCCTACTACCACTTCTTTACTTCTATGTACCACTCTTATAGTTAATTACATTACTTTGTATTTTAACTTGTGCCTTCAGCTGCTAGCTTCAGAGTTCTTGAAGCTATGTAAGGAGAAGAACTCCTCCTTATATAGACACTTCTCTCCATGCACATATTATTTTACAGACAAAAGTCAACATCTTTTATTAGGTCAACTGCAATACAAGCTTTCAGGCAAACAAGTCTTGTTCAGATCTAAAACAGATTCCAAAACTAAAAACAAATTAAATGTTTAAATATTTTGCTCTGCCTGTGTCCTCACAGTATCACAGTTACAGCAAAAGAGTGCTCTGCCTAGAACTACACGCAGAGGAGCAAGATTTGTAGAGAACAGAGGCTTTAGTTAGAGCAATCTGTGTACTTTTTTTTTTTTTTTTTAAGGTAGCCTAAGATGATCAAAATAGCTGTTAAAAACACTATTGCTACATAAAAGCAGTGGAAATCACACAAAGAACTAGAATAGAACAGTAATTTTTTTTTCTAAAGGAAATAGATTTCAAGGAAAAACTGAAAACAGTATTATATAAAAGCAACATGGCTAAATAACTATTTTTTAGGATACAATAAGAAGATAATCAGTAAGAAGAAATCCTCCTGCAACTACAAGTCATTTCTCTTATACTAGCACAGGCAAAGGCTTTGTCTTCTTTGCAGTGAAAGCCAGCCTAGCAAAGGCCCGGGAGGAAGTCCTCCCCAGAGGAGCTCTTGCTTTGTAACTGCCATCTGTAGGTGAAGATGCATCTAGCCGGTTGAGTGAGACAAAGCCAAGTCCTCTCCAGTGGGCAACAAACTGCACCAAAGACATGTCTACAAGTTGGTTCACAGACTACTTATCTCCCATTAGAATCAGAGGAACAAATCTTCTAGAACAAGCGTATTTGGCTAAACAGCCATCTGTGCTTTCTTTGCCCACCCTTCTGAGATCCCCAAGTACATGCAAATATTGTTTTCCTCAACAAACCCTCAGAAAAAAATAAACAAAAAAAAGCATCCCTGAAAATACAGCCATAAGTCAACAAATTATATTGTAAGGGTGGGGGAAAAATTCTTTCTAGGACCAAACACAAATCAAAACTATATTCCCACAACTGAAATACAGATCCTTAAATCTGGAACACAGCAATGCAGTAAGAGTTAATTCAGCCACAATCAGCAACCAACCAAGGCTAGTAGGCTTAAACTTTTAACAGAAATTAATCATCCTATGTATCTAAAAGCGAAGGGCCGGAGCCTGAAATGGCATAAATTAAGGCCAGTTCAGTAAATGTTAATAAATGACAGCAAAACGATGCCAAGTTGCACCAGTTAAGAATCCAGCCTGAACTGTTTCTTTTGAGAATGCATTTTTTTTTTGTTGTTTCTTACTTCTCCTTCTCTGAGCCATGAGCTTGTGCTCTTGTGTATCAGTGTTTCTGGCTCATAAACCATTTCCTGTACACCCTGTTCATACCAACTGCAGGCACTGTATGAATAAAAAGATCGGAATATTCATTACTGTTGCCAAAAAAAAGTGCCTTTTTTCCTCTTCTAAGATTGTTTTTATATAGCTACATTTTCTATTTTTAAACTTACAGAAAGTTGACACAGGACAGAGGTCCCATTGCTTTAAAGCAGGACAAAAGCCTGAAAAACAGTAAATACACTGTATGGAACAAGTCTGAACTAGACGAAACAAAGACGAGCTCAGCAACATCCCTGCGACTTTTAAAAGTCCTAGCACAATGCTATGAAAAATTCAGTTGTTCTTCCTCCACTTCTTTCACTAAAACGTAATTAGCACTTAAAACTGTGTGTGAAGGTTGGAGTAAGCAAGCTGGCCAGCAAAAATCCTTTGCTTTATTCTTTATACAGATTACAACCATTCTAATCCTGTTTATTTTTTTTTTTATAAATATTTTAGTGAAGAGTTAACTACAAGGTGCAAATAGTCTAAGTCAGTACAGTTCATCCGATGGTTTGCTGGCACCCCTGCTGCAGGCTGTGCACGCCTCCGCTTCGCTGCCCTCTGCCAGGCTGCCTGCCACGGCAGGGCAGTGGCTGCTGATGACAGAGGCTCCACAACCCTCCTGGCCCTCTGCCAAAGTAATAGAACTAGATCTTTAAAAAGCAGGAATGCTTACAGATGAAGACTGTTCCTGTGGTTAAGCCACGGGAGTAGGACTTGAAAAATCTGGATTTGTCCCCTAGCACTTTCTGAGGCTCCCAGCGTGTGCCTCGTTGAAGCTTCTAACCTCACTGGGCAAGTCTCCCGGACTCCACCCTAGGACAGGAAGGCATCAGCAGCTGGTTGCCTCATGGGGATTTGAAGACAGATTTTTTTTTTTTTTTTTGGGGGGGGGGGGGAGGGGGGGGACGGGACTGACTTTTTTTTTGATTAACAACAAAATTGATTTTTTTCATCAAACATATCATTGTTCTGTGACCACTGAGATAGTTAGCTACAGTTTTTCACAAAGGTTTTGACATAAAAGCAGGATGACTTCTTTAAATGTTTGTCAAAAAGAATTCTGTTTTTCAGTCAGCTATATGGAGACCAGAGGAGCAAAACTATACTTTACACATACTGAGAAAACTCTCAGAATCTGTTGTGTAGAGCCTCAAATAAATTATCTATAAAACTATATCTTATGCTAGGAGACTCTTCTTGTATTCTTTCAACTGTACGCTATAAAATTAGAAACAGAATCTAGACCCCATAATTTTGTACATTTTTCGATGATGTCTCGTACTTACAATACGCTGGCAGAAAAAAGCCATGCTGTAAATTAGTCATGCTGGGCTTTATTCAGCTAAGTACCTTAAGAGTACTAGACATTTTCACACAACCTAAGAGACTTTCAGAGCTTCTGCTGCCTTATTTTGCTGTGGCTACTTCAATGAAGCTGATGCCTCAGCCAACTCTTCTTGTACTTCCATGATGTGAAATCAGAGCAACAGCAGCACAGCACTTGAGGAAAGGAGATTTAAGATGAAGTATTTCAAATTTGTCTTTGGGGATCTCAGGCTGATTTCCTGAAATGCACCATGTCAGCAATTGACTCAAACTTAACACTTCTGAAACAGTAGCCTTATTTATGCCCAAATTTCATCTGTAAGGTATGGATATGAAAGAAAAGCATTCTAAGATATAGTGATGCACAGTACCTCTTTGTCATGTACCATTATTGTTTTCTTAAAACTAGCTGCAAAGATAGCTAAGATTGTAAATAGCTAAGATTGTAAAGCAAATAGTTTGCTTTTTAATTTTTAGAAATCACTTGAAAAAGAATTAACAAATATTTCAATCCTCAGTTAATTCATGAAGTGCAGGCAAAAGGCCAGAAAATGTATCAATCCCCATTGCGATCTATACTCGCACTGGATATATGCCTGCCATTAGCAAATTTGTTTGACAGATGCATGTAGATAATGTCCTTCTGGAAAAGGAGATTTGAGTGTGAGAGGTCCCAGGTTCAACTCCTGGACGAGCCCTCCTTTCTCCTTCCCTGGAGATATTCAAAATCCACCTGGATGCATTCCTATCCAGCATGCTCAAGGTGACCTTGCTTGAGCAGGGGGGTTGGAATAGATGATCTCCAGGGGTCCCTTCCAACCTTAGTCGTTCTGTGATGGCCATATGGGTCGTTTTGATACCGAAATTGCCTCTAAAGGCATTTAAAACATTGACTAAGATTTTTGGCATTATTTCATCCTTGCATCTGAAAGCAGAACCTGGGCCTCAAAAACTAAATTTTTTAGGTAAGGAACTTTGCATTGCCAAGGACCATGCACACCACTTACAGTGTTGCTGAGATTCAGCATACCTGCTTCATCTAGCTTAACACATGCTATAAGTCAGCAACAGATCAATTTAAAAAACTTTTGAGACAATTTTTATTCCTCCAACAGTTTTAATTTTAAAAAATGAAGATTAAAGTTGAACTCAATTGTCTGCCAGCTAGAAAAAGAATTAAGGCACATTAAATGTGTCTAAAAGCCTTCGGCTTAAAATACTAGACAGATTTCTTTTTATTATAATGGAATTGATGCTGGTAAGAAAACAAAAATAGGCAACAAACTTTAGAATGCAAAATTTTAGAAATTATACAAAGATCAGCTATTCAATAAAAATAGTGCTAGTCAGCTCTAATTATAGTCCATGCCCCCAGAATGTACACCATAAATGTCTCGTTTGACATGGAATGAAAATTAACATCTGTGAATGCAGTAGTATCTGGACATATTTAGGAGGAACAAGCAGCTGTATTGCCTAAATCTCAGTGCTGCCTCAAGTGATGAATTTGTGCCTGCATGCCTATTGCAGTGGAGATGCTTAAACCTAGTTATGGCAATTGTCAAACTACTAACTTTCTCCATGAAGCTAAGAGAAGCTGAAGTGAGGCAGAGCCTGGCAGAACAGGTCATACAAGGTGCCTGCCACCTTTTGTATCTCCCTCGTTGCTTCCAAGGGGAGCAGCTGCCAGAGACGGGAAAGACCGAAGATACGTGCACAGGATAAAACTATTGGCTCTCTGCCCGAACTCCATCCAGCTGGAGGGAGCTCATGTGAGGAAGCGCGTACAGCAGAGCTGAACATGGGGCGCTTGCCCTTACGGAGGTACGTGCTGTCTCCTGCTGCTGCAAGCTAGGGGACCACTCACCTCACTCTTTCCTATGACGTCTTTCAGGTATGAGAAACCAAGGAATCTCTGCCAAATTGATATGACTTGTGTAACTGAGGGGCCTATGCTGCAAAGGATTTGAACTTTAGCTTCACACAATCTCCCCAACTCCAAATATTAACTTAATGACAGCCCATTCATTTACATTTTCACGTTTCCTTCATTTTTCTTATTCAGTTCTCCAGATTCATCTGAGCCATCACAAGCTTTTCTCAGAATCAAACTCATATTTTTCAGTGAAGAAGCTTCCGCAGGAAATATTACTTCGGGCTTAAAGCAGGATGGTTCCCCAGCACTTCCTGCTGCAGTGGTCATTCTCCATTTATTTACATGACCATGCAGCACTGTATCAAAACCCCAACCGAAATTTAGCTGTAGTAGCTTTACACAGAGACAAAAAGTCTACAGATTTTCTTTGGCATCACTTCATGTTTAATCCACCAGGTCCACACATTCACAGTCCTGCTTTTTATATATATTGCAATATCTTACTTCATATAGAAGTCAAATTAATAAGTTTCTATTTTTGAAAGGTCTTGTCTTCCTTTTCAAAAGCATCACTATATAACCTACATTTGACTCTCAAATCACCTCTTCCAGTTCTAAACATACATATTGTTTTCATGTTCCTAGAGGTTCAACAACTGCCTTCACAAATCCTTCTCTAAACCACTGAGTGCATCTCATCCTGCTGTGCTGATGTGCGCATGTTTAGTTTTACCAGGTAATTCCTTCACCATTGCTTTTTCATTAACTTATCTTTCCTTTTCTTTTTCCATCTGCCAATTCCATTAAGGTTTTTGCATTCTTTCTAGCAAACATAAGATTAACAGAATATGACCGTTGGATGCATGAATACAATATGGCTAACGGCTACAGGGAGTGAATGACTCCAGCAATTTTAGCAGTGCAGCTGGAATTTAAAACTTTTTTCCATTATTGATTTCAGCTTTGCATAACAGAAAGGTTCTCTGAATACACCTACAAAGTCTTTGAAGTGTTACCTGAAGCTAATCTTTATCAACTTTGCAATGTATAAGATATTAATGCAGATAATACATTAATGCATAATGCAGCATTAATGCTTTACCTTTTTCCCCTCTTTCAATAGCACTTTACAGCTTAAAACACTCTAATAATGGGGAAGAAAGCTCAATCAAACAGATGGAAAAACAAATATTTTTGCTTAATTCACAGGTTTGTGGGTTTTTTTCTTTAATTCTCATTGATAAGTCCATTTGATTAGCTTGAAATAACTGATTTTATTTTAGATTTTCAAAAATTTGTAAAGGATTCAAGTTCAGCTTCAGTTTTAAATAAAATCAATTTTAGCCACTCATCTGCCCCACATATAGTACCCATACTGATCTAATGTGCATGCCAGGAAGTGTTTGTCATCACCAGCTTAGGAGGGACTCATTGAAGAATTGTAATAAGAAAACTAATAGTACAGTTCCTCAGTTGCACCTACCATTTTCATTTTAAGGAAATCACATTGCTGATTAACGCTAAAATTTTACAAGTGTTATTCCAAAAATCTAAAAATAAATTGAGAAACAAAAACTGGTTTCTATAACATCTATTTTTAACAATGGGGCGGGGGGAAAGACCAGACCATGCTCAACATAACATCATCTGGTGTAAAGTGATACACGAGTATGCTATCGAAGTCAGAGCTACACCTAGTCACACCTGCCAACGATCTAGCCCACCGACTGCTGCTAGACTTTCTTTGATCCAGTGAAAGACCAGATGACTATCACTTCACTCCAAAGCAATTTTTTCAAAAGGTAGTTACTATTTTACACCGTCCCAAAATTATTTTAGTGTCCAGTCCCTCAATGAAGAGGTGTTTCAGTATTGAGATTGGAGGGCACACAGAATAGTCTTTAGATGATCCCAATCAAGCATCAAAAACTTGGCATTTGAAACAAAAATCTTAACTGCATTGCACAATGGCTACTCTCAGGCTCAACAGTGGTATCATCTTTCTATACAAATATGCTGCATAAAAAAAATCCACCAAATACAAGAATCCTTCCATTCAAGTTCTATTTATAGAAATATTATATAATGCTCATGGTACTTAAACTGCACACTACTGCCTCATTTAATTGGAAATCAAAGAAAAGTTATTTTCATTTGACAAAAGCTGGCTTAGAGTCTGAAGAATGCCTCAACAGGGGAGCATTCAGCCTTGCTGCTGATTCAGGGTCTCATCTGTCTACATTCTTCCAATGTATCATAGAAATAAGGTATACTTCTGTAGTCCTCACCAGAAAAATGAGAGATTTAGGTACCTAGAATAGTTGCTTTAATATAATAGCCAAATAATAACAATAATAGTTAAAAAAATCCTACTCTAACGCAATTTTTATAAAATAGTACTTATACTAGAAAAACCATTCACTTCTAAATCCTTTTTAAAAGGTACCAATGTCAGCCTTGAAAGACCTTGAGCCAAACTCATATTTGACGTGAGTTCACTAAAATCAAAGTTAGAAATGGCAGAGGTGATATATTTCATCTCTGTTGTTTATGGAAAAATATGCCAATTTAATATAACCTCTATTCGAATTTCCAGCAATATTTTATTTCATTTTTAAAGATCACTGTTCTTAGAGCAGCCTCTTTTCTTGGGGGGTATAGTCTATATGTTGGATAGGTTTCATCATTTTAATCTTTTATTCTACCAGCACTGTTAAGTATGTGTGGAATAATCTACTAAAGTTTTCTGTATAAAATACAGAAAATAGAAATATACGGCAATTCAATTGTACGCATTCCATCTAACGATTGGCCTCTGTGAAGGAGGAGGGACTATCTGAATGGATCCAGCATCAGGACAAACTTAAGGGAAATTTCTGATTTATCCTATCACCAATTCCAAGTTTTTAACAAAAATTCTCATTAGGACAAATAAGCACAGTATTATTTGTGGGGCATTCTTATTTTAACTGAAGACTGGGCAACAGAAATATAGGAATGAAAAATATCTTGTTCCTGCGTAATTGTACAGAACAATAAAAAAGGGGAAAACAGACAAATTCACCCCTGTAATAAGAGAATAGTTTCCAAGCAGAACATTTACGCAGCTTTAGCGGGGACACAAAGGCACAGCTCCTGGGTCTACGGTGAACGCTGGTAAATCTGCTGTGAACTTGCCCTTTGCTCTAAAAGGGAACACGTACTCCTGACTGTGAATTAGAAACAAAATTTTTAAAAAGACCGTCAATGGACCTAAATATGGAACTTGTCTTCCACACAGAGTGAACAGCTGCAGAGCACTGTAACTGTAGCTTACACTTGGCTCCTGCAACCTCTTAAGTCATTTCTGCAGAAATTACAGCACTATTCATATTTTGGACCTCTTGTTTCCATCAGAAATCACATTCAGTATCTGATACAACACACACTTAGCTTCTACAATATATTCTTTCTTCCTAAGATATATTTATTTAAAAAAGGTACATTAAACTAATAAGCAGATACAATTATCAGATTTTACAATGCCCTGGTGTAGTTACAGCTCACATCATCATCTATTTACTTATGAGTGTCAAACTAACCATTCAGGCTTAAATCTCCCACTCCTGGTATCTGTCTTGGTATAATTTTTGACCAAAGTATTTCCTCCAAGAATAAGTCTAAAGAAAGATAAGAAGGGAGAAGTGTTTTATTTTTTACAGGCTTCAAATATTCTGATATATACATATATATACATACATACATATATATATATATATACACATATATATAAACTCCCCAAATGTAAGCACCTGTCTCCTTTTAATGACTGAATTGAAGTCACTAAAGAAAGCATTTTTTGTCAAGAATGTATCTTTCGTGTTTTGTATGGAAATCTATCTAAACATAGCCAAGCCCCAAGCTTTTGAAAAAATACCGATAAATGTACTTTGCATATGTTCAGTAAAACCTTGTTAAATTTTGCAGCTAAACTACTGAAACAATCTGTTGACAGGAAGTCCATCTCAAATCTGAGACTAAAAGAAAGAGAGGTTTTCCAGTAGTAATTGGCATGTGCTCATGAGGTCTGCTGTAGGGGCAGGCTCTGGAAATAAAAACAAGACACCTGCCTCTTCTGTTTTCAGTCTTCAGAGGAGTCTGGATAAGCAAGTCTGCTGACAAAGGCACCGAGAAGAAAGTGAAATTGGAGGCAGAGAGGACAGGGAACTTAAGCAGGAGGAGGAGGGACTGGAAGTGGAAGAAATGGAAGAAGAGATGGGAGAAGAGATGGGAATAGTACACAACAAGCATTAAGAGTGAAAAGTGTAACTAAGCAAGAAAACACAAGGGGAGAGCTTCAGCTAGAAAGCAAGCGAGATGGGTTGTATTTGGAGTGGCAGAAACAGCTGTGATGAGCAAAGCCTATTAAAACCATGGCAAAGCATTTCCATTCCCCTGCAGTTCGAGTAGAGGTTGAATTCCTCCTGCTGGTTGGTCCATTGGCTCAGCTGCAACATCCTGATGAGTCATGCAAATACAGATATATCACATGATGGAATTCAGGTTTTGAAGGCTTTTCGTTTTGTTTTAAAACTGGAATGTTATATACAGTAAGTCAAAGGACATTAAAAGAATGCTAAACTTAGAAGGCATGAGAACTGAGATTTTGCATGCAATTACTATTAATTTGGCTGTTTGTGCCTATGAGGTCCATTCTCAACATATGATTGCATTTTTTTGTTCCATATGACCTATGACTCATTCAGTCTGCAGAACAGACTACTCTGGGGATGAATCTGGAATGTTTAGTGAGAAGACTTATTTATATAATCTCTGTCTCATTTACTGCAGAAGCCAGCAGATAGGCACTGGATGTATAGAATGAAGAACAGGAAGGATGGGCTCAGGTTTCTGGGAGTGGGGTTTCTTTTTTGGGGGGGGGGCAGAGAAGGAGGGGAGAGAGAGAATCATGTATGGCACAATCAATCCAATCCTTTTTCGGCTCAAGTAAAACTGAACGTTTTCCATTTTGGGCATCTGACCAAAAACCTCTGAATCCGATTTGCAGAGGAGATGTTAACTCATAATTACAGTTTTGGTCGGTGTCAATTTTGCTTTGGCTATTGTCAAATAATTAATATGATATTAAACATCTTAAAAATGCCAATTCAAGTCACTCAACACTAGGCACTAAAATTATTGAATACTTCTTCTAAATCTCATCACTTGCACGCCACTGCATGTGCAATGCGTTGCCTTCAAAGGTGTTATTTCTGGACAAACACACCATACACTTGGCTGACGCACTAGCAAAGCAGACACAAAGCACTACCACCTCCCCCGCCTCCCTCAATTTCACTTTTTTATTTTTATTCACACTGCTTTAATTATTTCTGGGATTTGCACTGTTCTGTAGGCAGTTGGCTCTTAATGTTTCCTGTGAGAAGGCCTTGCTGAGCTGTTCTGGTCACCACAGAGCGCTAGCTTCCCACTTCCAGCCCTTCAAGGGCTGGGGGGAGGCTTTGGGCTGCCATCCTTGAATGCAACTCTTCCTTGGTTAGGCAAGGAAACTCTTCTTTGCTAGTGGCAATCTTACAGTTATATTTCTTAACTTCCAGCATGTTTTGACCACCTGCAGTTCACAGGTTCCAAGACCTGCTTAAAAACAGCAGAAATCAAAGCTAAAAACTCTAGCAACAGTGCTGCTAGCAGATCACGGTCTCCTGCAGTACTCCTAGCTTCATTTTGGCAGCTTCTCCTGTACTTCGTACTTCCTCCATTCCAATAGAGGCCTGGGAGGGTACCAGTTGGTACCTGTGCTATGAGACCCTGTATTAGTGTAATTCACATTATTTTCTTGCTATCTGGCTTGCAAACACACCTTTGGCTTGTTCACTGTTATCAGCAATACTAGACTAATCTACTAAAAATGCCAGGAAACTGACATTACTCCTTACATGTATATATTTGGTGACATGCGACAGAAGGTGTTTTCTATACCTCTAATTAATGGGAAGAGTTACTAAATGTCCATAAAAGCTTAATTAAAAGAAGCTACGCCTAAGTTAATTCAAGGGATTTCCCTTGAACAAAGTTGCCAGACACCTGCAGCTTCCTCTGCTTCTAAAACCTGGATGCAATTAAACTAACACATGAATAAAAAGTGAATTTCTTGTTTAAATTATAGCCATATTGAATAACAATGTACCGGGATTTCAGACAGACTTTTGTCAATATGAATTGACAAAAAGACAGACAAGCTGGAATATTTCAAAATACCTCCCACAACACTTGTTTTGTATATTGATAAATGAACAACTACTCACATTCACAATACACTACTAAACGTATCTACAGATATGTCTGGTATGCAACAATCTGACTTTAGATAGCTGAAAATTCTGGACTTGCAATTTTCTTTTCATTGTTTAGTTTCCTCTATAAAACTTAACATAGACATTATTTTTCAATAATAACAAGGCTTTCAATCTAAATCATTCTGCAGTCATGTTTTACTGCAGAAAAAAAAAAAAATGATTTAATTCAACAAGCATCAGAACGAAGTTTCAAAATCACTACCACTGTACTAACACTGCTACTCAGAACTGAAGTGATCAGATACTGTGATCTCTTGCTTTTGCTCTCTTCTGTGACATATGAATTCTTTAAGAATAAAAAAGGTAACTCCTCAGATATTTCCAATGACTAAATCAAACCTACCACACATAGTTAGCCAAGAAGTTAGGAAAAAAGTATTTGGGCCATTTGACTTGCATTTTGGTTTTGATTCTCTCAGATTTCTAATGTTTTTACATCACATTTTTCCTAGACAAAAATGAGGGTCTGAATCTTCAGCTATTCATAGACATAAATTCAGCCTCATCCAGCCTCAACTAGCATGCAAACTTTTCAAACTTCACCATGGAGCTAATTTAACAGGCTCAGAACTTCATAATAAAACTCACCGAAAAAAAGATACAGCTCAGTGCTTACTGTAGTAACACAAAATACTCAAGTGCTGGTGATAATTGTACCTTTTGAATGAGTAAAAACCAGGAAAATATATATTGTGAAGTTGATAATGCCTCTGTGAAATTCAGCTATCAGAGTGATTAAGCCAAAACACAAATGCATCAATTGCTTTTTGAGATGAGCTCTGTATTGATCATCCATTATCTGCCAACTAGTTGAAGACAATATAGCAATTTTGAAAACGACTTCCTCTGTGCCATCAGTACTCGTAAAGACTTTCCTAAAAGCAAAAAGCGTAAAGTGTACCCCCTTCCTCTTTCCAGAGCAGCAAAACTGGTCCACACGGGTGCTGGCATTGCAACAGCATGGAGTGACCAAGGCTGCAGGGAGGCTTTCAGAGATCTCTCTGTTGCAGTGTTATGCACTGGTACAAACTTCATGTGCAAACAAGGTATTTTCCAAGCTTGCCAAGGATTTCAGTTGCGGTTCTATGAATGAAGTGCTCCATTATACACAATATATATCACTAGGATACGATAGTTTTGGTGGACTTTGTGAGGCATTGGGAAAAAATACAATTTCTAATCATCAAGTTTTTGGAGACTCATTTTCATGTTCAGAATAAATTTGTCTTTCAGAAAACATCATAGCTTAGCATAGATATATACACATTACTTACAGGAACGAGAAATCCTCCTTCTTTGCTAGTTCAAAGTAGTACATTACACTACATGAAAACTCAAGGTAACTGAAGACGAAGCATTACATTTTCAAAACAATTGTCTTTTCTTGCTTTAATTCAGGTCAATACATCTTAATCTCAACAGCCTTTTAATTTCAAATACTAAATTCTAAAATGTTCTCTAGAGATAATGATAAAGCTCTCTGAAAAAGATTATTACTTCTTACGCATCCAAATTATACCACACGTAGAACAGTAAATGCTACACGGCTTATAAACATTTAGAGCAAAAAATCTGTAATTTAACATAGATGGCTGTAGAGCAGAGAAAGAGTTCTCAAACTACCTGAAATTCTTTCACCAAAAATAAAACAAATTCTGTATGTTGAATTCAAAACTTTCAGTACTATACGTCAGTGAAGTATTTTCAGACATGGAATATTAACTAGATGTCCGACTTTTGCATCACATCCTAGAATACTATAGCCAACTTAAAATCTGAGAAGAAGTCAGAAAGGAGCAGTCTGAGGAAACACTAGAAGAGCTAAATGCACATAAATTGGTATAAACACCATGAAGGGACAAGAGAATTTGTTAAGATTCCTAAACAGTTTTCTAATCAGTGCTCTCAGCCATTGAAGCCACAGGTGCATAAAGCCGTAAGTGTAGAGGTGTTAAGGAAAAACTGTGGTCCAAAAGCTTCAAAGATCTCTCTGTTACTCCTCTGCATATATGAAACAACTGATGAAATTATGTAGAACATTTAAAAAGCAGTATGTCTGCTGGTATCCAGTAAATTAAGTCTGTATTAGCGACAATGCATTCTTAATTGATATTTATGAAATTCTGCTGCAAAAATCAGTCATAGAAATCTCAGTACAACCCAAAGTAATGTAAACTTGCATAAGCTTTCAATAAGCTTCCTATATACCTACAGAAGGTCAGACTACTAAATGCACATAAAACCCTACAGTGTTTGGAGGGAAAATTGCTCCCATAAAGTGAAGGTTAAATTTCCTCAGGAAGAGATATGTCATTATAACCTGACTTTGCTATTTATGCCAAACACCTACTCCATAGAAATATCAAAAAGAGTTCCAATAAACTACACAGTAGCTCTCTGGGAATAAGAAGGGGCTTTTTGAGTAAAAAAGGTTCTCTTAAAATGGGTAGGCAGAGATTTGTCTTTATCTCAGTATCTGAGCATCCCAGCTACATAAAGAACAGTGTTCTTGCAGCATCCCATACCACTTGTGAATAGACCTGTGTGGAAACTGCGTTTTTCCATTCCATATAAAATCAAACATTTCCACTTACACCTTTGTTATAAAGTGAAACATTGGAAATGAAATATTTCCTACATAATGGAAAAATTCAAAAATTCTTGGGCAGAAAGCCAGTAAGCTGGTGAAACAGCTCAGTACACCAGACACCCAGGGAGCCTGCCAGTGTGGCCTATGTACCTATGTGGTTAGGCAACAGACAAGCACATCAGTATTTAATCCATTCCTGCAGAACATTTCAATGCTATTTGATAGGATTCTCTATCCAAAAATCCTTCCACTGGAAACGTTTTAACTCACACCAGTTAAAATTATCATCATCACTAACACTCTTTAGGTAATGCTATATATCAATCTATCACATCATGGTAGAGCTGAGGAGTGGCCCTTGGCCTCTCACATTCCACCTCAGCTTTTCAGCCAGAAGACGACTCTCCATATCCAAAATTATCTTTCAAATCTTTACCTTCTCTGCTTAGGCGTCATTCTGATGCTCTCTGCACACAAGAGTAAAGATCCAAGCAGAGCCCTTTTATTCACAAACACGAGTTGGATTTTCCATAGCTGCACTATTAGAATAATGTTAATATGTATATCTGAGAGTTTTTTGATCCTAATTAGATACTTCTCCAAAATACGAGTGACTTCCTGCTAAGTAGCAATTACACAAAATACTGGGAAGAGAAGCATAATCTGACTGGAGACATGATGCTAATCCATATGAACTAACAGGCAAGCTAATAATTGTGAATGGAACTGGATTAGCCTTGCAAAATTTTATTTATAAACATTTTGCTGAGCTCCCAACAATTAGTCTTCCATGTTTCAGCTTGGCTTTTGCAAACACTTAAAAAAACCCAAAGGTATAAACTTGATCAAAAATGTATGCCAATTTGTAACAAAAGGCAATTCAGGTTTGAATTTCATTTTGTGTTGCTCTTAATGGTGAAACTGAAATAAAAATTCCTCTTCATCTCTTTTCACACTACCGCTGTGCTGTACCTGAATCACCTAAATGGTCTCCATTTTATTTTTCAGGTTAACGAGAGTATGTAAGTGGTCATGGCCATACAATTCCACCCTCAATTGTATTGGTGCAGTTTAGAAGGTAGGGAACTGCAGAACAGGGGGTGTAATAAGCTGCCAGGGTAAATAGGGCCTTCTGGCCTGCATTCACCACCAAAGACTGCATATTAAGAGTTAATGTCTTCACTAATAAGCCATAATTAAAACTACATTTGAAAAAAATTAAACTAGATAAAACTGATTTTAAAGAGGGACACTCCGCATTACCAAATTTACACTGCAAATCAAGTTGACTGAAGTGTCCAGAATTCTGCAATTTTGCCTGTGAGCATTCCACTAGCAACCCTCAGCCAGAAGTTAATTTATAAAAGTATTCACGCACACATTCAGACACTCATGAAGAGCTAGCAAAGTGGCAGCACTTGGGAGTAGGAATAAAAAGTGTTCAGTAAATGCTTTCATTTGAGTTGTTCCCTTTATTCCTGTGACAAACAATGCAAACAAGTTTGCATTCAAACTCTACTTCACTCACAAGCCTATATAATTTTCTTTGCTTCAGTGCAGGGGGATAAGGAGAGGGAAGTAGTAAAGACTTACCCATTGCTCCATTATTTTGGAGGAATACAGACTAAAATTTAGTGAATATTACTGTACTATGAATAGTGTATGCAGTCAGTGCTGCTTAGTACAAAAGGACAGACATTTACTGCTTGTCTCCTGCTTAAAAAGGTGACAAATATCTGTATATTCTGAGGATAGCATAGGCAAAGCCTATATGCAAGGCACTGAAGAGAAGAAGCCACTTGTACAATAAGAAAATCAGTTTAATGCAAAAATATCTGAACAAACACAAGCACTTCCAAAGTTCTTCAATCAAAGTCTGCAAGTTTAACTTCTATGAATCAGGCTGTCAGTCATGTAAAATGCGTTCAGCTATTAATGGAAAGAAAGAAAAAAAGAAAGTACAACGATGAGGAAATGACCTAATGGATCAAGGGAAATTGACTTAATTTGTTATTAACTAACTGCTCTTAGTTATTAACAAACTGCCCTTAGGAGAAACAATAAAGGGAGTGGTCAAACACCAGGATAACAGTTAACAGAATCTTTCCTCTTGATAAGTAAGATTTTTTAGGGGAGTATATTTCAGAAAAAAATAAGAAAGGGGGGAGAAAGGGGAAGCGGAAGGGGATATTTTTCTCTGTATACTGGAAAGGTCTTTGGTGAGTGTTATTGTAGCTAAAAAATAAATTAAAGCCCACACGCAAAAGTGTTTGATCAGGAAGAACAAGCAAAGCAAAATACTATCAGCTTTGTTTTGCACTCATCCTGACCTGTTCTTAGAAACACTTTTTTTTTTAATATATGAAATTACCACATTTTAGGGAGAAAATAACCCTGAACAGCGATTACAACTTCTCCTTGGCTAACAGGAATTTTATTAAAGAACATGAACATATAGAGTTCTATGCCTAGGAGGAGCTACTTCAGTTTTCCCTTCTTATTAAATATTTCACATAATATTAATGATTATTTCTTTTTAACTGCATTGATACATGCAATCATAGCAAAGATGCAGCACTAGAATGCTCGCCTATTTTTTCTCCTCTGTTTTTTCTCCCCTTCTTCTGTCTCACTCCTGTACTCATACTGCCAGCAAAAAAATTGACAATGGCCAGATCACTCACTACACCAACTTGCATGTCCTGCCACTGTCTAATTCGCATGTTCACAACCCTCTTCTCTCCATCCCACTTGTCATTTTCACCAAGTTTCATCTATAAATTTTTCTTTTCAATCATCTAAGCCAGCTGGAATTCATTCTTCCCTTCATCTGCTTTCTCACTTCCTCACCTCTCAACTTTTGCTCTCTGAAAATATTTTTTTTTTTTTTTTGGAAAACATTGTTGTTACATTTCTTAGTCAGATGGTACACTGTTCAACATTTTGCATTGATGTGAGAACAAACAAAATAAAGGTAGGGATGAACAGGAAGAAAGTAATACATGGAAAAGAAATGAGGATCCCAAACAAAAGTGAAACACATTGGGAAAAGACTCTTTTGACAGTATTTCAAAGCAATGCACCAACTGGAATGTTGGGTATGCTCATAAAGAAAGATTTATTAGGAAAAACAGAGAGCTTGGGTGTTGCCCACTGAGATGTTTGTGTATCACCAGAACACCAATGACCAAATTCAGCACAGACAACATTCTAAATTAATGCCCAAGCATTAAGTCCATTTCCCATTTCCTTCT
This sequence comes from Rhea pennata, assembly GCF_028389875.1. NCBI lineage: Eukaryota > Metazoa > Chordata > Aves > Rheiformes > Rheidae > Rhea > Rhea pennata. The sequence continues at coordinate 17,197,564 of NC_084672.1, forward strand.
AAAAACAGAAACTGTTTTTCAAAGCAGCAATTTGTAATAGAGGCTCAAAGCAACTCTTTCATGCTTTTCATTTCAGAAGAATGCACTAAACCTTCCTTGACATTAAGCCTTTTCAATCAACTGTTCCAGACTCAATCCATGGACTTTATTCATAAATAAAACAAATGTGATCACCGCTACACTAAGAGGCAAAAAGATGCTCACCTGACTTGGTTAGGTCATATTTTTGTTATCCTGATCATATATTCCACTGTGCAGGCCTCCACTATATGAAGCAGGATCTCCAACAGACAGATTAAGAATCACATATACGTCCAGAAACGTATGGCCTGATATGTCAACGTACTGAAACCGCTCTAGAATACCCTGCTTATAATATCCAAATAGGATATTCTTGAAGTCTGCAATATTAAGTTAAATTAGTAGTCCAAATAGGACACATTACGAGAAGCAGAAAATACTGAAATAACATAGGCAAAACCTTAAAACTTTGGTATGATGGAAACTGCTTGAGGAGAGAAGTATTAAAACCTCACTAGTCTCCTACATACAGTGGGAAACTGCTCCAGAGCACAGAGCTACATGCAGCCAGACATTTCTGAATTAAGTAATAACAGAGTAGTTTTAGTTAAAAAATAAAATATTACAGATTTTCACTCAAATAAGCTAGGACACTAAAATCAGAGCATTTAACTTGGATGCTGATAAAAGCAACATCTGTCACAGAATGCATCATGGAAAGATACTGTCGTGATCTGAACTACTGGATACTGGTTCTAAATGCTATTCAGAGCACTGAACCTCATACCCAGAAGGACAGCTTTATCTTATGAGACTGAGAAGCAGGAAGCTTTCATAATACAGTCTATAACTCAGCTTGTCTGTGACTCAGTTTTTCTCTTCATTAAATCATAATTATACATGTTGGTATGTATAGTCATTGTTGAGAATCCTTAAATGTCTGACATTAGTTAACTATAATATTATGCATCTACTTTCAACATTCTCCCAGACACTCGAAATAAATTCAAAAAATATATTCCTAAAATTAATAAAAGAAATGATTCACTTCTAGTATTGGACAATATGAACATCTAGCACCCTAGGGAGAGCAATAGCTGTCCTAAAAATTAAATATAGAAAGATCAGGCTTACATTTGTGTTGCAGAGTTTATATTGCTTGTAGGCACCAATGCACACAATAGCTGCAGCTCTTTGAGGCTGAGGCTGGACCACCTGGCGTGATGCAGACCCATGATGGTTTGAGTCGCTACTATGAAACAAACTTTGAGATACAGGAAACGAAGTTGACTGATAAACTGAGGGTCCTATGACTTGATGTCCAGCCTGAGGTCCACTTTCTTCTTGATAAAGATTCCCATGTTGAACTGAAGGATTAGCTGCCTGGCTGTAAATGTTCCCGAGACTCGGGTTCTGATGAAATACATGGTTCCTTGATGACTGTCGCTGCCTCCGAAGTTTCTGAGGATGCTGACCAGTATTCGTTTGCAAAGGTAAAATATACGGCACTTTTCCATAGCCATACTTTCCTGGGCCAATAGGATTTCTGTTTCTGCTTCTAAAGACAGAAGGACAAAACAGTTACCGAACTCATAAGCAAAGAAGCAGTTAGATAAGTATACAACTTTTTGTCCAAGTTATTCACTACAGAGAAAAGAGAAAGAGGTATCCAGAAATTTCAAACTATACATATATATATATATATATATATATAAATGTACTTTTGATTTGTGTATTGGGAATCTCGGATGATGTCAACCGGCTGGACTAAAATCTGAGCCCTCTTTGGCTAAGTTAGTGTTTATTAGCAAAGGCAAAGTGTTAGTTATAGAATAAAGTAACAAGGTTGTTCTGTTTTGTTTTGTTAATGCCCAGGATTCTCCTTTAAAATGGAAATATTGGAGAGTCAAGGTGTATTCCTAAAATTTATAACCATGTTTCTAAGAAGCTTAAGGTAGATAACACCAAGGAATGAAATATCTTCTGGAGATCTGGGTGAAGACAGAAGAAAAACTGAAGTCAGTACGCACAAAGATCACTAAACAACATTTTGTATCCTGGCTTCCTGTGCTTCTGCTTCATTTGCTAATTAAAGAAATAAAATAAAAATTAAAAAGGGGGGGGCAAAGAAAGGAAGAGGGAAATCAAAATACTACTAAAAGATTCCTGGAGAAGATAACAAACACAGAAAAATATTTCTATTATGGTACATAGTTTATTTTCACTCCTTCTTTGACTGGCAGAATTATCTAGTTTTTTTTGTTTGTTTTTTATATGAGGTATACATTAGAGATACATTCAATTAACAAATCAGGAGCCCCAGTTTAGATTGTTGGGTTGTAAGCCCACCTTTCACTGCATTCTACTACAACATTGTACAAGAGCCTGACAATCAGCACTAATCACATAAGTTTCAGGGGTGCTTTCCTGTACACAGATCTCTTTTTCCTTACTCAAGACTCCACATTTTGGGCTATGTGACCCTTGTGTCAAACCATGTCCCAGAAGTACAGGAAGTCACAGGGTGAGGAAAAGCTGAGGACACCAGAGCTGTATTCCTGAAGAGCGTATCTCCCAGGAGATACCTCCATCCGCAGTACACCACCATCCTTGCTGTCCTGCTCAAAGGAACATTACACCAAGTGCAGCTTCGGAGAACAGGTCAGTGATTGCCCACTTGTCAGCACCGAGGATCCAGAAGGGGAAACGGTGATCGGGATACTGTGCTGCAAAGGCAAGAGGCGAGCACAGGGCTGGGAGAATGACGCAGGAAGATGTTCACTGCTAATGGATAGTGACAAACTCAGACCCACAACTTGCAGGCAGTGGCACAGTGATGTCGCCCCACCTCCCGACACAGCTTTGAGCCAGCAGGGAGCACTCTTACACAGCAGATACCCCCTAGAGGATGTTTGAAGCCACCTACGTCCCCACAGCAACAGAAGGGACTCAGCCCAGAAACTCAGTTCCCACTTACGAGTGGAAAATCACAAAATGAACAAAACCACATTCAGGCCGTATCATTCAAGTAGGTTAATCTTGGTATTTTATCTGTAAGCAATGTGTCCATTTACATTTGTTTTCCTTGTCATCCTGTACAGCTGAACATCACATCAGACCTAGATTTCTAACGCTGCAATCTAAAGAAATTGAGCTGGCAGAGAAAATTCTCCCCATTCAAAGCAATATGAATGTGCAAACACAACTGTTCTTGGGTAACCTCTGCAGCTCAGGAAGGGAGACACCCTTGAAAGGAGGTCATTTTACTCCTGTCCATAAAATGTATTTTTAATATATATAAAACACATTTGAATTGCAGTAAAAACCACAGGTTATAAACTGACACACTTATTTTTGAGAAACCAAAATGTTACAGATGTCAGAAAGCCACCAGACCAAAGGTGTTTCTTTGGATTTGTTTTTTCTTGTATTTATTTTCTTCTTATGTGGAAACCTTGGAAGTCATTTACTTAACATTTTAGCTTTATAGACATGCTGGGCTTTTAATCAATCTTCTTGGCTCAAGGATGCATGAACTGAGAGTACAGATTCACCCAGACAGGTAAGTCGCTAGCACTCTTGAGCTGTTTATACCAGTTAATGTGCGCCCTGACAGTGATGGTCATTGTTGAGCCATGGGTTTAGTAGTTACAAGACATACAACAGTTTTGTGCATTAAGGTAGGATAAAAACCCCTCCCTGTAAGTGGACAGGAAAGGAAGGGGGCTGAATTTATGGACTGGAACTTGATTTAAATGAGCACAGTTTGGGGTTTCTTTTTAATTCCTTCTTTTTTTTTTTTTTTTTGTTAACAGAAAAAGCTATTAATTCCATCCACAACACTGCCATTTCTCATTTTTAGCACAACTCTTCACTTCCGTGTAAAAACAAACCTAAAAAGAAGAAATAATCCGTCTTTCTTGAGATTTCTAATTATATTTTATACTCTAGAAACACCTTGGTAACTTAGTTCACATGAAGCATTTATATTTTGGAGCAATTCAGTTTATCTGGAAAATAGATACTCTCTGTTCTCACTTGCCCCACGCTCTAATGATTCTGACAGATAGCTAATTTCTTCTCAAGTTGACCACAGTAAATTTGAGGTGTCTAAGATACGAACAAACTTTGGCAACAATTCCTGGCAACTAGAAAATGCAGTATTTCATTGTGTGGACCACAGGCTGCATGGGGTGATATTTCAAAATAGGTCATGGCACTCTCCATACCAGCGCCCTTGCAGGGGTGGATGGAGGGTGGCAGGTCAACTGAAATTAGGGTGTGGAGTCTATGATCTATAGTCAAGTCCTTGCATTTGGCATCAACATGAGGAGAAAGCTGTGAAAAACAGAGCAATATACCATCTGCAGACCATCTGGAGCAGTATGAGTATGCCTCTGTTTCAGCCCTCTCAACACTAAATTCTTTGCAGCAAATAAACACTAGAATCTTGTACAAACAGCGAGATAGAGCATCTGATCCTCCTGGAGGAACTGCTGCCTGGCAAACCAGAAGAGGTCAAGCAAGAAGTCAAATATTGGACTGATGTTTGACCATCAATTTCTAGTTCAAGGTCATGAGTGGGAATTGAAAAGAATTGAAGTGCATGCAAGAAATGCTGATACAAACTAGGACTCCTCAGTCTGGAAAAAGATGATGAAATGGGCATATGACGATCTTAAATATAGCATGCATAGTATCTGAAAGATGGAGCCGTAGCTGAAAGCTAAAAATGTTCAGAAGCTACTAGAATCCCACCAAATTCTTTGAAAAAAATAGAAGAACTCTGATTCTGAGGGAAGTCATTTTTTTTTCTTGTAAAATGGTTGATGGCTGGAACAAATACAACAGTTCATGAGAAGAAATAACAACATTTTCCCTGTTAATTCCTGTCTCATCTTGGCTTTTCCTACACTTTAATTTGGAAACACTGCTGAAGTCCCAACTTATGAAGAAACAAGGCATCATTTTTGGTAGCCAAAGCTGCTAGTATCCCTATGATGAGGTGATTATGGTAGCATCAAGGCTCAACAGTGAGTCCTCTCCTTTGCCCTCCCCTTTGTCCTCAAGTATCCCATAGCAGCTAGGGCCAAAATAACCCAAGACTTTGCTGTGTAGCACTGAATACAAGTTTCAATTTGCTCAGGTTGTACAGTAATTATGATCTGGAATTTCACTGGAACGCCCTTCCTATGAAATGGAAGATTAACTTCTTGAAGCTGGGAACACCACATTTCTTTCAACATATAAACGGCCAGAAACAAAGCGTGACATACAACCTCTAATTATTAACATCTTTATCAGTTTCCAGGCACTCATTTAAACCAATAGTGTCTGGAGTGAAACTACTCAGCACGCGGTTTGTTTTGCCTCAAAGTGCCTTTTACTTGCATTTGGCAACATCCTTAGAAATTAGGAATGTAGTTTGTTGCAATGTAATTAAGAAACCTGTAAAAATAGCTTGGTAGTAATTAGCTTTTACATTTCTTGGGGAGCCTCAGGCAGAACTGATGATGTCATGCATTGAGGAGGGAGGGACTGTTACACAGATCTATACAAGAGGAGAAAACAGTGGGGAGAAGGGAAGCAGGAGAAGGAAAAGGGGGAGAAAAATCAAAAGACTTTCATTAACTTAATAATTAGAGTTTAACTAACCTTGACAACACTATTTGTTTAATGAAATTACTTGCAGGAGATGGAAGCAGGCCAAGCCCTGATGGCTTGTGAGGAATTTTGAGTTGCCAGCAGGACTTGTTCTTACCTACCATTCTCGTGACCTGCATTCCTCACTCCTCACCACAGCAAGGTTTAAAAACTCCTCCCTTTCGGTTTACTCTGAAGAATCCTGCATTGTACTTTTTGTTAGGCTAAAGATAAGGGCCATTATACACACCATCATGACTCAGGTCAAAGTTGGGATGCATTCTCATTTAATAAAACAAGCTAAGGAGGAAAAAAGAATCAGCAAGTGACAATATCCCCTGAGCCTTGCTCCTAGTTAGCCAAATATAAATTAGATTGAGGTTTCACAGTAGTTAACTAAACATGTTCAGGTATGTTGCAAACCAGGACTCATCCATCTTAATGCAGCAATGGTAAGAAGAGCATCTGAGCAGGATGTGTTGCTACAAGAGTAAGGTTGACTCTATGAACCATAGTAAACAGTTCTCAGACAAACTCTAGAAATCCAGTTTGAGCAAGATCTGAGTTGAGGTCACAGTTTTGATGAAGTTTTTCCTGAAAGGTGCTAGATTCTGTCTTTACATATCTGTGGTCCCTCCAACATTAATGGGAAAATTACATAAGTCTAGGGGCAGAATGCAGCCCAATATTCCTCCCAGCACAAGAGTTCCCAAAATAGCTGTATTCATTCATGTAAGATTACAATATTTCCAAAATCTGCAACATGCTGCACTATGCTGACATATCTAGAATACGAATGCATCAGTATAAACTCTTCACACAACCTCTATGAAAACAAGAGTAGTAATTTTAGATTGCTTCTGTTAAACACCATCATATATGGATTTATTTAGGTATTAAAACTATAAGCTGGAACACAAGCATGAGAACGACTGCAGGGTTGAATTCCAGTAGATAAGTCAATCACTGGCATTAAAATATGAGCGTTATCATCTCAAAATTTAAGTATTTAACATACCAATATTTTGCTGCTCATTTAACTATGTAATAAAGAGTTAAAAAAAACAGGTAGCAGGAAAAAGAAACCTGGTACAGTCATTTCATAACCTTCTTGAAAAGGGAAGATACTTTAACTGCTGAACTAGGATCATCCTTTCCACAGGATTACTCAGTGTTTCTCAGTTGCATCAATTCAATGCTCCTTTGCACCTGCTTGGACCCTTCAGGATATTAAGCTATCCATTACCATCTAGACTAGTCTCCTCAAAAGCACTGTCCTTTTCAGCTGAAACGAATTAATATGACTATTCCACTAATACAACAATTTTCATCACCTGTTAATAAATGTTCTTAGGTAGAAATCTAATAAGTTTGTCAAGCATATTTCCTTCTCAGGGTCCAGACCTGGTCCTTAGATGAGCACAGGCAGCTTCACTCTCTCATGCTCTACAGTTTAGGACACTGATTTAGGACTGGCACATCCTTCATCTCCTTCACTCAGGAAAGAGTTACTTCATCTGTATCAGCCAAAGTCAGGTAAAGAAAGCACATGCTCCCACAGGTTGCTCATATACTATGCCTATCAGCTACTTTTACATAGGGCTTTTGGTAGTATAATTTTATGTCAGTCAGACTTCTACTACTTCTGATATAGTCATGCTAATAAAACTGTTTAATGTAGGCCAGGCCTTATATTAATTCCATCTAATAAAAAGATAACAGTCAGTAATTTCCTACATTATTTTGCATGGACAAAGGCCCGGAGCACTTCTTCTGGAATTAGAAGCAGCAGAAAGCAAGAAAAAGCATCCGACTCCCAACAGTAAGCGAATCTCACCAGCTTCATCACCTGTTAGGCTCCCTGGCTAAACTGCTGGTATATTATAAGCATCATTTCTTACCTCGCTATGCATAGTACCAAATAAGTGCTCAATAATAAAGAGTTGCTTAGATCTTCACCGGATTAAAGAGGAGAAACAGGGCAAAAGAAGAGGAAAAGTAGTATTTAGCACTGCTTGTAGACAGTTAGGATCAAGACTGTGCGTAATACGGACAACCAAGTGGATAACACAGTACCATCGGAACAGAGTTACCATCTGAAGGCAAATTACTGCTTAACAGAAAATACATGTTGAAAGGCAAGTAGTAGCCTTAAGCGTTTCATGTCAGGCCTCAGCCGACAGACATCTCTGCTCTACTGTGTTTATCTCAAGTAGAGGCATAACAGCTGTTTATGTAGATGTAGCAATCTCCTTTTTGGGGCATAATTCCCACAGACACACCCCTCCCCAACTGTTCAGACAGATCTGGTTAGTGCTTTGATAACTGAAAAGATGGGCACCTTTAAACTTAAGCTAACCAAATATACTGTTGATTTCAAAAATACTTTTGCTCAGACAAGTATGAGAAATCAGTTGTCATGCTATTAGTGTAAAGATTGTAGCAAACACATTAATTATTAGCTAGTACACTTGTTGATCTAACTATTAAGAATTTCTCTCTTACTCAGGATAAGTCAGCTGAGAATAGTGAGAATTGAGCCCTCAAAGTACATCTTGAGCGACGAACAGGTATTTCATTGTAGTAACTTTTTCTAATTTTAGCCTTGGGCATACGTATCCCTTGACAGGCAAATAAAAGTATTATCACGGCCTCAGAGTTTATGAGCTAAGAATAACACTTTGAACCTCAAGTGTTCTTGAGTTTCATTAAGAATGAAATACTTAACTGATGGGCTGGCTATTTACATTGCACAGAAATCCCCTCTGAACATCCTTGAAGGATACACAGCATCTTTAAAACACGCAAGTAAGATTACAGATTTCCTGGGCCTCTGTGTGTTCTCTTAAGGGCTTGTTACAAAGCCCCTCTCCAACATACCTTCTTAATTTTTCCCCCCTTTTTCATCAGCTCCCTTCTCCTTACATTTTTCCCACAGTTCTCTTAACAGATGTTCCCTGGCTTACTTCCATCCGAAGCATAACTCATTTTCTTTCTTTTTCGTTGTCAGATAGAATAAAGAATGTGCTTTACATTAGCTTTGCAGCATTTCACTCAACTTACCTCTCAGCATCATTATATTGCTTCTGTTGCAAGTGAAAAACCGTAAAGTTGAACAGTAGCAAAAACTGTTGATGACATTACAAAAGATTTGCTATACTGCCCTTACAACCTTTTCTTAGAATGAACCCAAAGAAATTGCCAGTTTCCTTCACTTTCAATTCCAGCCTTTCACCCTGCTTTTCAAAGAGTAATTAATGTTCTTGGAACTTCCATTTCCTAAAGTAACACCCTCGAGCGACTAGCTTCACCGGAGAAGAGGGGGAAAAAATTGCTCAAGAATCACAGACTTAGTGGTGTTTTTCCAGATTTACTCAAATCCATTGACAGAAAATATTCCATAAACTGAGTAGATTATTTCCTTCACTGCACACCCAGCCAGAACAACTATTATAAAAGACAATGCAATCTCATCACAGAGTATTCAACCAGATTTAAAACAAACACCATGCACTTTCTCTTAATTTTGCTGAGATTTAGGTTGACTTTAGAGCTTTCAGCAAAACCTTCAGAGACCTGCTTTAACAGAAACTCTGTCCTGGAATTAACAGACAAGTCCTCCTGCTCAGATGCAGAACAGTCATCCTTGCATACGGCCACAACGCTGGTTCAGACTTCCAACTTAATTTTTATCTAATACATATCCTAGCAAATTGATTCATTCAAGGTAACATTACCCCTTATCTCATGCAACTTGGTAGATCCTCATCCTCAGTAACAGAATTTACAGGATATATAATATTTCTAGTCAAACCCTAAAAAGACAATTGAGCTTGTAAACCAAAGCAGTTCAAACACAAAATCCAAATGACAAAGGTACCTTCAGAGTATAGTTCAATGTCCCAGCAACATCCCATTCAAAGCTGTAATTACTGATAATTTATCAAATATTGGAAGCCATTAGCACCATAAATCATCATTAACTGTACCAAGAATTTAACAGATTTTTGTCCTCTGGTATACAGAAACTCTGGTATTGAACCCTGCCAAGTAAGCTAGAGAAACATTAAACGAAAAATTTAAACATAATATGCTCACGTACATGAAGTGAGTAGAAAAATTAGAACTAAAGAGACTGGTGCTGGCAATAGCTATTAATATGTACAGTGATTACAGCATAGTAAAATGATTTCATTGGCGCTGTTAATAATCTGTATACATAAGAAGTTACAAAGGCAAAACTGGACTGACCTCAAATCCCTCACTGACAGGATTAGAACTTTCCACTGACAGCTGAATTCAGGGGCCAAACTGTTGTAGCCTAGAGCTACAATAAGCAGAAAATGTCTTACCATCCCTTGAAATCTGTAATTCTCTTAAGAGTCTCATCTAACTTGATATCAATATTACACACGTGGGTTAATATGCAGGAGAAAACTGAAATTACAGAAGGTAACAGGACATCAAACAGTATGATAAGCAGTAAAGAATTTATTAGAAGCTTGAAATCTGCTGTCAGACAAGAGGAGAAGATTGAGTAACAGAAATGGTTTTATTTGAGGCTATCATATATGTACTGAAGCCAGGAAAAAAAAGGTTTAAACCTTGCAGGACATTTGCTTTCAGAGGAACCTCTGAAGCAGTCTGTGGCAACACAGCCTGAGCAAACTGCACAGTGAAGAGGGAACAGCAGGGTACAGGTCCCAGCTGAAAATATTCTTCATGCAACAACTACTTGTCTTGCTGAGAATCATCCAAAGACTACAAGGCAGCTACTTAAATGCGAAAAAAAGAATATTAAGACAGTAAAATAAATAAATAAAAACACAGTTCTAACATGTCACAGTTACAGTTCTTAAGTCTTTCATATCCCATGCAACATGTGCCTGGTAAGAGATGTTCTCACTTGTTTTCAGTTCAGGTCAAGGATGGAAACCTTTACTTTATATGTTCCGTTCCTAAGAACAAAAAACATTTGTTGTTAACTAGGTTATTATCAGGGTTATAACCTTCTCAAGAAATATAATGTCAGTGCTGCAAAAATTAAAGAGATTTTGGTGCTATGTCACGGAAACCAGAGAGATCCCTTGAGGTACTAAACTTTTTCAACAAATTCAGTATAACATGCCCATGACAAGGGCCTGATACTGCAGGCTTGACACTTATGTCGGAAAAAACACATAAAAATTTAAGCACATTGGTTTCAACACAAAAAGCTAAGCTCAGTACTGTTAACGTGCAGATGGTCCATTGAAGTCACTGGAGTAAAGAGGATGCATTACATAAAAGACATGTAAGACAGGAACGCTATGACTTGCTTCCCTACAGTTGCAAATCAGGCAACTGGACCAGTCCTGAGCTATTCATACATACATTTGCCTTCCCTTTTACCATGTCAGTTCTGTAAAATGTTCAAAATACAATTGTTCACTCCTGTTTTTTGTAAATAGAGGTGAAGGGAAATACGTTTTAATCACACCTTCTCATCTTCTCTCAACTTCACCTCAAATAATCACTATTTCCCTTTCCATACCATCTTCAGAAGCCCCTCATCAATTCTTACACGTTATGATTACCATCTATTTGAAGACTGCTTTTTATTTCAACACTTTAAATCAGCTACTGCATAGATTCCATTCATCAAATTTTTATTGGTGAATTCTCATAAGACTGTGATATTTTTACAATGATACAAACTGCTGTCTCATCCTATGAGGAACAATGTTGAGACAGGCTTACAGGTCTGTGCTTGAAGCCTTTGTTGACTTCAGGCCACAGGGACCTGTTGGTGAACTGTAATGCTGAATGCTTTATTCTGTAGCTGAAACTCTTTTTTTGATATAATTAATGCTTTAACATTTACATATAGGCCAGTGAAGTAAGACATTAAAAAATAAGTTTACAGGGAATAGTGTTCTGTTGCTATTAAAAAGACAGTGTCTTGGAAAATTAAGTAGAATTTTTATTCTTTGCTCTTCACCTGCCTTTTCCTTTCTTCAAAAAGCATCAAAATAAATTTAAAATATGCCATACTTTGTGAGCTCCTTATTAAAGAAACCTACGTAGAAGTCCTCCAAGTTTCTACAAAGAATAGAGGTATAAGCTAATAAGCCAAATTCTGTTTACCTAAATCAATTACATGTATTCTACATTAATTAAAACTGTTTTTCCAGACAGGCATAGCAAGATTTAACCTAATATTTTAGATTTCATAGCAAACTATCTATTTAGCAGCATTACATTAGTGTAACTGACAACTTTAAAAGGACACTACCCATTTACATACCCAATATAATTAGAGTTGCCTTGATTTTCTTTCTAAAGAATCAAAAAGGACTTACTAGCTACTCACGTCAGCATTGTTCCAACCCGTAAAATCTATATGCAAATAAGAAAAAATGAAAGGGAGACCAAGTAGTCTTAACGGAGACCAAATTTCAGCTTCAAATAGGAAAAAAAAGGGGTCCTAATTATATGTGCTTCTGTTAACAGGATAGGATATATTTACTTAAAATATAATTTATTATTGTTATTACTCTTAAAATACTATCCTTAAAATATTTTCAGATACACACTTTTAATCCCTGGTACTACCTCCATAACTTGAAGCTATAACTGGCCTAAAACTGCCCTATTCAATCATTTGCTCTCTAGACCTCCTGCAATTCTCAAATTTTCCCACATTTTACCTGCTCTTAAGCACACAGTTAACAAGATTTATTTTAAAAAGACTGTCCACCACACATTTTTGGCCCCCTTTTCTTATGATCAAGTCACAAATAAACTGTCTTATCCTGGACATAACTGCTATCACATTTATACCTCATGGTATTTTAGCAAATTCTGACATAAGTAACAGTTTTAATAAGAAGGAACGTATTAGTGGTCCTGGAGAATAAATATATTGCCAGCTACTCAAAAGGGAGAGCTCTTAACAGTCGGGTTGATTCACTCATCTTTTAAGGCAAACTCCACTACATATCACCTCTCATTACTGCACCGTAGTCCTGTGCAACTTTGCATTCCTTTCGCTCACCTTTCACCAGCTTTACATCAATCTGGAGAAAATCACTTAAACACTAACGGAAGAAGTGAGCCCTTTGACTCCGCTTTTTGTTGTGAAAATACATGCTATTTGCTCACTGACCTAGAAGATAGCCTAAAGGTGTTGAATAGTTATCTTTGTCAAATGTTTGGTCACAGGGAAGTCAAGCTACCCCTTCTGAGAATATATTACACCCTGGAAAGCAGAGTCATCATCATAAACTTTTTTGCAACATTATAGTATGTTATTCGTACTTCATCAGCACATTTCATCGTGGTTAAATCAGCGCAGGCATTGATTTTACTGATTTTCATTATCAAGGTAACTAAAACAATGCAACTAAAGAATGTGGTTTACATTTCAGATATTGTAGTTACCAAAAGTTACTAAAGTTATGATTTGTGAATATTCACTAACACTTTCCTCTCCAAAAAAAAAAATCTGCGAATTTAATTAGGATTCAAATCTGTATAAGAACAAAAAAAGTATTCAACAGCTTTACATCATGCATTATGTTTTAAAATCAAAAACTGTAAGTACATAATTGGCCTAAAAATTTCAACTGCCAGAGTTGAAACAGATAGAGTAATCAACTGTACTTGAGAGGTGTATCTTCCATAGAGAAACATTATTAAACCATAGGGCTGATTCTTTTGTCACTTCTGTATTATATGATGGGAAATTTTTTCTGATAAAATACAATTCATTAAAAAGGTCACTAAATAAATGGTCATGTGGGAATAGGTCTCGATAGCTTGGGTTAATATGAGATAGATACGTATGGACGTATTTTCCATCCTTAGACATCATCGCTGACACCTCAATCCAGCACAGTTTAATACAGCTGGTGTAAGAATTTATTATATTGGCTTTTACTAATCTCACAGCAAGTGCTGTATCACCTCATTTATGTTATTTCTCTTCAAAACTGTGATAGCATTCCAGAATTTGAATCCAAACCGCAGTCTCTCTTTTCCATGAGTAGAATAAAACCAAGAAATTTGTTGGAACTTTCTATCTCAGTTGCGAGACAGCAAGTTTTGCACCTTTTGCACCTTTGATTTTATCAAGAAAGCATGTAGTTGGTAGTGAAACAACAAACATTCAATGCAAATAATCACGTAACTGTGTTGAGATGCTCTTCCTCTGGGCGTTGCAACTATGATGGGAGTAATGTTGTGTTTCTGCCCCTTACTGACAATATAATAATTCATTGGTAAAATGGTAGTAAAATGGACTATTCCACATTTGACTGAATGCTAAATATGTTCTCAACTTTCTCTCCCCTCTTCCAGACCTCCCACTTCAGAAAGGGTTGAAATGTTCAGCAATAAGATTTAAAAAGTTTCTAGGGTGGCTCACAATTGCTGTATCATGTTAGCTTTTATTTTTAGTAATACCTTTCAACGTGTGTTCACAGTAACATAATAAAATTGATACTAATTGTCCAGTAATAAGTACGACTTGGAGCATATTATAGGGATTAATAAACCAGATGAGAGGTGGGACAGCACAAAGTCAACCCGAAGTAACAACAACCTCAGTTGGCTATTCATTTGCCCAGGAAATATCTCACATAGAGATCTCTATGGCTATTAGAACCTGTTTGGAATTTTCTTCAGAAGGAAAACAAACATCTTCCTCATACGGCTTCTAATTCCTCCCAAGTGCTACTAAAATTAATTCCTTGGTATTTTACTGCTGCTCTTAGATTTTTCTAGAAAATTTATCCCCAGAAAGGATCAAATCCTTCTTCTGCCTTTCCCTTGCACACACACCCCTCATCCCCCACTAAGCTTTTACATCCCCTACTGCATTTGGGCTAGAATATATCCCATTTTCATTCCATTAGAGAAACGGTGAAAGCAAGGATGGCCAAGTACTTGAGCTGGGTTTCCATCCCAATTATGAAAAACAAACACCATACCAATAAATATAAAGCCTGAGAACTTGAGAAAAATACTACCTTCATGAACTGGAGAGGTCAACAATCACACATTTGTCCATCTCTGCAAACTGGAACTGACTAAAGAGGTCACAAAAATTACAACGGAGCATGCTGCTAGCAATGCTTACACTGGTTAGGGGAATACAATTGGATTGTCCCTTTAAAGGTTAAGTTTAGGTCTGCCAACCGAGTGACCTACATTTGCTGGTCAAAGCAACTGTAAAAGGGGGCAGAAGAAATATCTTCAGAAAGGAAGCAGTGTTTTGACATTCAGTAATACAGTCTTCCTTTCTATTGCTCACAGGTCTAGAAATGTTCTGCTTCTGCAAGATGACCTATACAGGGTACAAAACAGCACAGTGACTTTCACGTCAGCTGCTGGCACCAGAATAAAGACCATAGAGCTATAGCAGTATGAGAAGCTGTTGATTTTTGGATTATTTCCTCAGTGCAAATCTTTCCTCTCATTCCTCTTCCAAATACAAAAAAGAGCTTTAGGGAAGCCCTTTCCTTATTAACCTATTTCTTTAAACTTGAACCATTTATATAAGCCTGCTTTACTTATTTCATTATTCTGGTGACAAATGGAAATTGTTCTTTCCCCTTTTAAGAACCACATGTGCTTGTGTTTAATCCAGCCCAAAGCACACTTAGCACTTGCAGATGTGGACACAGAAGTTCTGCCTCCATTGAGAAAGCCCAGTTGTAGAGAAAGAGGTGGTGACAGTTGGAAGCATCTTAGCATCAGAGATAGCTGAAATAAAAAAAATAATTAAAAAAAAATTAACCCCAAAACCTCCAGCCACAACCTCCTCAAAGTCTAATCCAAGTATTTTTAATGTTGATTATCAGCATGCAGAATTCAAACTGCAGTGTGATGGCCCATACGTGTGATTGTAAATGGGTGTGCCCCACACTGAAGCCGATCCTACCTGGCGCCAAAGGCATCATGTGCACGTAAAATTGTGGCTTTGCCTTCTCTATCACCAAAATAATTGGAAAAGGCAACATTTAACAAGTGCAAAAAACTACTCTATGAATGGTGTGTCATTGGGATTTGTTTTCTCCCTTAAACCATTTGCTATCCTTGTGCATGCCCTGATTACTTTTCCATATGTACCTCTTTTTAAAGCTGCCTAAGTGCTTTGATACTTTTACATTATCTCCTCATACCTGTTTGTTCTTAGGGTATGCTACAGGCATTTTATCTGCCTGTAGCAGATAAAGCAAAAAAACAAGGCAATGTTAATGGA
Organism: Rhea pennata; assembly: GCF_028389875.1. Classification (NCBI taxonomy): domain Eukaryota; kingdom Metazoa; phylum Chordata; class Aves; order Rheiformes; family Rheidae; genus Rhea; species Rhea pennata. The sequence goes on from NC_084672.1 coordinate 17,213,474, forward strand.
AACTCAGCTCTTCAAGTTGGGAAGAGTTCCCTTCATTTCCAAGTGGATAAATTTGTTAAAAATAAAAAAATTAAAAAATCCAGAAAACAAGATTTTAAAACATTGATTACAATGTGTAAAGAGTATTTGTAGTAAAAACATCTTCTAAAATGTAGGATGATATGATTGCAATCAAGATTTAAAAAGTTCTAGAGTGGCTTTGTTTTTTAATTGATTATGTTATTAATTTTTAGGACTGTATTTGCATTTAGGATGTAACTTCTTTAAAGAAGGGCCTAATTCTCTTGCCAATGGTTACATGACTGTCAACATCTTGGACATTAGATCTTTTAAAGGGTAAGCGCTCAAAATATAATTAATTTTAAGCATTAATTGATGCTTTTTTCATGTTTTAAAATTGTTAGTCTATGACTTTTTACTTGACAGAGCATCAGTTCTTCTCAGTGTTTGAAAAAGTACTAGACTGAGTACTAGCCTTAGCCTGAGGAAGGGTGACACTCTGAAGCATGCTCTGTTCAGAGCTATCAGTGCCGTGCACTGTTGGCATAATACAGATGGTGCAGCTTTCTAACTTGTTTCCAATGTGTATTATAGGTTTTTTTTAATCATTTTGTTTAAAAAGTTATGTCTGAAGAGTAGCAAAAGTGCTCTTTGGTTTTATCATGAAAAGTGTAATTCTCCCAAAGAATCTGACTCAAAACGCAGAACCCTGGGTGACCTTTCTTCAGAGACATTACAATGGTACTACTGAATGGAATTTTCAGTTATTTGCAAGGTTTTCAGCTTTCTCCTTTTCAGCACATTTTTACATTTTCAGTGGAAGAAAAATCACTTTCCAACTTGCTCTAGTAGTCTGGTACTTCCATGGCACTTTAGCATGCACCCAAATTTACATCAGAATAAAAACATTTGCTCTTTTCCACCCCCAACTACTACTGATGTAGCACTCATAGCTACTCATTTGTACTGCCTTACTTCACTTTCTGAAATAAAGATTACACCAGAAATCTAGTACTGCACAAGTAGTAATTTCAGGAATCAGAGAATAACAAATAAAAGGGATGGAATGGGGTAACCTTAACTCCTTATCATGCCCTGAAAGTTTTAGGAAATTATTAAAATCATTACATGATTGATGCAAGTCTCGTTTTATTACTTGCATCTGTCTAACGATTTCTGTGAACGCTTTAAGCTGTGCTTGCAGATTGTAATACTTGGCTTTCACACAGGGCTATAGGTATTCTGGTATTCTGCATACAACATACAAACACAAGATCCAAGTGTGTTTTGCATGTGTATAATGTATCTTTACTCAATAGGCTATTACAGAGCTTTTTTTTTTTTTTTTTTTTTTAAGACACAGCACAAGTATATTTTGAGATTTGCTTGGAAAAAGAAAAAAAATGAACAGTTGGTATCTTTGCAACTGTATGTCCTTCACAGCCTTTACACTGTCTTTCCAAATCAGTCATAGTTTCGTTTTGAAAATGACTAAACATGGGAAGCACTTCCCCACTTTTTGCTCTGAACAATGTTACACTCATCTCCCCTCCATTCCAATACACTGAGTAAAACTGCAATGAGCACAGCGATTTCTTTTTAATATTTCTGAAGCTGTAAAACAGTAACGGGACAGAGGAGCCACCTACAGCTGTAGAAGGTATGCAGAAATAATTATTGCTCCATGCTCATACCCTTAACATCTGCAATAACTCAAGTAATTCTTTCTCAGGTTACATACCAGAATAAAGCCCTGATATTCAAACTCGTATTTCTTCTCTCTTCAAAAAATCATATCTATTTTTTTGGTGAAAATTCTGAGTTAAGTCTTCTTCCTTTCACCTTCAACTTTTAAATAGTCTAACTACACTTGCAAAAGGGCTTTTTCCATTCTAATGTCAATAAACCTTTACCTTCTTAATTGCGTTAAGTTATGGAGTTCATATTTCCCAATTTTTCTGATTCCCTAGTCAGCTGCCTGGAAGCAGCCAGAAAACTTTTCCACTTGCTGCTAAAAGACACACATTTTGCTGCTTTGAAGGACTTCCACTGCTGTCAAAACATATTTACCTTGGAAGCCATCCAATTTCCTCTTACCACGCTGTCAAAAGCAAGCTCATCTCAGTCACAAGTCTTAATCCCCTCTTCTATTGCTTTATAGAAGCCTGCTAAAATTACAGCTTTTACATAAAGTCTAATACAGTAATTAGGAATATCCCCAAAATTTCCATTGCCTGTATACATTAGGAAAACAGGGTATAGCCTCAAACTAATTCTTTTTCTGAATAGCCTCAAACCAATTCTCAATGTCACCCTTTTAGCAAACACTGAAGACTATTCTACAGTATAAAAATTGTATCTACAGTACCTTACCTTTTGAACGTACCTTTCCATGTAACTAGGAAGGCACAGTACTCACCTCTACAAAAAAGATTTGCACTCTGGACTTCGTAAAATTAAGGAAAACTATTAGGCTTGTCATTCTAATACATCTCATTTTCAAGTAACATTTCTTGTCTTCATTCTGTTTTTACAATTACTAGTAAAGCATCTGAAAGTTATGCAATACAACAGGCTCTAAAGCCACCAGGGACCTGCTAATGCAAGATGGAAATTACTCATTACATAAATAGACTTCATACTTCAGGCTGACCTTAAATGCATAGTCTTTTGCCAAAGGGCAGGGGGGAAATCAATGGTGATGCAACAGTTTTCACTATGCTTAGATAAGTACAAAAATTGTCAAAAACAGAAGGACTTCCATCATATAGGAAAGCAGAGACACAACAGACAATGCGATCTTTTTAACACTGCATATTGTAAGGCTCCTAAAAATGTAACATCTTCTGCACAAAGTCAATGTTATTTTCTGCTCCTTGTCCTTGCATTTTCCAGCCCTTAAATGCAGTGGTTGCTTCAAATTGTGCCAGCCTCTCCTGGCCTGCAGAGGCCACCAGAGCAGCAAGGGACAGCCTGCAGGGAAAGCGGCCAGCAGTGCCAGCAGCTGTGCCAGGAGCCCTTCCGCAGAGCCTCTGGCCAGCCGGGATTCCCTTGGAGGCTGGAGGTGCCAAGCGGCTGGAACAAGCAGTCTTTGAATACTCTGTGCCGACAGTTCAAGGCCAGACTTCCAATACCAGTAATAACTGAGTTATGTACTACAACTTTTATCTGTTACTCTGCACAGTCGAGAAGTAAAACATTATAGTAAATGACTAGTAGCAAAACAGAAAAAGGAAATATGATGTTTGCCTCAACATAGCCATGTTAACAACGCTACTAAAAACCTACCTCTGTCAGTCTCTGAATTTTTGTAAGATAATCAGTGCAATATTAAAGTTATATCCAAAAGTTCTAAACTATCAAATTCTATGGGTTCGAAAGAAAGGGGGGAAAAAGCAGCAATTAAAGGAAATTGCCAATACTTAGATCAACATTTGAACAGCTTGCCCCAAGCATCCTATAAATTTTACGCTTCACTGACACAAGCAGGAGGATAACACATTAATTCTTATTTTCAAAGTTTCTTTAACATGGGGAGAGTTTCTTGAGAGGCTTAGCATGTCTTTATCACCAGCAATAGAGAGTCATGCTGTCTTAGTAGGAATATTGCCTCAAGGTAACATTCTTTTTCTGATTTGAGCCAGTAAGATGTCTTTAAAACGCGAATTATGGCTGACTGATTTTGTCTAAAAATCTTAAATAAGTAGATGGCATGTTTTTTTGTTGTTGCTGTTGTTCAAGAAACTCCCCTCAGAAAAATCGCTCCAAACATCTTCCAAAAGACGACTGAGAGGGAAAGCACTATTTCCATCTGCTGGAATACTTTAAAACAAAACAAAACAGTCTGACTCTAGTCTTGTACGCCATTCTTTAGATACATCATTCATAACAGGAATAAAATGTAGACACTGTACCTCTTTTCTGGCTTGGTGTTATGCCTCTGGGACTGAGAATGTCGGCTGCCTCTTAATGCTCCTCTGCTCATATGGCTGTTATTATGGCCTCCGAAAGAAACAGGAGCCCGAAGGCCAGCCCAAAGCTGCTCCTCATTTCTGTGAAGTGGCACAGATGTACGGATGGCAGAAATGACATGGCCAGAATAAGCAATCAGTGAGTCTTCACGATGGCGCGGATTCTGACGAGCAAGAGTTCTCTCTGAGGCTGGGTACTGTCGCCCTGGCCTTTGGTAGCCTCTTTCGTGGTAATAGGCTGGGAGGCAGGGCCGCATTTGCTCCATCACACCACCACTGCAGCTCCGGGAGCAGGCAGACCAGGGGCCCCAACTTCCCCACATACCTGGGATGCCTGCACTGCTATCTTCAAATGCATCTCTCTGCTCCTCTATCCTCTGGGGAACCTGTAGACACAGCAGACTGAATTAGGAACTGGAATTCACACTGTAATACAAAGATAGTACTAATATCCTTTGTGAGCTATTCACTCTGCAATCACAGCAAGTGAAACTGAACTACAAAGGAAGTGATTCCTCTTACTCATTTGCTAGTATAGGAAGGTCTCCTAGAACCATCAGCCCTTCAGATCAAAACTTTGTTTTGGACTATGTAGATAGGAACGGATTTCCTCAGCAATAGAAAACACTGCTCAATGCAAAAGTTAAGTTTTCCATCTCTGAACTTCGATTTCAAACACAGTTAGGCAGTAAAGTCATTTTTAATGACAACTAGGGTCAAGAGAAACTAGCTGCTCTCTTCCACTCCGATGCCTGAACAATGGAAACTGCTCTGCTTGTGGCCGACTCCAGTTGCAATATTTCAGAAACTTCCACATAAGGTGGAACTTTTTAGGAAAACAAAAGCCTAAGAAGATAGGCTGATTTCCAACAAGCCAAAAAAAAAAGCAATAGTTAACTCCTACACTATTACTGTTCTTTTTCCCTTGTTAATGCTCTTCCAAAAATACTTCAAGGAAAGTACTATCAAAGACAACAAACTTAGTCCTACATTCAGAGAAATCAGCAGCAAATTGTCAGTCTCGCATATTCAACGCCACTTAGTCCAGATTCATCATTTAGTAGGACAGAGAAAGGGAAGGGAAGAATAGTCACAAAGGTGAGACTTTTTGCTCTTGAAACAGTTAGAAGGGTTTAGAAAGGGCAGGATCTAGTGCTGTAAGGGGAGTGAGCCCCTCAAACAGTGGTCACACATTTAAACATCCTGACTTTGTAGCTGGCAGTATCAACACAGGTTGGAAGCTACAGCCACCCATCTCCACCTCCTAGCCATTCCTAGGGCCAGCTGTAGCCAGGATTTCATAGTGTTTCACACTGGGCAGAGTGCTTGAATTTGCAGCACAAGAATTTTAGCCTCCTTCATTAAATGTATAGATCTGCTGTTGGAAAAATGATACAACAAGTCAAAGCAGGCTTCTAATACCCAATTCTCATGGCTATGAATATGCAGAGCATTCTTTTACATTAACATCCTTTAATAGTTTCATGAAACTGTACTCCGATAACCTTTGTACCAACAAGCACACATACATATCATTTCAATTATAAAATAAAAAGAGATTGAGATGAAATACCCTTTGCTTACCATACCTGTCTAGCCCTACTCTAGTGTGTAGATGCCTCAAAATGAGCTTTGGAAAGACAAACTTGCCTCCCTATATGCCAACTTATCCCCCCTCTAAAGGATGACTTCCTAAACAGAGAACTGTCATGAATAGTTTTGTCCCGAACATTCGCAGTAAGGAAAGATTAACATCTATATGCTTTGCCTCTAATCACAGATTACAGCAGCACTCACCAGCTGAAGTGCAAACCATCTCAGCCAGTTAGCACACACCACTGATCAGCCGGCTACAAACCTTGGGAGGCTTTGGTGGAATGTGCTTTGCAAATACAGGTTGAATACACCATTATAGTACACAAATGCAAGCCAGTGCACAGTTGGTGGTGTTGCTGTGTAATAGTTAGTTGTGGTCTACATAATCGAAAACATTTCCCCATTCTAAGGTTGCTCTTACTCTTTCATCCCCAACCACAGAAAAAACTGCATTTAATTATAACTAGTGAATAATAAAAAGCATCTGCCTTAGTGTGATATTTTCCCAATTTTTGCAATCCTATTTCAAAAACAGGAGCAGATGTCTCTGAATTTAATTTGTTCTTTTTCTGTGGGTAGCCCATCTGGTATCAGCCTTAGAATCATAGAATCAGTAAGGTTGGAAGGGGCCTCTGGAGATCATCTAGTCCAAACCCCCTGCTCAAGCAGGGTCACCGTAGAGCATGTTAGATAGGATTGCATCCAGGCGGGTTTGACTGTCTCCAGAGAAGGAGACTCCACAACCTCTCTGGGCAACCTGCTCCAGTGCTCCATCACTCTCACAGGGAAGAAATTCCCCCTCATGCCTTCTAAGTTCAATAGCCTGTACAATCTAATAACCAAACAATATCAAAGTTATGAATAACATGCAACAAGGTATCTGGTTGTTGTATTTGCACTCATATCCAATAAGAATATCACAGGCTCACAATATTACCAAATAAACAAGCAGTTCTTCAGTTTACAATTTCTCAGTGAATACGCACTGTTCATACATAAACTGTAGATTAATCTTTACCACAGACATAAAATGATAACTCTTATACTAAAATATTCATTATATTTCTTCTGATTTGACACCAGTTTGCAGTAAAATTTAGTTGTCATAAAACTGGAAGTCTGTTATCAGAAATACTAGTTTCATATTTCTGGACTATTTAATAATCATTTTGTTTTTGTTTTGTTTTTGTTTTTTAAGCCAAAGGTATTCATGTAGGCAACAATGAAAAATCTATTCATCTGCCAGCAACTGAAATCACTACTGAAATAAGAACCGTTTCCCTATGTGGAAACAGAAACTGATATAATGGTGACAAGTGTCAACCTGATGTAGAGAGAGCCTCCTGGCTATCAAACTTCAACACGGCAAAGATTGTTTTAGATAAAATTATAATTTATTGACTGTAGGCAATGTAAAGTAATTTCACACACATTAATCTTCACAGTAAAATAGTTCTAGACATAGCACAGTATGATTTAATAATAAAACTAACCCCAAAGTAACTATATAATGTGTTATACTAGAGCACAAAATCTTCAATGTTACTTATATGTTAGATGATAAAATTCTGAGATAGGGGGATTTTCAGTAGCAAACATAACCCAGGTTATGCACTTTTTAAATTTAGATCTCAGCTTTGGGCACAAGAAAAGATCTGGACCGCTGAAGAATCTTTAGAGGAAAACATGAGTGGTCAATGGCATAAGCTACTCAGTAAAACCCATTAAGAAAGGCTGAATATATTGAAGCTATTTAGATTAAAGAATAGAAAATATAGTGCGCAATAATGACACTCAAACACTTAAACACACACACAGAGTTCACACACTCTTTCCAGCAAGCTGTTCTCCATGTCTACAACAAATATGTCATGGAAAGGTGATCCAAATCGGATAGCAGAAAAAACTTAGCAGAAAGACAAGTGAAGCATGGGAACAGATGGGTTTTTCCCCCTCCAGTTTTCTTGTATTTTGCTAGCTTCTAATTACTTATTCTAATTATTTAGTACTTGTATGAATAACTCTGTGTATCACAATATACTCATTTGTCACCTATTTCAGATGACTACCTATCCATTACAGTGTGGTATTAAACGCCTCTTTATTACTCTGTTTCCTGCAAGTGGGAAGATGCCATTTGATAGTACAAAGAATACAGTTGTGTATTTCAAAAACAACAGTAAATTCTCATGTCTTCTTCAAAATACTGCTACTACAGGTTGGAGTCCAAATCTGTAATATACTTCAGTATAAGAAGAAGTTTATTTTTCCTTATTTATCACGGCTGCCCTAATATCATTAGGGGGCTGCCTCTTGTACAACCAGGAGAATATAGAAATCGGTTGAGAGTGAATTGATAATCTGCTAAGACTTCTACAATCTAGAACAACATGGAAGATGGAAAAGGAAATGAAAAACTCTAAAAAATAGTGAAAATTTGTTTTTAATCAAAGTGAAAACAGTAGTTAGGAAATTATTTTTTCTTTCAAATTGGCTTTGGTGAGTCCTGTTAACCAAGTTTAAAAGAACACATACAGATATGAAAGATTTTGAGGGAACTTTCTTCAGTTCATGCAAATTAATGCACTTTTATTCTTACTCATGAAGAATATGCACCATAGAAGAAACATCAGATCAAAATCCTTACCCCTAGATTTTAATAAAATTCAATCTTCCCACCAATGTATAGACATGTGGGACCTATGGACCTTTTAAGTTCCACATAAGCTCATCAAAATGAAGTAAAAAGAAAAACCTAGCTCTTCCTCTACTAGCTTTTCTCGTAAAATACAAAACACAACTGTTACAACAGCAAAAAAGTGAGTTTGTCCAGAATATAAGTTTAATGAAATTTTGTTACAGTCCATAATTTTGAAGGAAGTAGATTTAATATTTAAAACATCATTTTGAAATTTGAATCTTTGACAACTCTTCTATTAATTTCACGCAATTTAATGCATTTCTAATTTCCATGGCAATGCTGTTGAGACCTCACATCTAGAATCCAAAGACCCCCAAAATAAAGGGACAAATAAAGCTTGTAAACAGGAACTGCATTACATGCAGGTTTTAATTTGAGATTGTCTTCTTTTTCATTCAAGTTAAGCATAGTTCCTAAAAACAGCTTTTTTTCTTCCTCTAAAACATCTCTCACATGTAGGAATAAATAAGAGTTCAGCATGTAAAGTGTATATAAAGATCAAACCTTAGGAAAATTAGTAATTTAAGTAAACAAACCTAGTTGAACTAAAAACAAACTGAAAGCCAGGGAGACTAAAAGTTTATTTTAATCAGTTGCAAATTATCTTATATAATTTGAATCTGTTAGAAGCTCAACACTTTTGCATACTGGGTCATTTATTCAGAACCACAGAAAATAATGTAAGAGAAAAACAACAATACCATAGATAAATCAAGGTCTGAAAGAATTCCCAAATATCTTAACCAAAATATCACTGTGGGTAGGTAATCTATGGAACAACTTATTTTTGATTTTCCTTTTTTTTTTTTTTTTTTTGGGGGGGGGGGGAGTGGGGGGGTGGGGAGATACTAAGAACTCCCATATTTCTTTGGAGTTTGTTTTGTTCCTAATGTATAAGTTGGTTTAATGTATAGATCTGTAAGATAAGAGTTGTGATTTAACACATCTTTTGTGACCACCAAAACAAAGTGAGTTAAAAAAAAAAAAAAAGGCAATTAAAAAAGACAGCATAAGTAAATATAGCAAAGAAGAAGATTCTTATCCACATGAAAAATGGAAAAATCCATTCCGTTTCCTCTGTTTTCCTTTGTCTTTCCCAAGTCCATGCAACATTATCCTATTTGCTTCTTTAGGCTTAATAACCATCTCAAGTCAGACAATCAAAAATTATGTATTTGTTTAGTTCTGCATACAGAATCTTCATATGGCTAGTAATTAAGTCTACAGAATTTAACCCTGTAAGCACAACTAAAAAATCCCTAACTAGCATTTAAAATTACTATAAATTATGGAGTGCAATTAAGTTATCAAGATAACTTAATTAAACACATTAATTTGTCTTCAACACAACAGGCTTCAGTGTGTAGATTATACAGTTATGAAAACTCAGTACATCATGGCTAATAAACTGAAAAATCAAAAGCACAGTTTAGCATTTTGTCTCTGGCTTCCTTAGTTTTTCATGCTCTAGAAAAGGAAGACAACCAGAAAAGTCTACCAGTGTGCACATGCTCGCTGCAATGATAGTACACTATGACAGAAAGCCATGGTATTGGATGCCAGGGCTCTTCAAGGCCAATTTCTGCTTGCTATTTCTAAGAATGGTCTCGGACATTATTTCATATAAAGGGAAATCAGAATTCTAGTATTAAAAAAAATATATACAACATGCATGGTGACTACTAAGACTGTACTTAACTGCCCAAAACATTCACATTTATTTCAGATAAGACGAATGCTATTATGTCAATTTTTTTCTAATATCTGCTATTTCAGAGTCTTTCTCCTGATGCCTTCACTAATGCTTAATTTCAGTAGAACACAAAAACACTCGCCTAATTTTTATGTGAATAAACTCACTGGAGGAAGACAAAGAACAAGTTAGCTACATGCTTATACACACTGCAAAACCTGGATGTAATCAGATAGACTGAATTTGTTCTTCTAGTATTTGACTTTCCTAGTGTTTAAAAATATGGACACTTAAAAATTAAAACTATTGATCTTTCTTGCTCTCTTGAAGCTTGACTCCAGAAAGTGAGTTTTTAATGAAACAATACATATCACAAGTCTTGCGCTCAAAATAACTCTGATACTAATCTGTCCTTTCCTGTTCAATATTCTCTAGAACAGTCACCACCCAATTTTTTTTCAATATTCTTTACCCAAGAAGGCTCCAACACTTATCTTTAGTTGGTCAGCTTTTTCCATATTCTTTTCCTGCACAATCTCTTACGCATAGTAAGCCTCATTCGCTTGACTGCGTAGGCCTCTATTCTATTCCTATTTAAATTCCTTATAAAGATCTGTTAGTCCTTTTGTTGTGCTTTCAACAGAGAATCTTTAGTGATTTAAGAAAAGTGGAGATCTGTTACTGCTTTCCTTCTCCTAATTCTCTGCTCCTCTCTGATTAGGCTGTAAACCCAGAGGGCCAGAATACTTCCCTCCCACACCCCAGTCTGGAATGTCTACTACGTCAGTGACAATTACAATATATTATTTCAATAACACTATCTTAATTTGGTAATATTCCCCTTTATGAGGCTGGTAATTCTGCTCTGTTGAACAGTGCTTCAAGATTTGTACAAAAACTACATTGAAAAAATTGCATCTCAGTATACATACAAGTCAGTATGAGAGACAGAGTCAATTCTGGGATGTTTGTTTTTAAGGGTTGGTTCTGCACTTAGCATCGCACTGGATGAACAGACAATCTGAAAACAGTATGAGTTTTATTACTAAACGTCAGCATGTTGAGCACTTTCATAAGCTTTCATCCATACTCTTTAACTGGTTCAAACTGGGTAGAGAATGAGGAAGAGAAGTACATAGTAGCAATACTTCACCTTTCTGTATCTTTTTAATGCCTACAGTAGTGGATATCTGGATCCTTTCAGGCATTTTAAGCGCTTTTGTAATAAGTAGTGGGACCCAGTCCCAGGCACCTTGCTTTTCCCATCTTTTTTTGGAAAGAGATGCACAAGTCCCCCCCCCCCCACACACATAAATCCAGCTCTGATTCTTTATATATGTGTATACACACACATACGTGTGTGTGTGTACATATATATGTGTGTGTGTGTGTGTGTATATATATACACACATACACACACACGCGCAATTCAACACATTAGTAAGTCTTTCAGAATTTCATCTGACCAGGAAACACTGACTCCTTCATTGATTTTTTTTTATTTACTTTATAACCTCACAAGTGTATTAGCCTAAGCTTGGGTTCTCATTGTGCATGTTTTCTGAAGAGAAAAATTTGGTGTTGCAGGTACTGCAGCTTAAGAGCTTTGCAGGTTTCACTTTGGAATGTGTCAGTTACTTCTACAATAGCAGTTGGTTTATGTACATAGCATGTACTGAAACGAGACAGTAAATTTATCCGGAGCTAAGTTTCTGGTAACATATAGATGTTGTCAGATCACTGCAATATCCACTAACTTATTTTTACAGCATTACCATTTACATCATCAGCAATTCAGCTGGTTTATTTCTCTAGTCTATACGACTAGTTGCCTGTGTACCATATAAATAACTATTTACAGAAGCACATTGTCAAACATCTTAGCATGAAAGCGTTCTTGTAAAAACCTCCTCTGCTGACAAACTGAGGAGATCATTTTCCTGATGTAAAATATGAACATATTTGTATTACATAGAATATCGTGACCATTCAGTAATGCTCATTACTCCACCACGATAGAAGAAAGGAAGGTATGAAGTGTGAGAAGATAGCAAGTGAAAACATTACACACTGTGGCTGAAAAACTTGTCTACCCGGGCTTATTAAAATCCATCTTCCTAATGATTACAGTTATCAGTTAGCATCTGCAGTAAAACACAAAACATCTAGAAGGGCAAAAAACTCAGAAATTTCACCTCCATCCTCTGACTTACTGGATGAAGATTTTTACAAATCATTTACAAATAATGCTTCTAATTTATTTGAATTTACACAATTTTCACAGACTATACAAAAAGAATGAACGAAGCAGACACATTCTTTATTTGCTTATTTATAAATTTTAAGGATTTCAGAAATCTAAGATTATTCTATAGAATTTTAACCTTCAGTAGTTTTTAGGCAGACTAATTCTGTGTTAAACTACTGCCCAATACAGTATTTGTCATTCTTGTAGCTATAGTCCTCTATGACAGGTCTTAAGCTTTTCCCCACTTTTACACATGACAATCTCAGATGTAATTGAACAAAACGTGCCAGTATGCTTGACATAGACTGCATTTAAAACAGAAAAGCACTTTCTCTTAGATTCATATAATACAGCAAACACATATAACCACTCTGATCCTAAATCAAGAATTTCAGTAAAAATGAGCAGTATACCAGCTATTGAAATACAATGCAAATTTCTAGTACCACCTCCATCAGACAAGTTAGAAATAAGATTCACATCTCACGATTTAAGCAGCAGTTGTTGAAATTATGCTATGTGAGAATGTCCCTGAAGAGGAAATAAGATTTGAACAGTAAGCCACAAATATTTCAAGTATAACTAGTTGCGCATGAAGCTGAAGACTGACAGTGCAATAGTGATGTGACAAACATTGATTTTAAAATACTGTCGGATACTTAATTCTACTAAACTTTAGTGGATATGCAAATGAATCATTCAGAAAAGTAAAAAATGTCAAAGACCCCTTTAACTAGTATTATGTTTCTGACTGTGTAGAAAAAGCAAAAGCTTAAGAAACAGTTTAAGAAACAGGACATGCCTAGGGAGACACTTCCCCTTCCACAGACCCTCTGCTTGCAGCTAATCAGTAATTTAAGGGCCTTCTAGAGCTAAATACCATATCCAAACAGTTGCGTTCAATAGCCACTAATGGACTTAACCTCCATGAATACAACTAATCCCCCTTTTAACCTATTTATAATTTTGGTTTCCAAAAGATCCTGTAGAAGTGAGTTTTACAATTTAGTTGTATGTTATCTGAAAAGGTACTTCCTTTCTTCTGGTTAAACGTGCTACTTCATAATTTCATGGTGTGTTCCAATTTTTTTATATTAATAAATGAAGATCATTCATCCTGTATTCCCTTTCTCCAGACCATGACGGTTTTAAATTATGACTAATATCCAAAACAATGATCTCTTCCCTAAATTCAACGGTCCTAATCTGTTCCCTCACTCTTTGTAAGGAAAATAGGTCAGAATTTAGATTATCCTCATTTTCTCATTCTTGGTACTTTTCCCACTCCCACATTTTAACACTATGCAATGCTGCACACAGTATTCCAAATTTAAGTTCATGATGAACTTTCACAGTCCATAGCGATCATGATGCTTGGCAGTCTGTACCACAAAGTCAGAGCTAGTTTTTGTCCTCTTAAAATTTCAAGACTGTAAAAATGAAAGCAGGTCAATGCACAGAAACTAGAACTGAACTCAAAGTTCAGAGCAGAGCACGCCAAACTTTGAATGGGCTGAAGAAATTACAGTTTGGTTTTAGAATCTGTTCAAGTGTAACATTGTAGTATTTACCTGCTAGCATTATAAACGTATCTATGACCTGCTTTAACTCTTTCGCCATTCTATTCATCTTCAAGGAATATTCTTTCAATATTAGCCCAGCTGATTTCCAATAAAGGCCAAACCTACACAGCCATAACAATTTCCCTGCAGTAGGTCTTTACTGTTCATTTTATGGACATTCACTTGTAAGAAGAATTTAAAATACAGCTGTTCCAAGAAACACGTGGAACATTGGTGGTTTCTTAAGAATAATCTACCAAAAAAACCCCCTAAAACCTCACAGATAACTTCTCAGATCTCTCACAGCTAGCAGAAAAATGGAGTAGAGGCCAAACAAAACATCATGACACAATGTGTACATGTCTGCCTGGTTAGTACGCTCTGCTATTTTAATCCTTTAGTGCATTTTGGAAGCCTTTAATCAGAGATGTAGTAAACCGTTTGAATTTTACAGTACATGTTAAATGTAAATACTACCAGCTTAAATGATTTGGGTTTCCGTTCTTTGTATAAAAACTCTGCCTGAACATCTGTGCCTGCGAAGATTAAAGGGCTAAAAAGCCTGGAAATAGAAGACCTTTGTATTCACAAATCACTGAAGAGAGTTACAATGCCTGGAAAGATTAAGTGCCCCTTCAACCAACTTTGACCACATCTGAAGAGACTTTAACGTTATTTTAGTAGTCCAGAAAGTAAACAGCTCTGAATGAATTCAGAACAGTTCTCATGCCAACAAAGCCTGAAGCTTCCTCCAGATTTGACTAATTTTTTTCGCACCAAGACTACCTCCATCATCCTCTGTGAGTTTAGTGTTTTAAGATAGAGGTTGCTTTCCATTTTCCTATGAGACCATCAAGTACTTTCAAATAAATACATGACTCACTCCTGATCTCACTTTCACATATTTGATAAAATCACTCCTTACCTCCAGCAGGATTGCTTCTGATTTACAGTAACATAATGATGATCAACATCAGGCTCTCGTTATATCAGAAATGAGGCTTCCTTATTCTAGGAAGTATTTTATCATTGATTATCATTTGTGAGCTAATCACTAGGCCTTTTCAAGGTCAATTTTCAGCTGTGACAAAGTTGCCATTTTATGTTCCTACACTTTAAAAAACCTCTCTGGAATCCACATGTGGTAGAGACATGGATTTTATTTACCCAGTAATTAACAGAACACCATCTAAGATCACTCAGTGAGTCAACTGTGCAGCATCCCAGAAGCAGAAAAAACAAACTGTCACAAAGGAGACTGATATGCCCTGACAAAAGAATTTCTCTAAATTCTGTCTGAAAATAGCTGAAATCTTTATCATTGCTCTGGTCAAAAGCTTGGGATAGACCTAGCATTAAGTACTGCTCAGAAGAAAGTTGAGCAGTTTATCTATCACCTTGCAGATTCACCTGCTCCAGAATCTAACTGAAAGGAAGAATCTTCTATTTTTCCTGAAAGAAAGACAGAACAAGCTCTAAGCCTCTGATATTCCATGCTTAAAGTTAATATATTAATCTAAAACCTATTTTTCAGCTCTCTATGGTAAAGTTTGTTAAAAAATAACAAAGCCATTGGCCTTGACTTTCAAAGAATACATTTGCATAAAACAATGTACTATTGTCCTGCCTCCCTTCCTCTCACAAAATAAGAATTTCATTCCCTATGTTAATCCCCAACATCAAGCATAGGAAATCAGTAATAATCCAGAGATAGCAGGATACTTCTTTAAATCTACTATTCAAATCATTCTGCTGCATTAAAAGATTAAATTTACAGAAAATATTCTTGTATGGATTACATCACCTCCTCTCCTAAAGATCACTTTAGATGACATTCTTTTAGAAAAGGAACATTTCCAGCTACAAGCTAGAAATGTTCTATTACACCAAAGTTTTTAGTGAATGTCACTGCATATCTAACTGAACAATTCAAATAAAGCAGCTGCACCAGAAGATATACAGACGTGTACAAAATTACAAAAGGAATATGGTCTACGTTTCAGTGGACAGTGTTTTCTGGAACTGGTGCGTATGAAAATGCAGTAGTAATTGACTAATACTTATTTCATACACAAGAAAAACACCAAGTAGAAAATGAATGCCATTAGCAAACACTTGCAGTAAGATGCCCCAATGCCGCAAGTGCCCACAGGCAGTCAGTAAGTCACCCCAGTGAAATCTGAGTCAGCGGATGCAGCCCAGCAGGACAGAACCACAGCCACCTTGTAGGAAGGCTGTTAACAAGAGCTGGCTTGCTGCTTCGCAAGCCCTGACAAGTTATAGATTTCAGTCACTGCTGACCTTAGGTTGGAATTTCACCCTACCTGGACTTCAAGGAAGAAGCACACAGAGCCTCCAGTTAACATGCTTCTCATGATAGCAAGGTGATGACCAGCTGTGGTGGAGATCCCACAGCATTTCTATTAGGCATTAGCCTCAGTGTCTTGGCCAAAGGCGAAGCCTAGATATTAACTGCTTTGTCTAAATCCAATTTCCCGCAGTATTTCAAGGATATACAAGACTTTTTCCCCACTTCACTTTTAACCTATTATAGTGCATTCGGATGTACTAGACAGTCGTATCCTTTCCAATTAACAGAACAGAAACTTTTACAGGGCCTGGCAGGGTGAAAAGAAAATGGAAACGAGGAAATGCTGCCCTTCGCTATCATTATTACAATATAAACGTAGGTGTAAGATCACATTTTTACACAAAATTTCCTATATTGATCTTAAAATTGACATCATTGTCAGCTTTAGCAATCAAATTCTCATAGTTCGGAATAGTACTTTTATAGTTACCATCTCCCCCCCCACACTCCCCTCCTACCTTTGCACTTGCATCTCCAGCATCTTCTTTCTACAGCCCAGGAAAAGGAATCAAGCCTTGCAATTTAGGCCCTTTGCAAGTAGTTCAGTGTATTTGAACAAGCAAGACCATCAGGGAAAACAAGGATGGAGAGACAAAGACAGAAAGAAATCAAAAGCCTATTTCTCGATTTCTTCCTAGACGCAGGACAGCAAGAGCAAAAACTGTCTCCCAGCTTCCGCCACCCAAAGCAGCTATTCCAAATAATCCAAGAATATGCCAGAATTCCATAAAATTTTAGAGTTTCAATTTACTTGTCGCATACAGATTTTCACAGGACAAACTTCAGGGAGGCATAGAACCATTCACATAATCATAGAAAAGAAGCCTGTCTGAGCAGGTAAGTCTCAGTTGTTAAGCAATTTAAAAACTCCAGATAAGAGCATGGGGGCATGGGAAAGGAAGAGGGGGAAAGAGACATTTATTAGTTGTAACCATCTTGTCCTAAAGCAAAGGACAAGTGCATAGATCTTCACAGTCTGTCCACAATGATAGATTAATTTGATTAAGAGAGTATCGATAAGCTCTTAATTCACTTTCACATATTCTGCCAATGCAAACAACACCCTGTTATTATGTGGTAGATTTAAGGAGAAAAAGGAAAACAAAAGTGATTCTGAAATGACCCTCTCTAGGCATAAGCACAATTTCAATGTCCACTTAACAAATGAAACAAAAAACACCTCCTCCAATGAAAACAGCAAAACTCAATCTCTCCAAAAAACAACACACCATAGGTAGGAAAGTTGATCTGAAATAGCAGAGCAACTGTAGAAACTCCCTCTCATCCCCAAAAACTATTTGAATAACAATGTTATTTGGCCATTATATTGCAGTGTTACGCAGGCTGCATTTCCATTAGTAGCTGAACTGATCCAATAGCTCACCATAACCAAAGGGATCTTGCTCATCTTCCACTTCCCCTGTTCCTCCCTTTCCCCTCAGTTTTCACTCCTGATCCCATTACTTATTTCTCCTGATTCAGTCACGACCCTTCAAGAAGCAGCTTCAACCCCAACACAGATGAAAAAGTAAAAGCCCCAAACCTGCTGGCTTGTTGGGATAAATCAGCTTGTAGATGATAACAGCAAATACCTGAGAGAACACAAGGAAGGCAGCAGGAGTAAGCAGTCAGGGATGAGACTACCTTATTCTGTCCCATCAATTTCAACAGTGCTAAACTGTCTCAAGAAACTGCAGCCTTTGATATTGGTCTAAATGCAAGCCTCCATGGCACACAAGAAGTTTCCCTAAGGCCAAAGAGCTTGCAGCGTGGAAAAAGATTCAATTCCATAACACAGAAAGCTATGCTTGTTTTTAAAAATGACTCTGAAATTACAGTCTTTTTAAATACTTCTGAAGTCATATTCAACTGATACATAGTTATTTTTCATAGTGACCATCAGATGACTGATAGTAAGTGATACTATCCAATTAATTTCTTCCTAATTTAGGGCTGGCATGAAGGAGAAAGTAAACATCATTAAGCCCAGCCAGGCTCAGAATTCTCCAACAATATTGCAGTGCCAAATGAAAGGCTTGTAAAAATAAATTCTGACACTTCTTCCATACACTAAAGATAAATTGATTAATATAGTATACCTCCATTAGAGTAAAAAAAAAAAAAAAAAAAAAAAAAAGCCTAAGTTCAAAGCTACTCTATGGCTTCAATTCATAACAAACGTAAGAATTTACAACAAGAAAGTGATTTGGATATTTACACCAGAAATTATATTTAGACAAACTTTACTACTGCGTACACTATCAGCTTTACCAAAATAAAGAAGGCACAACTATAACTACAGTTGAGTATCTCAACACAAGAATGTTAGAATAGTTAATAATCCACCCAGGAATGACTTCTGATAATTTAGGAATACAGACTACATCGGCTGTCTGGAAAAAGAACTATGATGCTTCATAGTTTAGCCTGTATGATGAATAGCAGGAACATTGCTCATATATCCAGTACAGATGGACAAGGGAAGTTAATTGCTCAAATATTCAGAAAGATTTCAATTCAACCAGTTTCAGAGGACTCATCTAATTTTAACTGAACATAAATGGCAGTTATTTGGCTTCACAGTACATTTCCTCCTTTTTTGCTAATTTATTTAGTAGTTTGACCTCATGGTAGTTAGAAAAACCCAGAGAGGCAGGGAAACCACCTCCCGGAGGTAGTCACCAGCATAATAACTCCTGTCTTCAACAGGAAATCAAAAAAACTCTTTTGTATAGCAATTATTTATATTTGATGAACACAGAATGTTTAAAGTATTTGTACTACTATCCAAACCTGTGCTACTTTAAGAGATAGATTAGCTAACGGAGTGATGCCATAAGCTCAGCTGCAAGAATATGTGAGGATGCTCTTTTCAGTTTATGTGGGCACCTGACAACACTGACTGCATTTTTTAAAAGTAAATAAGTACAAAGTTATTTCTAAGTAAAAGTCAGGTAATTAGGTGTTGCTGAAACTAGAAATTCTGCTCTGGTTTCTGTTTTGGTCACCTTTTTCCTATGACCAACAAGCTTCCAACATTAATTCCAGAACTATAAAAACTAAAAACAGAAAACTTCACTCAGTCAAATGTTTCCATAAAAAAATATTTTCTTACTAACTAATGTTCAAAGCATTTTTATTTTTCTGTTTTTAAGGTTTCCCCAGAGTAATAAAAGAAGGGGAACTGAACTGAAAAAGTATTACACTTAGTTTGGGCATGGGAGAAGGCTCCTGAAAAGAGAAAAATTAGAGTAAACTACAAATGAAGAAAAAAAAATCATTTTCCCAGTTGGTGCTGTCATCCCCCAAGTCTTTTTCCACTACCTGCACTCACTACTATGTCAGTAATTTGGCTCATTTTTCTAACAACCTCTAGGCTGTCATGCCAGAAATGGATTTTTTGTGTGCACTCCTGAGGAAAACCTGCTAAGCTCAGCTCTTCCAGAATTTGTTAAAGTTTCCTTTTAAAAAATTAAAATAAGGAAGTTTGTGGAGATGTACTTCTTCCTTAATGCCAATGTGCTAAACATATATCATTAAGTCAAGAATAGCTAAATGCTACTTTAAGTGGTTCTAAGACATTAAAGATAATTAAAAACTATTTAGTTTTGAAACTAAAAAAAATTTTTTTTCAAAGTCATTATTATATATCAGCCCTGAAACTATTACAATTTTAAACAAGAATCTGCTCAAAAAATCAGACAAAATAACAGATCAGAATGTATTAGCAAGATTTTAAAATAAATACAAACTTGTGTTTTCTGATATTTGCAGGTGTTTTCAATTCATAAAAATCAAGCTCTCAGCTGCACTATGGGTGTCCAGAGGCACTTATAACTGGATTTCCAAACACTGCTCTGGGGACTGTGCTGTTTTTTATTTCATTTTCCCCAAAATTTCAGTATAAGAAAAAAAAATAGATTATTTGGAAATGTTTTAATGGAATATTCAGCCAAATACCTAAATCCTGTTCTCCGATTGTATTTCCTCATCCATAGCTTTCAGAGCAAAAACAACTGTATGCAAAGTGCACAAGACAAAATCCAAACACTCTCTAGCAACACACATTCAAGGGTCAGTCCTGCACACATGCTTAACTTTAAGCTGCAAAATAAACACATAATAAGGATAAGGCTATAAGCTCTTGTTTTACTGGAAGTCAGTTCTAGTTACCCATTTTACACGTAGTGTAGCTTGCATATGTAGGTTACCAAGTAACACTTTGTTGTTTACTACACGGTTAAAATGACATACTGCTCCTCAAATCCTTCCCTCTTCATCCTCTCCCTTTCTTCTCAGAAGACCAGTCTCCTCCCATGTAGGCAGAGCTGCCAAACAGAAGAGATCTATGCAGAAATACATAGTAGATGCTGGCTGTGGAGCCAGTGTCTGGTTTCCACACCAACAGAGAAGGAGAACCTCCCAGAGTTACTAAACCAAGAAGCTGCACTTTGTCAGAAAGATGCCGGACTTGGCCTTCAGAGCAGTCTTTTTTGTCTGGATCCATAGGTACATCAGAAGGTTTCTGAAAAATTTAATACAGTACACTTCAAGTCTAAATACTGTATGGCATGAAAAGAATCCTGACTTACAGTTTAAGAACTGAGAACTGATAGACAACTTTGGTGCCTGTGTGAGATTGATACTAGGGGACGTCAGCCTCTCCTGTTTTCAGTGAAAAGAACAGCTCTAAGGTGGTTAACAGTGGAGCTTCCAAGAAAATGAAGACATGCCATATGTCTTCAGCTCCTTTAACTAACACAGAAGATGCTCCAGACTCATAGCATTTCTCATTCGACTAAAAACAAAGAATTTAATTTTATCAAAATTAATTCCAGAGCTTCAGAGAATGAAGCAATTGTTTCTGACTTGCTGTGTTCTAGTTAGTAGATTCTTTTCCTTCCCCTAAGGCCATATGGAAACTGGATTGCACCATCTCTCCACTGTCAATATCACAAAAGAATGGCTAATTAGACTGAGTATTGAAAGCAAAGCAGCAGGAGACATGACCATCCTGACTGTACAAGGAGAAAGAAATCTAAAATAGTTATTTAAACAGGGCAAAATACTATGCTTTATTTAAGGTTTTAAATGAAGCACTCAGGCAGCTTGAAAAATGCTACAACCTGGACCACGCTAGTTTCAGACTACATGCCGGATATTAGTGACCTCACCTAACTTGCCTTACAAGTAAGTTGCACAAGGAGTTGAACATGATGGTTACATTCTTCATGAACTATGACTATGATAGACAAGTTTGTCCAAATAATATTCTCGCCCAAAGACAGTGAAATACACAGATTAAAAAAAAAATTTTTTTTGCCTTGTGGCAAATTCTCCTTTAGTAAGTTCAGTTTACAAGTAAACAGGCATCTTGCATATTATTGAAAAAATTACAGAAAAAAGCAAACAATTTTAACAAACAAGTTATTTGACACCTTTAACGATTAAGTTGCTGGATTTGATTACCAATGAAGAATGATGAAAACAGCATAGACAGGTCACAGAATTTATAGACAGAAAAGATCTCCAGAGATCTCCTCCCAGTCCTTGGCAGAATCAACAACATCCACATATTGTTCCTGACAAATTTTTGTTCAATATATTCATAGAAGCCTCCATCACATAAACCCTGAAAGTTATCCAGGCAATATAATCAGTTGTTCTTTACTATCATTGCTGTCAGAAGTTTTTTCTGTTGTTAACCCAGGACTCCTTTGCCCCAGTTTAAACACATTTCCTCTCATCTATTCACCACAGACAGAAACCACCATCCCTCTCTTTAGCACTTAATTATTTGAAGATTTTATCTTTCCTCCCCTCAGTCTTCTCCTCTTTAGACTAATCAGAATGCATCTGAGCTTCCCTAAGAGGTCAGATTTTCAAGACCTCTGGTAGCAATCACCGTTGTCCTCTGTCTCTCTCCAGAAGGTCCACTACTTTCCTTAAAAGTAGTGCAAAAAACCTGAAACAAGCATTCCAGCTGAGGCCTCACAAACACCGAGCAGGATCAAAGTCCTCTACACATGCTACAGGCTGCATGCCTTCTTAAACCCGCCAGCATCTAAGATATGTGAACTTTTCACAACAGCACAACAGAAAAGCATAGCAGTTTCCAACTCCAATATCTAGCAATAATTTAAATCTGGCAAACCAAGTGTGGCTGGTGTCCAGTGTCTGTTTGTTTCAGACATCTCCATCTCTATATAAGGAAAACTACTACCTATGAGCAACTGAACACTTCTGTTAATCACTCCATATTTGAATGCTGCTCTCAGTGAACATCTACTTGAATTCTTATTCTTCCCTTTTGTCTTACACAATAAAAATGCTCTAAAGTCTGAGTAAGGTGTTCATGTAGCTCCAGCTCCTATGGCCATTTGAGCAAGTAGAGTGGGGGTTTTTTGTTTGTTTTGTTTTTTTTTTTTTAATTAGTAAAAATAGTAAATCAAGGTCAAAGTTATTTCCCTGTGACTTACAACAACACGCTCCCTACAATTAACTCTGATTAGCCTCTTTTAACTGAGTATATATTAATACAAAAAAAAAAAAAAAACCCAGAAAAGTCACACTATCACCAGAACTTTATTTGGATTACACTGCTTTATATATCTTACCCTAGTGCTTTCTACATTTTCCTCTAAATATACAAAATCTAAGTATTTCTAATGCTTACCTTTCTGTGTTCAATTGAAGGCTGTGGGATCACAAGCTGAAATCCCAGCACTGCTAGGGAACTGAGAAGTCTGAAAAAGTGAATAGTGAAACGGAAGATATTATAATTACCACTAAACCAAAATACATACGTATAACCTATTACAGGGCTTGATACTTCAAGAACTTACACACATCCCATTACTAACCAAAGTAGACTCAAACTGTATGAAACACTCTTGTGACATTCCCTTCACTACACAGCAGATAGTAACAGGTACACACATTCCACACATACATTTGTCTATTTATAAAGCAAAAGTACACTAAGTAGAATCTATTAAGAATATTTCAGATGACTCTATGTCTAAATTAAAGTATTTTCTAAAGTGTCTGCTTTTACAACTCAGCATTTTACAGAATCACAGACTGGTTGAGGTTGGAAGGGACGTCTGGAGATCATCTAGTCCAAATCCCCTGCTCAAGCAGGGTCACCGTAGAGCATGTTAGATAGGATTGCATCCAGGCGGGTTTGAATATCTCCAGAGAAGGAGTCTCCGCAACCTCTCTGGGCAACCTGTTCCAGGGCTCTGTCACTCTCATAGAAAAGTTCTTCCTTATATTCAGGCAGAACTTCCTGTGTTTCAGTTTGTGCCCGTTGCCTCCTGTCCTGTTGCATGGCACCACCGAAAAGAGTCTGGCCCCAGGGGTCAAGCTGACTTACGCTTTGCAATTTTTCTAAAAGCATAAAGCAAAAATTCAGCTGTTGACTAAGTCTGCTTCTAGCTCTGGCTCCTCATTTTCATGGATGAACACTCCACCTCCTGCACTCAGGAAACATACACAAAACCTACAGGATTTTGCATCAAGTAGGTCCTTTCCCAGCTGAAAGCTGAAATCCCAATTTCCAACTTGTGGAAATTGAATAACCTAATGGGCACAGGAGATGGAAAGTAGTGGACACAGCTCACCAGAGACTCAGAATAAGCAGCCAAGCATTACCCCACTCCCCACATCTTCAACCTGAAAGGAGCCATAATGGGAACCAAGCCCAAACAAACTTTGCTTTGTCAAGCATCACCATCCTAATGACTCCTAGGAGCCCGTTACAGGTTAGGCTCAGTTAACTCGGTCTTTTGTTTGCTACAGTTTGTACTGGCGACTGGTTTGTCCCCTCCCAGCAAGCCTCTTCATCAGAAAACATACAGGTAAGAGGAAGGGATGATTAAGATATACTTATTTCCATCAGGAGTTTGACCTCCAGGTCTACAAAGTGAATCCTTGGGACCTTTTATGAAGGAAAAAGCTGCTAATAACTTGCTGAATTTCAAAGCAGAAGCAAAACTGATAGATTTGAACACAAAATCCATCTGCTAACGGACTAGAGAAAATCCAGCTGTGTTTCCTACTCACCACTCCCCCCTTCTCTCTCTACACGGTAACATTTTAAATATTTCTTATTATTTCACATATTTTCAGAGACAGACCTACTAAACAGAAACAGCTCTTCTATACTAAGCATTTAATTACCGCAAATACAGAAAACTCAAGAAAAACAACTCTCCCTAGCAGAAATATATTTGTGTTTGCTCTTGCTAACATCCTGCAAAAAGAACTACTAGATAAATACTAATTGTACATGGCCTATCCTCACTTTATCACCAGTCTATGCCCCTTTATTTCTCAAAGCAACAAAGCGTTCAAAGACAAAAAAAAGTCATTATTTCCTTGTCACATTCATTTTGAAAAAAAAAAAAAAGCTTTAAAAGCCCATTAGAAGGAACTGTATTTTATATAGCCGTTATTTGTGATAAAGCAAAGCACAAAGCCAGCTGAAATCAGAGCAAACGTAAGGCACTATAAAGAAACAGCAATAAGAGCCCAAACATGCAGTTCAGAGCAAGGCCCAACAACACAGGCATGAAGGAAGAAAACAATTTGCCAATCACATCTCAAATCAAATGCAAAATCAAAAACAGCACTAGACCTCCAAACTGCAACATGACAGCATTAAGTCTGTCTTCAGTTGACCTGCATGTTCCTTTTTCAAGTACTCATGCAATCAAGAGATCCTAACTGCTCTCAATGAAAATATGACAAGAGTTTCAGTAGGCAGGATTAGTGTTTTGACAGACCTAACCAACAGCCCCTTTAAGAATTATTTCACTTTATTTTCAGAATCTTCCAATAGTCCTCGCTTTCCCTCATGGCTCCCACCCTCTCTAATCCCTCAATGTGTGTGAAAGAAAGTTCAAAATTTGCATAAGGAAATGAATGCTTTCATGCACAGCAGAAGGGTAGGGTTTTCTGATCAGTCTGAAGGACTACAAATTTCCATTAATAAAATTCTACTGAAATTATACACAAGGTTGAGAGTTCTGAAGTGAGAACTGTAATCTTCAAAGCAAATTACTTACCAGATTAAAGATTCAGTTCTGAAATGTATTAGAGTATTATCTAAGTGTAGTATTTCTGTGATTACTCTGTGCCAAGCTTTTCTTGACCATTCTTTAAAATGGCTGCATTGTAATCTGCATCTGTATGTGTGCTCAAGGACAACGAAGCTGGTTTTTAGTTTGTTTCTATATCTGCACTTAGATCTCCTAGAAGCAACAGTTATCAACCCACTGTTTCTAGCACATTGGAAATCTAGTAAGAATACTTAAGCTTGAGTCAAGGCCTCTAACTTCAAATCAGCATGGTGATTTCATTTCTTTTAATGTTACTTCACTCAATAGTTTGCTTTGGCCAACTCCTCTAGACTAGCGGGTTTTTTGTTTGCTTTTGTTTTTTCTTTTTTCTTTTTTTTTTTGGGGGGGGGGGCACTTGACTAACATTAGGCCTCCAAAACTACAAAAGTATGATTCTCCAGCTTCAGTGGGTTTGTTTTCAGGTACACTTACTAAGCAGAATAGCCAAAAGGAAAAAGTACTCCTCAAAATAAGGCAAAAATGTTCAAATATACATGGATAGCACAGTATTCAAGTCAAAACATCTCTCTGTCATGCAAAGAGGGGAATTATTCTGACACAACCATTTCTTCATACAATTACAGCTCATACATCCTGAATTTTCTTCAGGTTTTGACAGTTCAGGTACCAACTGCAGTTGCTCGATGGCTGCTTAACTCAGGTCTCTGAT
Organism: Rhea pennata; assembly: GCF_028389875.1. Classification (NCBI taxonomy): domain Eukaryota; kingdom Metazoa; phylum Chordata; class Aves; order Rheiformes; family Rheidae; genus Rhea; species Rhea pennata. Next base: position 17,239,411 of record NC_084672.1, read on the forward strand.
TAAGTACCTTGTTTCTGGAGCCCATGCAGTCAGTTATGCAACCATTTGTAGCCAAGTAGCTACTTTAAGCTAAGTCAGGTTGCACAGTATTAGACCAAATATGCTTGTTCTCTTCTACTGGCAACAGTACTTTCTGTTTAAATAGGAAGGCCTCTTGGTAAGAAAAGCCATCATAGTTTTTTCTTAGCAGCAGCAAGAAAAGGCTTGCAGTTCTGGAAAAAGGGCCCTGACCACTCATTCCCAACAAGTAGGAAGATGGAGGATTCTTCACTAGAAACACCTCTCTCAATTCTTTATCTGTCATTGCAGTGAGTAGTAGTTTCCCATGAAATAAGCTGGAGGGTACCAAAGTAGACTTCTTGCATATTTGCTCTCCCTCAGTAGTTATACTTCTAAGGAGAGCTATTATGGCCAACACCAGATTATCCAGATAGGAGTGAAAGGATTATGCACGTGATTAGCATTGACTGGTGCAGCCTAGTGGCAGAGGAGTGGCTCTTGTCTCCTATTCCTAACTTTCTCCCTAAATGAAAGTCTTCAGGATAGTCTAAGTCTGGGACAGCTTAGGGGAAAATACACAAGGAGAAGTCTCAACAGGAAAGATAACATAGCTATTATCAATAATATGTGACAGATCCATTCTGGTGTGGAATCTGCACTGCAATATTAGGAAAATGCCTGAATTCAAATTTCAAGATTCATGTCTGAACACAGAGCGAAGGAAGGTTAGGTCAGAGTTGTTACTGGCAGCATCTCCAGAAAAATCAGAGTATGCGGTTCAGTACACTGCAGCTGTCATTCCTAGCAGAACATGAAATTTTGTCTCTATAGTATCACAGCTGCCTTTTTTATCCAGATCTGCTTGTCCAACTACAGAACTGGACAGATCAGCTTAAAAACAGCTGTTTGCTTTGTCAAAAAAGCTGTCTGAGAGGCCTTTCCTTTGTTTGCCCCAGGACAAAATGTTTCATGAACACATAATATAAGTCTCTGAACGAACTGCAGCAAAGATACAAAAGTATGCAAATCTGAATTATTTAAGGCCAGTGACAGTAGCCGTGCACCTCATCCAAAAAAAATAAAATAAAATAAGGAAGGAGGGTTTTTGGTGTTTCCAAAAAAACATGCTATCACAATGGCACAGATTAACAAATGCTTGAAGTATAAACAATTACTGAGACTTTTCTCATCCTCCTATCAAAGAATGCTATGTCTGAGATGCAGGTACTTGATTATTTAGTCTTTGGACAAGACTTATTTATCCTCCTATGACCCAAATAGTTAAAATGTCTGTAAGATTTAAAAGCAAGAGACAACCGAGTGAATATTGCAGTTTGTTAAAAGCACAGTATATAAGATTTTATGTTTATTTTATTGCACCACTTACCTAAAAGAAAGTATTAAACTGTCTACCATGATCCTTTAATGCAAAGTGTTTTGAAGTGAAAAGTATTCTTCGGTGTGTCAAAACACGATGAAGATCGCGCACAAATCCTACAGAAAGGAAGAGAAAAACATGCAATGCTTTATTCAGTGTTTTCCAGGATGGCTTTGTAACTAGAGACAGGCCTACATTAGTCATGTCTACCCAAACTCCTGTAGTCTACAGCAATTCAAACCGAAACTTCAGTTTATGCTAAACGAATAGACAGGACACATTCAATTTTAGTCAACAAGACTTCAAAAGTGTCAAAGTACTTTGCTGAACAGGAATGGAATGCGAAATCTTGACCTGAATCTCAAGGATGCAAAAACCAGTATTAAATTCGCTTGCTGTTTTATCTCACATTCCTTATAAGTCACTTCAGTGGCCTTATGCCTTTTCTGCCACCACACTGAAGATTTTCTTTTTAACGTTTTTCATAGCAAACAGTTTATTTTATTGACTTGTATTAATAGAATTCATAAATTTTAAACTGAGTTACCAATTTCTACTGTATAATAATATTATTAATACACTCTCAGAATATTTCATGAACAATGCAAGGATGATTCTGTTGCAAGGATACAGCCTGAAGAAAAATTAGGGAAGATCAGTATTGTTCTCTCTCTATTACAGATGGCAAATTGAGCCATAATGAAGTTAAATGCCTTGCCTACAGGAAATCTGCCCCCAGGAAATCTGGGCTTAAACAACATTCTGAACCCATATTCAACTAATCCTTATTTCTGAATTGTATCATTGCATCATGACTGCTGCAAACGCATGTAGGAGCTCTACTAGGCCTTGAAAATGTTATTACCTCGATATACCTCACTTATTTGGATAGATTCTCAACTGTTTATAGACACCTGGCATCTTGGTTTGGTAAAACTATTATCATATATTGAGCAACTAAATTGCTGCAACCAGATTCTTAACAGGAAAGAAAACCCTGCAGTAATGATTTCAAATAAACCTGGGGGTCAAGGAGGGGAAATAAAACACTATCGGGACTCAACCTAAATCCATACATTTCAGAATTTAGTCGCTGTCTGTATCTTGCCATTTACAAATGGTTACATACTGAAATGCAATGCAGTGAACAGAAACAAGAGAACGTTGCTGTTAACAGAAAAAGAACTCTTCAGCTCCTTTCAGACAGCTAAATAATCAAAAGTTGCCTAGAAAGGGATAAGGCTTATGAGATTTTCAAGAAAAGTAAACTAAAAATTTGCTGCTAGAAATGCGGATTAAATAGAGGTAACTAAATAAACTGCATATCTCACAAAAATAAAAATTAAAAAAAACAAAGGACAAACTTGCATTTATTTTCAGCAAGCACATAATACTTCTAATGAATTTAAAAGAACATTCCTTTTATGGTTTTTCTTTCCCTTTTTTTTTTTTTTTTTTTTTTAAGTCATGAGAAAGAAAGCATAAGAGCTCAGCTAAACTTTATCCTTTCTTCCTGCAGTTCCGTGGTTGTCAGAAGATCTAAGAGCCTCTCTCAAATTTCTTCATCAATTTCACTGCTTAAAACTACATAACTGTTTTTTTTAAAAGATGAGAAATATTTCTGAATACATTTTTTTTTTTTTTTTTTTTTGAAGGCTAGATCTCCTGCAACATTTTCACCATTTGAGTTTTTGCTCTGTGGTCTCAGGGAGAGCTACATTCTTTTAAATATTAGGCAAATCCACATACACACCACTAGCACAAAGCATTTAGATAGATCCCCTAGGAAACTATTTACTAACAGACGCACTGAATTGTGAAGAAAACAAATGTTTCATTTCCTGCAACCTGATTCTTAATTACCAGGCATTCTGAGGCCAACAGCCTTTTATACCACTTATTGAAAATGGAGAATATGTATGTAACACGGATTGTCACCAACATGGTTTCAAGTTCTCATCGTTCTGTTTTTTCCAGATGTACGCTCTTGTTCTGTTTTTTCACTCTACAATAATCTTTTTAGCCTGTATCCTTGTATGGAGGGACAAAATCCCAACAAATCCATACAAACTCACATAAAAAGAAATATGCACCCTCCAAATCCACTTCGCAAATTACACTTCATTCTGAAAATTAGAAAAATACTGCTACTGAGGTAGTTTCACTAACTTGAAAAAAAAACCCTATTCCATTGTCTCTGGAGATTATTCTTAAAAAGAGTAAAGTACACACATTTTTTTCCATTTTTTTGGTTCATCTGTATCTTCACAGTCAACAGCAGTTTGCATTACAAACTCAACTTTCAGCAAAATACCATTTTCAAAATACTTCTTGCAACTCATAGATCCACTTTTTCTGAAATATCATTAGCAGCACAGTGTAAAAACTGCGCAAGTATCCAGAGTGACTTAAGAGCTTGTTAAGTCATTTTCAGAATGACTTAAATACTTAGAGGTGCTTAGAGCCTATTGAAAGCAATGTCATTTCGCCAGTGTTGTTTTTGATATGAAATTTGCAAACATGACAATCATTTCCCCTCTATTAGATCTAGGACAAAATAAATACTTGAAATGGCTAGACATTTAACACAGGCATTACATCACATGAGATTTGGCAAGAAACTTTCAAAAGCCTCATGAGGTGTAAAACAGGTTTGCCATTGCAATAAGTCTTGCAAATGTAGAAGTCTAATTACCTTCCAGTAAGGAGCCTAAAAGCACTACAGATTATCCAGGTAAAGACTTTCTAGTACCCCTGTGTGTACCCCTACTACTGTTATGCACAGGAGAGTAAATCTTAGTATCTCAACTGGAACAGCCCACATTCCAGTATTTGAGCAGAGTTTCTCCACTGCATTAGAATCCTTTGACATTTCAACAATCTCCCTCATTTCACCCCAATTGATATGAAACCAAAATCTAGAAAACTGCATAAGAAGAGGGGAAAAAACACTGACAAAACCCAAAACTATGATGTGAGATACATCATGTAAATACACATCCAAATTGAATTGAGTTCAGAATTGCTCTGAGCTGCAAAGCCTATTTTATCTTGTTGACTTAAATATATGCCAAGCCAAGCTAAGTTTCCTTATCTTTCTGGTTATATTACGTTTCTTGCCAGCTACTGACAATGGCAACTTGAAGGAGTTATGAAACTTTAACATCATTCCAAAGTCATGTTTTCCACTGATGTATGAAGCTCTCTTTATATTACTTAGGGGGAAAAAAACAGTAGTAAATAATATTTAGAAATACTAAAGAAAAAAATACTATACTGTTTAAGATTGTGTTTGAATCTGATACCTTGCACAATGGTAAAAAAAACAGTGTATATTAGATTATAGTTGCTTCCACCTACTAAACTAGATTCAACATGGGTCCTTTGGATTGCATCCAAAATTCACTACATTCACTAGACCTTTATAAAGCACTGCACAGCGCACAAAATTTATCTAGCAACGTAACTTGTGTTTACACTCAATAATTTGCTCTACAGCTCTTGATACATACTACTGTAATCTCTTCAAATATTCATTGAGTATATTAAAAAGCACACTTGTCTCTAAAAGCTGCACAATAGAGAAACCTAGCCTTGGATCTGATAAAAGATTTTGATGCTTACACGGAATACTCATTTTCATTAAAAATTGTAAGTTACTCCATCTAACCCTGAAGGTACCTCTCCATTTTACTATAAATGCTTTGAAAACTTAAAAGTTCTCCTTCTGGGTGTGTCCAGAATTACTGCAGTCCAAGAAAGCTCTCAGTGCCTGTCTCCAATCTAAGCTTGATCAAGATCCAGAAGTTCATTCCTTTACTTAAATATTGCAAAGAACACAGTCTAGCCAAGTACACCTCACAAACAGCAACACACACAGAGGCTCAGTGAAGCATTCCACAATCACAGATACCTACGCTCATATGAAGTGCCACTGTGCACAAGATTTTCAAGATTCCCTAGACCAGAGAGCCTAAAAAAGACAGTAACTGTGAGGCTGGGGCAATCCTGGAGTAAGTCCTAATTTTTTCTTTTTTCTTTTTTTTTTTTTTTTTTAATTCAGGGAACGCTATTTCTCAAAAAACAATTCAGCTCACGTCTTTGGAATTTAGGGGGAAAATATGTAACCTGATTGTCTGGCATTCAATTCTATTATATTTAATTCTCCTCTGAAAATATAGGAGTCAAACTCAAAGTGGAAGAAATCCTACAGTGGCCATATGACTAAATTCTTTACTTGATCTAGCCCGTAATATTCATAGAAGACATGTAAACATTGGCTTATAAAAAATATGGTTATACTAAAGTGTGTCACAATTCAAACGTTTTTCCTTCAGTCTTTGTTGGATTATATATAATTTAATTATGGATCTAACAAGGGTTAGAGAGTTTATCTTGAAAGCGGGGAAGCTGCAAAGACAGGTGTTCATTTACAGACTGTGAGCTATAGTTATGTTATATATGACCAGTAGGATTTGTTCTTTAATATTTCTCTAAATCTATTTTCAGTTAGTGTCAATGCTTAGTATTTTTGAACCTATATTTGTAATAAGAATATGATAATAATGAACCTAATCTAAAATCCACTAAAGATCTCTTCAACTCAATAAATAAGCTAACTGCTTAAAAATGGATTTAACAGTGTAATAATGATAGGCTTGATACTCAAATGAAGTACATTATGCTGGCATGAATTATGACAGATAATTAATTAAGATCAAATGCAAATGAAACCTGATGGAGTATCAATCAATATTAAGTCAACCAATGATTCTAACCAATTTATAACTCGCAAATCCTGAGCAAGTTGTTTATACTGGTATCAGATTCACTAAGCTTTAAGAAAAAAAGAAAGATCACATTGAGTGTCTAAAAACTAGAAGGACTTGCTCTTTCTTTCTTCTAAATAACAACTCAGAAAAAAGCCTCTTTCTCAAGGTCCATGTTGCACCAAGGTTTCCATTTAAGCTGACTTGCTTTCTTTCACCTTCTGAAGGTATTAGCTAATCCTCACACACAATTACTGCATTTGAAGTTCTCAAGTGCTGTTTTGAGGCAGAGGATAGATATGTAAAAGGTAAAATGATCCACAAAAATGAGATCATAAAACTCTCCAAATTGGCAGGGAGATTCTTGGGATGTAATTGCATGGAAACTATTGCAAACCTATCTTGAGCTCATCTCAGGATTCCGAATTGAGAGGCTGTGCAATTCTGGCCAAATCTTTAATGTTATTTTTTGTAACTATGTTTAATAATCACTTTTTTTTAGAAGATTGATTTCTTATGGTGACAATTTATGCTTACAGTCTCATTTCTAACCAAGCAAATACTTGTCAAGAAATCATAGCTCAAAGCACATCTTAAACAGTTCTTGAATCTATGTTATCTTCTACAGCAGCCCATCTAGAAAGCCTTCTTAAACTCAAAATAAGGGAGCTGTAGAGCTTCATCAAGTGACTGACCTTTCCCTGACCTTACTTATTATTTTCTAAGGAAAATATTCTAAGGTCAGGGTAACGTTTTCCACAATATCCTACAACATAGCTAAGCCAGATACTACATTTTATTAAAAAGATTCCTCAGCCCTTCAAAAAGCCTTTGCAGGCAGAATAAAAGCAAAAAGAAAACACCTCCAATGAACATAAGATAGACCAGCTGGTTACAGCACATATATTTTGTTTTCTGTATGTTATTTAGTATCCTGCTCTAGAGATGTATAGAAATTATGCACACATATATCTGCTGGAATGTGGAAAGGAATCCAGTACACAATTAGCTAAGATAGCCAAGACACATAATGATTATTTCTTACTTTCCCTTCTCTATTGAGAGAGGCTAGTATAGGAATTGTAATACCAGCTCTTCACCCTGGAAAAATTCATTGATTAAAGGAATTCCAACCATTGCCATAACTGTTCTGTACCATTAATGCAGAACAAAATAAAGATGAAGACCTAGGGAACTAAGCAATTCTGCTGTCACCTGAAAGTACTTTCTCACTGCTCACTAGTATATACACTAGTATAGCATACTTCTGTCTAATAAAAGCAGCTGCAAACTCCACCTGCTCACAGATCAGCTAGTAACCATTGCATATACTAACACTAGGAGCAGTGTGACACATTTATTCACCTGAGAGAATTAAAGAAGTTCTAGCAGTTTTAGCATAGTAAGAAACATTTTTAAAATATGAAAAGAGCTACTAATCAGACCTCCATACATTAGAAGTGATCATCCCTATTGCATGTATTTTTAATTAATCTGGGTCTCATTTTAAGGAAATTCATTGCTATAACCTGAATATTCCAAAGCAAGGATGGAGAAGGGAAAGCACGTGCAAAGAGCAGGGGGAAGGATCCAGGGCACATTGTGAAAACCCTTTTCACAAAACAATCTGTTAACCATTCCATAAACCTGAACAATATTAATTTGATTACTGATACTGAAAGAGAGAGAAAAGGGAATGATTTAATGGCCTAAAAGGTCAAGTAGAAATATCTGATCTCTCTACAAGCACTAATTCAAAATGTAGGTAAATTCTTTATTCTTATGATAAGTGACAGACTTGTGTGAGCCCTGTTATGATGAAGTAACTGCAATCTTGCCTACAAAATGAGTAACAAGAACAGGACTATTTTTTTTTTAAACGGCAACCAGTTGCCATTTCTAGCTACTGCTCTACTAAGCTTAAGCAGCTAGAGTGATGTTTTAGAACAGTTCATACACCACTTCAAGACCCCCTCCACATCATACAGGCTCACATAAAACAGCTCGATAGATGGTGATCAGTCACAGCAGACTGATAGTTAGAGCGCCCTAACTAGAACTCTTCGACTGAGAGAAAAAGTGTAAGAAAGGAATTTCAGTCTCCAAGTATATTTAGTAAAAGTCTGAGCAATAGCAGTATTTCAAATTATATCACTGCATTTCAGAGCAACTAAGAATATCAGAAATTTCTCAGTCTCTTTTAGCTATATTAATTTCTTTACCTGTAAATAACTCAAGAACATGAGCTTTTGTTATTCTTAACCTCCTTTCACCACTTCCTTAATGAACACTGTTTTCAGAACATAAATCCTCCAAAATGTTCTCCAAAAACCAAAGAAAAGCTCAAACATTTTTAACACATCTTATTTGAAAAGCTTGTAGGAAACAAATATGTCAGCATAGATAGTAGAAGACACATGCACAAGGAAACCAATGCACAACGTATTTCAGTAGTATAACCAGCTATTTCTTAGAAACACAGCTGCAACACACCCCTCTCATCAATTAAAAATCATATATATTACATAATTATTGTGCAATTAGGAGATATCTTCCTTTTGTGAAGGAAAAATATGGTTTTCCAGTAGTCTGTTTAATGAGAGCTTCTGTCTGGTAGAATAAAAGTCGTATTTTAAATTTTTAAACAGCTAACCATAAAAATTAACTTTCATGCTGTTCATGAAACATTGCTAACATGTCCAAGCATCAATATCTTCTACATAAGAAAAAGGGAATACAATTAATGAGGCTGGGCTTCAGTGTATATTTTTTGGCCTATATATTACGCAACATTCAAAAGCATATATGGGTGAAGATCAAGCTTTTTCCGGTGAAAGTACTCCTTGAAACATTTCAGTTACTAGTAAATAGCTGTGTGTATCATGAACCTACCACAAATGACTCTCTCCATTACAGCAATGCAAGTGAAAATGGAATGAAAGATTCTAGTCTCTAAATTAAGGGTGTTTCACACTAATAAGATAGCATAAAGAGACAACAATGTTTTTTGGACACACCAAAACACTTCCAACAACGCAAAAATCCCACACACTATTACTGTGATTTTCAAAGGAAAATATCAAATGGCAGCTGACTGTTCAACTCTACCACAGTCTTCTGAGAAAATTAATTGGTGTTCCTGTCAAGGTACTACATGACCACAGAATTTGAAAGTATGAGCTTTCACAAAATTCCTTCTCCTGTTCTGCTTGTAGGACTTCTTATGTGCTTGCAGCACTTTAAAATGAAACAAGGAGAGAGTATGCGATGGAGACTTGAAATCTTTCTTGTTTATTTAAAAGCAAAATGTTTTCTTAGAAGTATCAGTGGAGGCAACATCATTCCACAATGCAAAGTAATGCATCATAACAGCAATGCTTTCTGGGAATAGTTACACATTGTTCCAGAGCAGAAAAGTTACAAAACTGTATCTTTACAGCTGTAGAGAGTCATTCCAAAAGTCAAACCAAACCACCTTTTCAACTTGCTAGCTAACCTTTAATTGAAGCGTCCCTAGTCTTTGAAAGAGATCACTATAGATCATCCAAGCGACCATATTCTTGTCCAGACCAGTATTTCCCTTCTGGGTAGCTATTCCTATCTATTATTGTCAAAGATGCTTAATTTTCTGAAGCAAAACCCTATGCAGCAAAACAATTTCTAATAGAATATGTATATACAGGTATAATATAGGCATCCACTGAAATTATCCTAAAAACCCATAGGGCTCAATTCCATACTTAGGCCACAGTAGCTCTACAAACTTCTAAAATCTTATTGTCTGTTTACAGAGCTGTAAATGGAATAAAAATCATCCCCAGAGGATGTCAGAGATTTCTCTCCCTGCCACATAATTCCCAGGGGTGAGTTAAGCATTCTAAAGAAAACCTGGCATTCCCTAAAGAATTTAATGGGACTTCAACACAGAAAGCATCTATTACAGAAGTATAATTAAAAAATTCTGCTTGTTAGTACAGAAACAAGCATGACAATTCACTGTTCAGCTTATTAGTCCATCTGCTTAGACAAAGAAAATACATTTATAAATGGATATGCAAGGCCACAGCCAAGTGGACATCTTGCTCCCATGCATTCCAGCTGCTACAACAATGCAGCACAAAGGTCTTGGTAGTCCAAAGAGCACCCCACTGTGACTCAATGCAGCGCTGCACTGCGGATCACTGTCTTCCTGTACTCTCTCTAATGGAGATTAATGCGGGCATATATCCGGAAAAAAAACCCATCAAATTCTTTTCTACATAAATTTTCAAGGAGAAGTATTTTAACATACATTTCACTACTGCCATAACTGGAGGGAAAAACAACAGTGACTATCTATTGATGCACATTTTGTACTAACCAATGCCCAGAAACAGCGACCAGACATCTACTAATAAACATTAAATGTGAGGGACTCTCCTCTTCCCTTTGGTCCTCTCCCTGCAGCCTGCAAACCCTGCAACTGTTTTATGTTGGCAAAAAGAGATTTCTTTTCTCCTTCATGCAATTCCTCCATGGATTAAGATATACTTGAGGTAACTAGTACCGCTCAGATAGCAGTATTGCTGCAACCCAGCTATCATTACAGAACCAGACAATGGCTTTAAGCCACAGTTCCATGGTGCAGGCACTGGCCACTGAGGAGCCAAACAGAGACGCATCATCTTCTTAGAAGCTCAGAATTTCAAACAGATGTAGTATCCTCTAACATTTGGGAGAATTTAGGCACTGCATACCTTCTAAAGAGGCACAGCATATGAGAGTAACACGGGTTTTAAACTAGTTTCTGGGCAGGAGCAAGGAAGTAGAAGCTTCTCAGGCTCCCAAGTAGAGATGGACTTATTATAGTTACCACCAAAAAAACCTGACAAATAGTGTTATGATACTATGGCATTCAAATTAATCCTAAGCATACTTTTGCTTATTAAACCACAATAAATCAACAATCCTAGTCTGCTCTGAAAAAAGTCTGTATAACTAGTAGTAAGATTTGTGTGCCGTGCTTTATTTTTAAGATTCAGTTCTAATTATAACTGCTGGATCACGGACAGAAGCATATCATGGAGCTTACGCATCCTGTGTGGCAGATTTCAGTCTACACTCTTGAAACATCTTGAAATGAACTAGTTATAAAATATTTTCTTTTTAAGTAAACCTGTAAGAATGATTAAATTCTAACTTATCTCTCATTAAAAAGCTGTCTGATCTCACTCTCCACATACTGGAACAGAAATGCAACGATGAATTTTGAGGATATACTACTTTCTTCAATGTTCCTACATAATGATGAAAAATAAGTCTAATGAGAGGTCTTAAAGTTCTGTAAAACTAAGTATTTCTTTTGTAGCTTTAAAACAGAATACCAGAGAATTTAGACAGAATATGAAGCTGCAAACTATCAGTGAATCTCCAAGAGCCAACTGCAAGAATGATCAATGTCTTGTACACATTTTGCAACTAATAAATTCTTCATGGAAATAAATAATACAAGTGTAACTCAGAAAACTCACCGAAGATCTGTTTCATACAGCTTTTTTCTTTTAAAGCTTTCATCCACAATAAAACAAAGACAAGGGCCCCAGCATGACAGCATAGACGTTTAATACCCTTATCCTCCAGGTTTTATTTAGAGGAAGTCTTACAAAAAGTTCCTTGTCACAAAGCCAGATAGGCAACCAAGACAGCAGTATCAGATACCAATAGTTTTGTTAAGCCTTTACCATTTAAAGGGGTATATAAGCAGAGGTGCACTGTGGGTTAGGTGAGTGGACAGTGAGGTGGATTGAGAACTGGCTGAATGGCAGAGCTCAGAGGGTCGTCATCAGTGGCGGGGAGTCCAGTTGGAGGCCTGTGGCTAGTGACGTCCCCCAGGGCTCAGTACTGGGTCCCATCCTGTTCAACTTCTTCATCAGTGACCTGGATGAGGGGACAGAGTGCCTCCTCCGCAAGTTTGCTGATGATACCAAGCTGGGAGGAGTGGCTGACACACCTGAGGGCTGTGCTGCCATTCAGAGAGACCTGGACAGCCTGGAGAGCTGGGCAGAGAGGAACCTCATGAGGTTCAACAAGGGCAAGTGCAGAGTCCTGCACCTAGGGAGAAATAACCCTACGCACCAGTACAAGCTGGGGGATGACCTGCTGGAGAGCAGCTCTGCAGAGAAGGACCTGCGAGTGCTGGTGAATGACAGATTGACCATGAGCCAGCAATGTGCCCTTGTGGCCAGGAAGGCCAACGGTCTCCTGGGGCGCATTAGGAAGACTGCTGCCAGCAGGTTGAGGGAGGTGATCCTGGCCCTCTGCTCAGCCCTGGGGAGGCCGCATCTCGACTACTGCGTCCAGTTCTGGGCTCCCCACTACAAGAGAGACATGGAGCTATTGGAGAGAGTTCAGCGTAGGGCTACGAGGATGATCAGAGGGCTGGAGCATCTGCCCCGTGAGGAACGGCTGCGAGAGCTGGGCCTCTTCAGCCTGGGGAAGAGAAGACTGAGGGGGGATCTGATCAATGTGCACAAATACCTGGAGGGAGGATGTCAGAGGCGACATGGTCAAACTCTTTTCAGTTGCCCCGTGTGACAGGACAAGAGGCAATGGGCAGAAACTGAACCACAGGAAGTTCCGCCTGAACGTGAGGGGGAATTTCTTCACTGCGAGAGTGACAGAGCACCGGAGCAGGTTGCCCAGAGAGGTTGTGGAGTCTCCTTCTCCGGAGATCTTCAAGGCCCGCCTGGAAGCAACCCTGTCTACCATGCTCTAGGTGACCCTTCTGAGTAGGGGGTTGGACTAGATGATCTCCAGAGGCCCCTTCCAGCCTTACTGATTCTATGATTCTTTATGTAAAGAACCTCTTAACAGAAATGAAAAGGCTAAAACGATAAGTTGTCCAGTTTTATTAAGTAAGGACAACAGACAATAACGTGCATTGTGTCTTTAGGAAAAAAGGCATGAAGATGCAGTACGATTAGTGACAGGAAGAGATGCATCTAATTTGTATGTTCAGAAATTTAGGAACAATTTGTGGTCTCATTTATACCCCTTGAGAATGAAGCCATGTGGTGAACTTTTCTGCCTCCTGTATTTTACAATTAAGCATCAAGATTGTTTGTGAGAGGGAAGTGGGAGCTGTTTGTTCTTATCCTGTCAGTTTGGAAGGGATCTTAGACACCCTACAGATCTCGTCTTCCTGCTACGCCTCATGCGTGCTGGTGGTCCACGTGAAGGTTAGTATTTCAGTCCATTTAATGTAAACTGCATAAACTGTTATACTCCTACAGGAGATATCAGTCCCAGACGTAAAGACCAAAGCTAATCATACATTCACAGAATCTCAAGCTATCAATCACTCAGCAGCTCAATTAAAACATTTTACTACCTAAATATTAAAATCTCCTTATTTGGAAAGAAATAGCTTGACAGATCCTGTCCAGTGATATATGAAAAATGAGTTTTTGACTGACAGATAAAAAATAATAATCTCAGAAAAAATCACCAACAATCACTGCCACTCTCCCTAACAGTGTTACCTGAGAAACTAAACTAGTAAGTTAGGAAGATGGTACTCCCTTCCGACTCCTTTCCTGGTCAGGTTCTAGATTCGAGTTTTTCCCCAGCCTGTAAGTACATCTGCTACTGCTTTCAAAAGAGGTTTGCCTTACAGTAGGTTTAAGACTATGTTATATAATCTGACTTTCAAACAAATAGATTGAGGCTACTTGCAAAGTCATTCACTGGAGCTGATGTGTATGAGTACCAATAAGCCCCACTCTCACATGCTGCAAAAGTCAGGCAGGTTGAAGAGAAGGGGAAAAAAGAAAAAAGAAGAAGGGAAAAGAAATACCATACTTTTCTACAAGCCCAGAGTGGGCTTGCAGAGAAAGACAGGTTGACGGAAATCCCCCTTTTAACAAAACAATGGAAATACTCAGTGCAGTTCAGTCACAGCATAATAAAAATGTGCCTGTATCTTACCTCCTCACTTACTAGCCATACGTAATGTTATTCAGGATAAACAATCTATTCACAACCTCACCTTGCAAAATATCAGTTTGAGCAAGTTATTACACTTAGCATCTCACAGCTCAAGAGTATTCCTGGATTAGCACTGTAAGAGGAGTAAAGCACAAGTATCACCATACTACTAGTCTAGCCACTGACAATATACACAGACTTATGGCTGTATATAGAGCCCAATAGCTTCCATGACTTTTCATCAGACCTTTATCATTCTAGGCCAACAATTTAGAGAATTTTATAAGTAATCAGTTTACCAAATAAAAGAAGCTAGTTTGTGCCTTTCTACACAAGTATGAGCTGTTTCTGATGTTGCTAAATATAATTTTATAAAGAACATTTTCAATCCATTTAGGTTTGAATAGCCACTTACACACTATAACAGTCAACAATGATCACTTGAGATTAAAGTATTATTTTCTGCCTATATATAACAAATGTTCAGCATATGAGTTTATTTGCTCACCATCTCTGTTGCTAATCACATAATCAGTAGTTATTATCTGTAGTTTCCAAGTTGACAGCCAGGCAAGTAACAAAAATCTACTCTGACCTTTTACCTCTCTTTTCTGACCACAGTAAATGTTGAACCTAAGACTGTTTTTCTAACTCATCTGCAATACAGAACCCTCTGCCATCATCAAATCATGCTTTAAGGACTTTTGTAACCCTCTTCACTCAAGCAAATCTATTCAAGTGCCTGGGGCTTTGCCTAAGTAAAGTGAGAGTGAAGAATTCTGAACAGGGCCCTTATTGTGTCAGGTAAAAAGAAATCAAAGGTCATCTCTTGCCAGATAGAGGCTGAAATTATTTGTGCTCAAGGCTAGGTTATTATAGTGCCCTGACCTTTACCTGACATCACGTGAAGCTTCAAGCAAAGTATCTCTGAGACTACAAACTGAAAAATGGAGACTCAAAACGTGAATGAGATTCAAGAAGTATCTGTCAGAAAGACAAATACAGCCAATTGAAAAATGCTGGCAAAGAAAACAGAGTAACTCCTTCAACACTGTGCAATTCAGTTGCTGCTTTAAACATCCCCTATATCACAGGCAGGGCGTGCAGTATCAGCAAGGTGGTGAGAGTTTTCTTTCTTTTTTTCTTTCTTTCATTCTTTTTTTTTTCGTTCTTTTTTTTTGCCAGCATTAACAGAGTCTACCGCTACCTGTGCATATTGCTTAAAGTCAGAAAAGTAGGGTTTTACATGGTGATATGCAAGCTTCTAATTGAGGACCTGGTGTTGGGAGATCGGGGAAGACTTGCTGAAAGGAATGCAACTTGCATGTAATCTCTCTTTGGGCATTGCTTGATACAGGGTTTCCCAGTTAAAAATTGTACACGCTCAGTAAATAGGAATCTTGAAAAGCTCTTAAACACAGCTTTAGAAAAAGGGCAAAACAAAAAGCAGAAGCAAACAAAAACTTTACCTTTCTGAACTGTAAATTACCAGCAAGATACATTCAGAAACAGCTTTTCCCCCTCCTCCATTTCAAAACAGTATAAATAAATCACAACTTAACCACAAGCAGTATCATTCAAAAGAAGTCAGATCAGTTTCATTCCAGTCCTGATAGTATGAAACCCACAAAGACAAGCCAGTACTTTCATGCCCTCCTCAGTTAAGATGGCAAAGGGACTTTTTTTCTTGTGTTAAACATGCTCACAAACTATCACCCTGCATTCAGCCCAGATGTGGTAAATTCAGCCAGCAACAAATATGGACAAGAACTCCATAACGATAGCTTAAATACTGCAGCACCGACAGTGCCTATGCAATAAACTAGAGCATGATCCTGCAATGCTTTAAACATTCCTATGAGAAGCAACCAAAGTACTCCAAACTCACTAATGCCATTGTGAGCAAACCCCTGAACTGCAGGCAGAACAAAGTAAGAGAGTCTCTTTGATGTGCAATATGTATTAACAAGTAAAAGCAATAACTGAAGATGTAAAGGAATATAGGAAATTACATTTAGATTTTCGCAGTGATAACCAACCATTAAAAACTGGCATCCAGCCTTAACCCTTGTGTTTCAACAGACAAACAATATTTCTTTGGCTGTCAAAGCTAAACAATACTAACAGTTAATAGTTAACACACACTATTCTTTTAAGTCCTTATTCTTACATTACTCTGGTTAAAGTGTTTAAATACCACATACAAATGCAGAAGATGGGCAAGTAAGTTTGCCTGCTGCTCCACATTCACTTCTCTAGTGCACTGCTCCATGAAACTCCAGGAACATGAGACAGTTTTTGTTGCTGCCAGATTCAGTAATTCTATCCATTCCATATAATTTATACGCCTTTTGGGCAGCTTGTATCATGAGATGTCATTGTGTTGTAATTACTCAGGGTGGAACTGGACAGGCCCTTGCTTCTCTTTGCCAATCTGATAAGCTAAATCATTTTTCTTTTTATTTTTGTTGAAACTACATGCTTTAGATAAAAATAACCAAAGATACAAATATAACATACAAACAACTACTAGCAGCCTAACATTACGAAACCAGGACCAAGACTGTAGCAGTCACCTTTACCATGGAAAAAAATACATAGCATGTGAAAACTTTCCAAGTCAACATTCTCTCTCACAGATTATTGTCAACTGTCTTCCTGAATTTGCCTGTTAGAGGTAGGTTTGTCACTCCTTGCACTTCACACCAGCTAATCCAATGGAGTCATAGGGAAATCTGCCTGATTCAGGGTAACAGATTTTTACTTGAGTATCTTAGTGACTTTTTTATCCTGGGAGAGTATTCTTCCATGCTCACACAGATCCAAGTGCTGATCCAGTAAGGCCACATACAATCAATGTTTTTCATCAAGAAGCTTTCAAGAAAAAGGGCTTTTTAAAAGGGTTTCTTGGATCCATCCTCTTCCCAAAACAAGAACAGACAGAATACATTCCAACTTTGGCACCACGACTTGCATAGAATGCAACTAGCAGGCAACCACGCTACTTCTCTACAGGACTACAGACAGTATCCTCTAAGCTCATGATAAATACTTAACTGGGGCAGCCTTCTTCTCCTGTTCCTTTATCACACTAGGCCACACAGTCACAAGGGACAGACCCTGGCCCACTTTTTGGTCAAGCAAGGTCAATTTTGTTACCCCACAACCTAGAAGCTCTGTTTCTATGTTGTCAGAAAGGAGACAGCTTTAAGATGCTGCTGCTCCTGACCAGGTTTCTCCGCTGAAATTCATTCCTACACAGCAGAGGTTAACATAATCCCCAGACACAAACTAAGTAAACACAGAAGTTGAAACTTTCATCATCACCACAGATCTCTCTTGAATTTAATAAAAAGGGAGTATTCTTCTGTATACTCAATCACATACAGCTCTTGTTTAACTTGTGTGTTTATAGCAGCTTCAGGAGAAGGGGAAATCAGATCAGAGATTAGAAATCTGTCCTTACCAATGGGTGAAATTTGTGTCCTACAGAGCATTAACGATATCATCTCTCAAATGCCTCAGCCTCTGAATATCTCTTATCAGTAATTTCTTTGAAAATGAAATAAATGTTTAAGTAGTAAATAAGCCCTTTACTGATCCTGTGCACAAGGTTGATTTTTATCTATCATTACCAAATCCTACAATCTAAACATGATTTTTTTGGTATCCACAGAGTCTCCTGAAGGCCCAAATTCCAGGAACTATAGACTATATGATAAGCACAACTCTCACTAAAAGAGTAAGTTACTAGCTGTTGTACTGCCAGAAAAGACTGCAAACGCAAACTCTAAGGGCTCCAAAACCACAAAGCCAGATACATTCATTTAGAATTTCACTATTTGTAACCTTGTGATTCTGGGACAGAATCTACCTCATGATTCCTAAACTCTCCACGAGGCAGAACCACACAGCAACAAACTGTTAATGGAACAACAGAGGTAGCTTCTGGGACTCTGAATGCCACCATCTGACCTGTAAGATTTATTTCTAGATCTCTGAAGTTTAACCATTCCTTCCCACAAATCAGGGATGATTTGTTAGGTGCATCTTCGCTAATAAAGCTTTCCTCCCTGCTCTTTCTATAAATAAAAATAACTTTTTTAAACAAATCAAACATTCCTCAAAAATTCAGTTATTCACAGTAGGCATTCCTCTTCTGATTGAAACAGAATTTCATTATGCCTTCTGTTCCACGAACAGTTGTGCTGAAGCGACAACATGGAAAAAATGTTTGAGAAAAGGAGGGCTCCATGTGTTAGGCACAGCTAAACTCTGAGATTGTGGTCATATCAACACTTCAAAACATCCACGTTTAACATCAAGTGATTAATGCAAACTGGGAACATGAGCCAATGCTTGAGAAGACAGTAATATTCGAGTTTTTTACCAATTCATTCTACCAGGTATATTGGTAAACAGAGAACAAAGCTTGCTGTGTTCAGACACAGCATTAGATCCACTGGAGAAATAAAGCACATTTCTTCTTTGCAGGACCAGCAGATACATCTAATTAGTTCCTTATTTGTGAACGCAAGCACATCCACAGATAGCCTTTAAAGAAATACTGAAACGGTGCTTTAAAGTTCCGCTAAGATTTCACGGCTCAAACCAGTGGTTACTCTTTCCAATGACAAGGATATATTGCATGAGAACGCCTTGATCCAAAAGCCACTGTAGTGACTGATAACTGACAACCTTTCCATTGACTTCAGTGGCTCTTGGATCAGAGCTTTAAAGAAAACAGATAGTGGCTCTTGCCCTTACTGAGAAAAGAATCTACAGAACTGATGGAAAAAAAGCAAATTTTTTTCAAACTATTTTTCCACATAAGGACTATGGAAAGAGTATTCCTTCCTGTGAAGGGATAATCCTAAAACCAGGACCAAAATAAATACTCAAGTGGGATGCCAAAAAGTAGCAGTGCAACTCCAGATTGATCTAAAATAGACAACAAGCATGTCCTTAAGCTGCAGTTTGAAGAGAGGCAGTAATAAATCTACAAGACACATGCTACATGATTTCTTTTTGTTCGTGTACAATAGATATTTTTATTCCTTTTTTTAAACACATAAAGCACTTGGCATGCAAATGTTCTTCACGAAATTTAACAATTGGTCAACGAATATTATCCACTGTGATTATCATACCTTGTTCAGAGATAAAGGAAATGGAGAAAGTCGCCAGTAAGATTGGATCAGCACCACAAAGCAAGTCAATAGTAGTGTTGAAATAAAAGTCCATATTCCAGCAACACTCACATATGTCACCTAACAAGCAGATAAGACTACTCTACTCTGTGATTCTCACAGGAATCATATTCAGATCATATCAACACTGGAATATTTGTAGCGCAAGAACAGCTCCTGCTGTAAAAGGTTTCATGTTTAACAGTTGGTACTACTATTTAAAAACTTCATAATGGATATCTGTAAACGATGTTGAAAAGTGCCAATTGTTTAACAGCAACCAAGATTATCTCTGGGAATGTCATAACCCTGCAGGGAGATGCTACACAAATCACGTGTGTGACATGATATTCACAAGTCCCCAGGAGAAACTGGGCAGGACAAGGCATTCCAGAAGGAGATAATTGAGTTGTTTTATAGAACATATTTGCGATTGCCAACTAGCACAAACAGAAAACAAAATAAAAAACAGTAAACGCTAAACATACAGTCTCAACTATACTCCCTTCATACAAAGGGAGATATAAGGACAAATTCAGTGCCCATTAGATCACTCTGTTAATCAGCTTTTTATTTTTTTTTATCTGCTTAATATCTCCCTAGCTAATCTTTTTAATGAAGTATTAGATCATGCATTCTCCCCCAAAAATCTAATGTACACAAACAGAAATTTCTAGCGTTACATACTATCCTGAATATGACAGAAGGTATTTAAATGCAAAACTCACAATAACCCACTTTTATACAAACCTACCACAGATTAACAATGCAATTGTTCATTGCAGTGTTTGCAATTCATGTCTACTGATCAAATATACAAGCTACCTAAATTCATAGCTGAATTAGCTTTGTAATTATTGGATTCACCTTCCAAACTACAATTACATCAGGTTAGGCTGTTTTCTGAAGAGCAAAAAAACTAATAGCTAAGTTATATACATGTCTAGTTAAGAGAAACAGACTTCTTAGAATATGTTCTCCAGCTAGCTAAGTGAGAGGAGAGCACTCTGATCATGGAATGAGTTTCAAAATTAAAAGTTACAATATGCTTTACCTATATACAGTGATAGAAGTGATACCATCAAGTCCAGGATTATGACTAGATACAGTAAGTCTTCTGCTCATACTTTTTGCCTACGTGAAAAAAAAACACCTTTTAAAATTGAAGCTTATTATGATAATATAACACTAAGAGGAACACAATTAAAATTGCTTATGCATGGTTGACTTTGGAGTTTCCTGAATTTTTAAGTGCTTAACCATCAAACCTTAACGTTCCCTAACAGAACTTAACAGGAGTCTCTACACTTACAGCACTGAATTTAGATCATAAACTGTAATGAAATTTTAAAATAATAATTTTTAAAAAATAAAGAATCACTACTCAGTGTCTGACTGGCATTTTTTCATCTCCATTTTCAGCAGAATTTCCTCTGTCTACTAATGACCTGAATATCATACAACTGATGCCTGAATATCATATAACTGATGTAACATCACAGAGACCAAAAAACTACTATGCTAAAAAACAGTTTTCTGCTGTCATTGTTTGCACAAAATCATATATTCAGGCCAGTATAAGTCTTCAAGAGGATTTTTCAGGTTTTTTTTTTTTTTTTTTTTTTTTAAGTTTTGGCCTTAATTTAATGCATGTTTAACTACCACAGTTATTCCTTTTGCTCTACAGCAAGAGCAAGTGTTTTATAATCCAATCATAAAACTCATCCCTGCATACTAGCAACCTAATTAATTTTCTGCCATTAAATCTGCTGCAGCTCTGAATGAACCTGTTGTTTGAAGTGTGAATGGACAGAAATCTTGCACTGTGCAACACCCCCTACTCCAAATGCTTCTGAGTGTTAAGAGTCATAAATCAGAAGTAGATCCTTTGATTCCAATAGAGCTGTGCCAGAGTAGAGTCATCATAAATAAAACCAGAGATTAGCCCTGCTCCTATACAAAACCTGACAAGCTATGTTCAGGACACAGGCATGACAATCTGTGTTTTCTACCTACAGTAACTCTGAAGATCCCTATATGATACCCCAAGTCAAAACAGCTCATCTCTCATTTCTAGCATTCCTAAATATTCTCATTTTACAGCACTTCTCTCCTTGAAAGGCAGTCTCTCTTCCTAGTCTACTTAATTCCATTGTCCCACTAGATTCCTGGGGAGAGAGGTGATGGAAAAGAAAGCATCAAAAATTACAGATGTCTAATGAATTTCAGTAGTCTCAGGTTTCATTTTAAATCCCTGATGATACTGAATAAGTGGAAATTGCATCAACCAGTAGATTACTACTAATCTCATGCCAGAAAGAAGTCCGAGTTGGCAAGCTGCAGCTTGATAGATCAGGTTGTTAGAGTGCACTGGCAGTTCCACAAACAGCACAAGGCTCAGATAAATTTTGGTCATTTTCAGTTCCTGTTCTTGCCATAAAATACAAAAGGAAGACAGGAAAAACATGCAGAGCAGAGTAACAGAATATAAAGAGTTTATTAAGAGACTATTTCATCCATGGAACTATGCTCTTGTATTGCACTACTGACAGCTAGTTACTCAAATACTATTTCTTAATTTAAAAAAATGTAATCACAATTATTCATCAACAGATGATTGCACTATGAATTACAAATGTTTCTATTACTTTTGTTGATTATTCATCCTTATCAATGTAAGTACTTAAATCTATCACCTTGGCTAACAGAAATCATTATGCTACTACAAAACCCACATTGTGATGAAGTCTTAAATATAACTTCTAGTTTTGATCATAGATCAAAAGATATAAAGTAATTAAATATACATATATATACATATATACTAAAAAAGGTGACAAGATAGATAAAAGATATGAAAAAAAACACTGAAAGTCACTGGAAATCTAAGAGTCCTTTATCTTAAAAAAGGGATAGCTAAGGTAGGAATATGTGGAACTCTCTGCTGCCGGATTTTGGGGCCATTTACGTTTCTAGCTGAAGAAGATCTGAACAAAAGCATGGAACAGTCTATCAAGAGCTATTAAAAATGGATGAGGGGACACACTGACAACTTAAGAATCCTAAAGCTATAGCAGCAGAAGAAGAGGTATTTGCAGATGTCCCTCTACTTGTGTCACATTCAAATGTCCTGCAGCCTACCCAACTGCACAGGAATAGCCCAAGTACTGCTTGACTTTAAGCGCAGGTGACAAAGCCAGAACTAGGAGAGCATGAAGGAAACTACAAAAAGCCAAGCGCAATGCCTGCTTTGCACACTGTGTTTAGCTATACCAAAAGATACCAACACAAGAGCACAGGTGACACGTTGCCTTCGTAAGGAGAGCTGCTTGCTTTCTTCAGTGCCTTGCGCAGGCCAGAGCCCCGGCCCCGGCTCGGAGTACCTGCCGCTGCCGCTGCCCATGGGTCACGGAGCCAGGCGGGGCCGCCCGCGCAGGAAAGCGCCCACAGAACGGCTCCTCACACCACCCAAACCGAGCAGAGGCACCAAAACAGGGGTCCCACGCGGCACGCCGGAGAGCCCTCTCACGGCTGGGAGAGGGTGAATGAAAGCCTCCCGGCTACACATTTCAAGGCAATCGCCTGCCCGGGCGCGGGCAGCCTCCCGGCGGTCTCGCAGTCCCCACAGGCCGGTGCCGGGAAGGGGCTGGGGGCCGTGCCCAGGCCCCCGGGCAGCCCGGGCCCGCTCGGGGCGCCCCGCAGCACCGCCGCTCCCCCCGCCGAGCCGGCACGCCGCCCGGGCGCCATCCGCCCGCTCCCCGCCACTGCGCCGAGCCCGTTCCCCCTTTCCCCCCTTCCCCCCGCCTCACGGGCGACCCGCCGGCGCCCACCGCCACCTGGCCCGGGGCTGCCTGCTCCAGCGCGCCTTGCCTTGCCTTGCCTTGCCGCTCCGCGCCGGCGTCCCTCGCGGCGCCTCCCGTCCCGCCCCGTCGCCTCACGGCGAAGTTCTCCGTGCCGCGGGCTGCCGAGGGCTGACGCCCGCGCCGCGCACGGGAGGCGGCGCCGCTCCGCCGGGAAGGCCGTTCCGCAGCGCCCGAGGCAGGCTCCCGGCGGCTCCCGGGCTGAGGGACAGCCTCTCCCGCCTCGCTCCGGCCGCCTCCCGCGCCAACGGCAGCCGCGACACACCGTCCGCGCCGGCAGCCGAGCGCCGCCCGCGCCTGCCGCCACCTGGCGGCCGGCTCGCTCGCCGGCACCGCGGAGCCGGCCGGGCGCGCCCGGGCGAGGCCGACCGCCGCCCCGCGCCTCTGCGCCGCCCTCCGGCCTCGCCCCTTGCTCCCATCGGGCAGGCGGCCGCGGGGCTGCGCGCCTTCCAACGGCGGGGCTGCGCGGACGTGCGCCGCGGCGGGCGCCTCATGGCGAGCGGCGGCCGTTGGGGGCGCGCGGCCGCTGGGGCGGGGGGCGGCCGTTGGGGGCGCGCGGCCGTTGGGGCGGCCGTTGAGGGCGCGCGGCCGCTGGGGCGGCGGAGCGGCCGCGCCCCTGCCCCTGCCCCTCAGCCCGCCGGCCGGACCAAGGAGCCTCTGCCGCCCGCGACGGGGCGAAGGGAGTGCTGCCTGCCGTCTGGCGGCCTTCGCCTGGAAGGCTGAGGTCCGGAACCACGCCAGGAACACTGATAACACTGGCGCTGTGGAAAGCAAGCACCATAAAAGCAGATACGCAGAGAACCTCTTTTTGAGAACTTTTGAGGCGGCGTCTGAGACAAAAAAAAAAGTATTTTTCTCTCTTTTCCTGCTTTCTATTAGTGTACTGAACATAATCCCTCAGGGTACTTTTACTTAACTGTGCAATTAATTGGCCAACATGAGCTCTAAACCTTAGAACCAGATAGTCACTGGCAATAGTTCATTGCAACATTTAGTTTTATGCTTTATTAAAAGAAAAAATGCTGGAACAGACCCAACCAGGTGAACCCATTTGCTGTAGAACACAGCAAAATAGGTTGTGTTTTCTTGGCAACAGTTTGGGCTGTGTTATACTTGAACCTAGGAGAACTTCGGAGAACATACGAAGTGTTGACTGTGTTTCTCATTGCCATGGCTGTACCAAAACACATCTGCTCCATTCCCAAGCCAGTGTATAGCAACAGGCTCTAAGCAAAAGACATGCAAGAAAGTGAATTTACTAAGCAGGTTCTTCAGGCAGTTGCTACAACATAGTGCCCTAAGCAGTGTCAGATGCCTTGTGGGCACCACAGCAATTTTGGCTGCAAAAAGACAGCAGTCGAATAACACCAAAGATTTGCAGGACTTGCGGACTGGCAAAGAAAGGCTGTATTACAATGCTAAGGAAAGGATAGGGTTAGTCAGCTATGCTACCTCCAAGAAATCTAGCTCTCCTTGATAGGAGGTTAATGAGTTTGGAAATCACAGATTTAATCTAGAGCAAATTCTTCCAAGCCCTCCTGAATTACGGTGTGGTTCAGTAACACAGGTAAACATGTATCTGTGCTCAGAAAGCTAGGCTGAAGCCTGCTGTAGACAAGCTAGCAGGAAGCAAACACTGTGCTGCTCAGGCCGCAGCCGCAGCCTAACGCAGCAGTACCTAAGTGACTAATTGCTGAGCCAGGTAGCGCATAAAGGAAGCATTGTTACAGCTTTGAATAGCTCTGGCAGATTACAGTACTGTAATCTGCATTGCAACTACATCATCTGCTCTGCCAATTACACAGCCATGGTTTGCTTTTGGGAGGGAGACAACTTCAGTAAGAGGGACTGCAGGGAAGAGTTTCTTTTTAGGAGCAAAGATCTAAACACTTTTAATTAATTAAGCTATTCAGCCAACATAGTGAGATTGTTCTGCTTGAGGCAGATATTGGGGTATCATTACTTAATCTGTACCGGAGTGAGAACAAGCTGTGTAAGTCTATCCACCTTTTGCAGGAGGAGCAATTGCTTCTTTATCTCAAGAAGCAGAACAGTATAGCCTCCACTCTAGAAGTCCCACAGGCCTGGTCTGCTGAGCAGTAATGGCATTCAGAAGAACGGCTGGAGCATGACATTCAACGTCTCAGTACATTAAAGTGGAGACTACTTTGGAAAAAAACAAAGAATACACACTTGTCATTGTTTTCCTTCCTCACCTCTCTTTATCTTCTTTTACTCTTGTTTTCCTAATGTCTCTTTTGTTTTCTATTTGACTTTTGAAATGATTGCTCCCTCCCAATAGCTAGTGCGGAGTCCTGTTTCCCATCCCTCCATCTCCTCCTCCCTTTGCCTGATGAACTGTTCGGAAGAGCACTCACCATATTTTCCCAGCAATGTAAGAGGAAGTGTTATGCTGATGAGGGGGAGAGGAGCAGACCTCCTGCACTCCTTATCTGTGCATCAGAGCAGCTGACAATCAGAACTTGTTCTGAACAAGCACAGAGCTAGGAGTCTCCCTTTCTCATTAGATTGTAATGTTATCTCTAGCCTTGCATAGTCTCTCATAACAAATAAGGTTAGGTAAGAAAAAAAAGAATCTAGTCTGGTTACAGCTGCCCTTTTCTTACAGCTGGACATTAAGGGCATTGTAGAATAGAACCGTTCTTAACAGAGAGTAGAACATGAATGCTCAGAAGAAAACAGCATTCACTAGGAGTCTAATGTAATCCCCTTGCAGTAATCCACAAAGGAAATGCTTGTTTCAAGCTTCCATCTATACTTGCTATATTAAGATGAAGTAGAAAATAATGTGTTTGAGGGAAGTATAGAAGAAATACAAACCACTAAGCAAAGAAAGATCTGGGTGAGGACAGGAATCAGCCCACTCGAGATCCAATCACATCTTATCACTTGGTGTGTAGGCAGAGCTAACCAACAGCTCAACTCAAACAGCAAGTTTCAAAGATACAGGTTTGAAATGCAGGGGATATCATGGGATATTTTCACATCTAAAGCTGGAAG
The DNA here is from genome assembly GCF_028389875.1 of Rhea pennata. Lineage (NCBI taxonomy): Eukaryota > Metazoa > Chordata > Aves > Rheiformes > Rheidae > Rhea > Rhea pennata. Next base: position 17,265,593 of record NC_084672.1, read on the forward strand.
ACTTCCTTGTCCATGAACCAGTTCTTTGGCCAGCTGCCTCTATGAAAGAATAGGAATCTACTGCAGTTAGTTTCATAAAAATTCTTCAGGTTACAGCAGTCTGCGAACAAGATACTTAGTACTAGTTTGAAAATTCAGACTGAATTCCAGTGTAAAATGGTAAGACTAGTGAATAGATACTAGAGTGGAACAGAGGTCTGGCTTGCAGGACCGAACTGTTGCTCACTATTCATGAAGAAGAATCCTGCACTGAGAGTCAGAATGACTCCATGTAAAATTCCCTGTTAAGATAAAGAAGGAGAGACTCTGATGAGGAAGATCACATTGTGTTAGAGTTGGAAGCTGGAGTTCCCCTCCCCTTAATTGTTTCAGCCATTTATTACTTGTTTCAATACTTCTCTGTGAGCCACTAATTGTTGCAGTGGGATCTTTCTGCTTAATTTCCTTCTCTTTGTAAGAGCAGGCGTCAACACTGCAAAGAGGTAGAAACCTGCTGCCAAGTATAAGAAAGACAACAGAAAGACAAGGTCAGATTTGCAATAGGTCCAGCACAGGTCAGTGGCACAGTTAAGGTTTGGAAAGTGCCTATTATACAAGCTTTAGCTTCTGAGATCTGGGGAAAAAGAAACCCCCCAAACCTGGAGACATCAGCTAGCTTACTGGCTTGGAAGTATAGTTTTGTCAATTTTTTCTTTACCCCGAGATAATTACTCTCTTTAAACAGGAGTATGAGCAGGGTACGAGTATGAAGTAAGCAGGAAAGAGCACCTATGACTATAAAAAAGAATAGGAGCTAGCTCAGTTGCAGTTTAGCTATCCAGAACAGCAGTAGTGTTTTGCAGTTCACACTCAGAAACTGTGTTCAGAAAAGTGTCTGGTTTTTGTCCCCTATCTGTGCCTTACCCCAGTGCTGGCAGTTCAGTCCTCCCTGTCAGATCCTCATCTCAGAACAGCAGAGGGAGAGAAAAGACAAAGTTTTTCAACTAACATGTCACTTCACAAAAACTGGAGAACATGCTTATTCTGCACTTCAAAGATACTTTACCTACAAGAATGAGTTTCAGAAACAGCACTTCCCTGGAGCCACTCTGGGCTGTGGTATCACACGCTGACGTACCCACATGGAAAACTCCCCACCAGTACAGCAGGGCAAATTAACTTTTTAGTCAAACAAACAACAACAACAACAAAAAAAAACTTCTTCAATACCAAGTATTTCCCTTTGGTCACACTGGAGGACTTCTCCGTATTTCCTAGAAGAACCAGCTAGACAGACCACATCCTTTGCTACCTCTCTGCTACATATAAATACCTCAATACAGTTTTCTTTATATGGCCATACTCACTAGTCTTTCCCATTGACTTTTGCTAATTACATCTTTCATAACAACAACTTTCCTCAGACTTTCATTTACAGCTAGTAGCTTTCTCCAAAGAGCCAGTGGCAACCAGAAGGGACACAGTACTCAAAGCATCCTAGTCTCTCTTTTTTTTTTTTTATTTTTTTTTAATACAAGGAGCCACATCTTACTTGCATGGGTCTTACTTATATGATGCCTTAAGGCATGCTCTGGAAATGATAGCTTGGCTTTTCAATCAATGGAGCAGTTCACAAAGAGGAACTGAGTAACACCGTAACACCATAATGGGGTACGGCAGTGGAAGTTAACAGCTAGATTTTTATTTATAAGTTAAAGTAAAACATGCTCCAAAGGATTAAGGGAACTGATTTAGTGGAAGATCAGCAAGCTAAATAAGCAAGGATTGGAAATCTTATTTCAAGTATCAGCCACGATGATTAGAATCCATATAACAGAAAATCTATATCAAAGAGAGAACTGCTGCTAGAGCTGCTTCATAATAGGAAATAGGCATATATCTAAGAAAAGAATGGGAGCCCAATGAATGAAGAAGGTGCTTTAAAAGGAAGCCTGGAGCAGGAAGTATGTATAGACAGATTATACAGCTCTAGGAGACTAAAAGCTCAGCTTGACAAGCAGAAGGATACATAGCTTCAAGTGAAGCAATAACATGCATTTAGGAAAATATGAGAATCATTCAACTGCATGGCCTTTCTAATTTGCATTTCTTATCTTGACTCTCTAATACAAGAGTATAGGCCTGCAGCACACACAGCATGCGCTGTTTTACATTTACATTCCTTTGTTGTTTCTCAGCTGTATAATTTAAACCTTCTTTCTTTTATTATATTTGTAACTACAACACATTCTAGTATTTATAAATGGAGAGTGACTTGGCACAATATTGGGTGCAGTCTGTCTGCCATCAGGGAGGCATTCTCCAAGAAAGCCTGCCTGCCTGCCTGCCTCGAGAGCTGGGAGATCTGGGTTGTTTGTTTAAAACCTAACTTCCTCTGAGAATAGCCATGCACAGCTGTGGGTCTATTGACAACTGTTAAATAATGCAAGGCTTTGGCCAAAATGTTGGAGCAGGACTTAGAATTTGGGGGAAGCTCAGCTTTCTCATGACCAGCTTGATATCCCATAACAAGTGGGAGCAAAGGGTGCTTATGCTGTTCAGAAACAAAACAGCCAGGCTAGGCAACAGAGCATCCACAAGCCTGTGCTTAATACAGTCATGGATAAGAGGTAAGGAGCCTGGGACCTTCGAAATAATCATAGACTAGGCAGCTTTTACAGGTTAGAAACCACAAGTTTTGGATGCCCAGTTACCAACAATCTTTGTCTAAGATATTTTTGTTCCCTCTACATGCAAAGGGAGACCTAAATACCCTAGGATAAGATTCAAAAGAGCATATATTCTAAACGGAAAGCAGCTATGAGACAAAGAATAGAAACTGTTGCATGAAAGTGCAGTTGTAAACTTCCAGCTCTCTCAAGATGCTCTTAAATCAGGCATTTATTACTGGGGAAACATAAATAGCACAGCTTGTAGTACAAGCAGGTAGTACTGCTGGCCACAAATGGCAGCATGTGGCCAGAAGCTAACCAGAGAAGCTCTGCAGCCAGGGTGCCACCAGTGAGCGCCATGGGGGCTGTGTGGGGAGAAGCCACCAGTGTGTTCCTCTTGCTCTGTTCCTCCTGCTCGTCACAAATTCGTGCCCTTTTACTCTTCCTGCCCTGGAGCTCTGCAAGGAGCCTTCCAAGTAGTGTGAGAATAACAGGATGATACTAAGGAATTTTTTCTTCAGCATGAGTTTTGACCCCTCTGGGCAGCGAATATGAGACACATGGTCTGGACAAGTCCCTGGCAAATTAGCTGCCTTTGTGAAGTTATTTGCTGATTCAGAGGTGTGAAAAGTCCTCTGAAATGCTGTGGAAGTAACAGCACTGCTTGTAGTACTGAAAGAGCAAGGACTCCTCCTGGGCCATTACGACTTCATAAATATTGACCTTGGATAAAGCTTCTGACAAAAATCTGCTTTTTCTTTTTTTTGTTTTTCCTCCCAAGTGGATTCTCAAAGCTAATTTGTTTAAAGCAACATATATGACAACAAGAAAAAGCCTTTTGAATAGTGATGCGATTGCTTGGTCATGAAATAAAAAAAAGGCTGTATTTTGATTGATAGTTTGAGTTCATGCTGTTTGTTTGATTTGCTCTGCATTCTTTGTCACCTCATTGCTATTCTTGCCAACACATTTCAGAGGGCTATTGATTATGGGCTGAAATATTGTTTTAAAATCTTTTTTGAATTTTACACTTTATCAGTTTCCCTATTTTCTTTTCCAAAGAAGCCATGCATTTTTACCCATAAATCTTTCTCTTCAATAAGCCTCCTAAGCTACAGCTAGCCACATGCTAGCCTGATACTTTTCTCACTTGCAGCAGTATGAAAATTGAAGCAATACTATTTACCTCAGCAAAATAATTCCTAATTAGAATTAGGTTGAATTTATTTGACATAGCCATGATTACACTTGTCTTAGTGCACTAGTACATAAGTTCTCAGTCATAACAGCCAGCTGCCATCCCAACTGACACCAACATGATTTTCCCAGTCTATGCAGTGGAAAGCCCTGTTCCAGTGCAAAAGTGGCAGAAGGTTACATGTGAACATAAGCATACTGAAGAACTAACTGTTTCCCTGCTTTGGAGGAAAAAGCAGACACCTCTTCCCCTAGAGAAGCACTTCAGAATATGCTAAAAATGTGCTCATGTGTTTTACTGAATTGGGCCCAACTTTCCAATCTTTTACTGTCAGCAGAACAAGGCTAAAGCAAGAGGAGGATGAGGGTAAATAATCATAGAATCAGTAAGGTTGAAAGGGACCTCTGGAGATCATCTAGTCCAACCCCCCTGCTCAGAAGGGTCACCTAGAGCATGGTAGACAGGGTTGTTTCCAGGCGGGCCTTGAAGATCTCCAGAGAAGGAGACTCCACAACCTCTCTGGGCAACCTGCTCCAGTGCTCTGTCACTCTCACAGTGAAGAAATTCCCCCTCACGTTCAGGCAGAACTTCCTGTGGTTCAATTTCTGCCCATTGCCTCTTGTCCTGTCACACAGGGCAACTGAAAAGAGTTTGACCATGTCCCCCCTGACACCCTCCCTTCAGGTGTTTGTACACATTGATCAGATCCCCCCTCAGTCTTCTCTTCCCCAGGCTGAAGAGGCCCAGCTCTCGCAGCCGTTCCTCACGGGGCAGATGCTCCAGCCCTCTGATCATCCTCGTAGCCCTACGCTGGACTCTCTCCAGTAGCTCCATGTCTCTCTTGTAGTGGGGAGCCCAGAACTGGACGCAGTAGTCGAGATGCGGTCTCCCCAGGGCTGAGCAGAGGGCCAGGATCACCTCCCTCGACCTAATGCGCCCCAGGAGACCGTTGGCCTTCCTAGCCACAAAGGCACATTGCTGGCTCATGGTCAATCTGTCATCCACCAGCACTCGCAGGTCCTTCTCTGCAGAGCTGCTCTCCAGCAGGTCATCCCCCAGCTTGTACTGGTGCGTAGGGTTATTTCTCCCTAGGTGCAGGACTCTGCACTTGCCCTTGTTGAACCTCATGAGGTTCCTCTCTGCCCAGCTCTCCAGGCTGTCCAGGTCTCTCTGAATGGCAGCACAGCCCTCAGGTGTGTCAGCCACTCCTCCCAGCTTGGTATCATCAGCAAACTTGCAGAGGAGGCACTCTGTCCCCTCATCCAGGTCACTGATGAAGAAGTTGAACAGGATGGGACCCAGTACTGAGCCCTGGGGGACATCACTAGCCACAGGCCTCCAACTGGACTCCCCGCCACTGATGACGACCCTCTGAGCTCTGCCATTCAGCCAGTTCTCAATCCACCTCACTGTCCACTCACCTAACCCACACTTCCTGAGCTTATCTAGGAGGATGTTATGGGAGACAGTGTCAAAAGCCTTGCTGAAGTCAAGGTAAATAATAACTACTTCTGAGTAGATACGAGATTAAACATGAAGTAGGGCACTTTGCTATACTGTCTCTTGACAAAGGCAAGAGTAGCCTGTTAGACCCTCAATACTTCCAGGAATGCAAGAGTCATGTATATAATATTCACTTTGTACCTGTTACTTCTTGCACTTCAGTGTGCATTATTGCAGCTATGCTAGAAGGCCCCTGCACTGAACTCACTTATCCAGTGTGGAGAAGAGGCTCTTATTTTATTTCCATTTTTTTCCTCAACATTACCTACTTTCATGATTTACTGATTCTTAGGAGAACTCAAAATTATCCAAAAAACAGAGTCACTGAAAAAAGCTTTAGCAGCCATACTCAAGCACTCACTGAATGTCTAACTTGGAAAGCAATACCCAGAGGTCAAGGCTCTGTGATATGGCTCTGATCAGATACTTGAGTGCAACTTATTGGCAAGAGCACTCCTATCATCATTTCTTGACATGCTGTCTGCTGGCAACCTGTTGCTAAATAGTTCAAGATTTGTATCAGCGATTCAATCAGGATATTAATTTGAAGCAGAGGAGAATTGTTTACAAAAAAATAAATAAAAGACTTACAGATGAGGTAAGTGCTGAGCTATGGGTTTTCTCCCCTGTGTGGTGGACAGGCCTAGATGCTTTACCCTTGATTCATGAAAACAGTTGGACCATAAGCAGCCTGCATACCAATATGCAGGCAAGTCTAATGTCAAAACATTGGTTTGCCCCTAAAACATTTTTGGTCTACGAGGAATAGCATGAAACTAAACATTGTGATTGCCCCCTCCCCTGTACCTCCTGAGCATTAAGTCTGCATCATCTTTTACTGTCACTGGAGGGTATTAGCACTCATACAGTCATGCTTTCCATTCTGTGTTGAGAATAAAAGTGCAGTTGAACACTGTGTACTGACTGAATTACGAGGTTATTAAAAAGAGAAAATACAAGATAGTGGAAAATGGACCTGTGTTCAATTTCACTTTTTAAAAAGGAGGTTGTTTAGGATGAGGCATACGCTCACAGCAGTTTAGGGAGGGTATGTACGAGTCATTCTTTTACAAAAATGCTCATTTCCAAGACTATCCAGCTGCTTTGTAACATATTTCTGCACAGCAAAAAGTCATGTTTACAGCCAAATCTTCACGCACATAATGCAAACAATATTTTAGTCTGTCCTCTGTAGAAAGAGGGAGTCATTTTGGGCCAAGATACTGAAATGTTCCACGTAACTCATGAACAATTCTCTCATCTAATAAGTCCTTGGGTAAAGATTTTTAAGCTAAAGATGCCTATGTTTATAATAATACACTTATGAAAGTGTACTAGCAGAATAGCTAGATGAATTCCTAACACACATGAATATATTTTCTACACTAGAGATTCAGGCAATGAGTTTAGCAACTTATATTAAGAATACATAACCTAGTGACTACTGGAGCCACACTTTTTAATTGCCTAACATGGGACAGTTAAGGGAGTCTGATTCACATCAAATGCCAAACATTTGTGTACAAAACTCCTCCTCCTCTTTTTATTTCAGTTTGGGCTCTAAAGAGGTGTCAGGCTTTAGTGAGTTGCTAAAATCCTGCCCTTTCCTTTCTCTTTATTTATCACTATATGGAGGTGTAAAGCAGGTCCCCTGATAGAGTCCCTCTATCCCTGCAGACAGCTCACACAAATAACAGATACTTCACAGAAGGAAGATATGTCTCACTGAGAGACAGAGCAAGAGAGGTAGACCATCTCTAACATTTTGTAAATAAGTAAATAAAACTAATTAAATAATTAAATATTATTTTGGAAGACATTGCTCATCTTTTTGGAGGAACAATTTAGAGCTGTTTAGAGAGTCAGGGCAATACTCTTTGCTATCTAAATCGCTCTAATCCCTGAATCCTTCCTAATAGCATTGCTACTTTTCTGAAGAAAAATATTTTCTTTTGCATTTCACTTGTATAAAGAACAAATTTTACATTTAGCTTTGCAGCTTTGAACAGATGTGTTTGTAGACAAGAGAGAAGAAAAACCATAATGCTGCAGCTACATAGCAATTGTTCAGTCTGCAGCATTTCTAGATGTTAGATTTACAGTTCCTGCAGTTTATTGCAGTTCTGCAGAGTTAATTAAAATACTTTATGAAATCAGATAACAAGACAAGTAGGGGAGGGAAAGTGTGCATTTTAGGTACCGTCTATTCATCTCCAGTGAAGACTGCCAAGTATACAAACATCTGTGAAAAGTCTGCACTTTGACCAGAGCAATCTCTCTTGGCTTTCCAGCTTTCGTAGCTAGTCCTTTGCTAGAATTTTCTGCATGTGTTTTTTTTTTGTGTGTGCATGTGTGTGTGCACACCAGCACATGTGGTTTGGGCATATTTTTCACAAAAGAAAGGGAAAATTAGGACAGTTTACATGATATTTTGTTTGCATAAAATCCCAAAAAACTTCTGCCCTTATTTTATAGGCAGATATTTTAGAAATGTCTCCTCGAAGATTCTACAGAAATTAAGAATTAACCTTTGTACAATGATATGAGAACTAATAATAATCTAGATCACATTTATCTTCTACGTTTTTATAGTATTCAAATAAACGATCTGATCCAAAATGCAATGAAATCAGTGAAGAAATATCCCGGTGATTTCTGCTAGATCCTTACACTGTGAGCAAGAATAAGCTTACTTTCAGCTTGTAAGTAATTATTTTGACCAGAATGATGGGCCCACAAATACCTAAGAGATCATATTCCTCAGAATGCGAGTGAAGAGCACAATTTGTTTCCTAGTTGTACTATCTCCACCTGCAGTTCAGTAACTACATGTTAGTCCTTATGAAGATGCTAAGGGAAGGGCATTTTACTCTTCCAAGGTCCGCTCTGCTGCATGTAGAACACCGAATGGCACGGATAAGCTCTGAATGAAGCTGCTTTAGTGATGCCAACATCCTTGCTCTGGGACTTGGAGAACAGTGAGATGAACTGAACGTTTTAGGCCAACTTCCCTGCTGAATAAAGGAAATTCTACCAATAGAGAGGGCAAATCTTTGTTTCTGGGTAAGAAAGAAGGATCCACCTCATTCTCCTCACATGAACCCAGGTAAAACTTCAACAGAAAGAGGGAAAGAGCTACAACAAATTCTGCCTGTTCTGGTCTCGTTTGTCACATTGGGTCACGTCTGTGGCACACCACTACACTATGGTAAACACAAAGCAAACATCTTCACTGCAAATACATGGGGATGCAGGTCAGCTGTGTGATTTAAAAGGTAGGCAGTGTTCGTAACAAGAAAATTTCATGGTTACATAGAAATAGCTCCTCACATAACAGATTTTGAAGACTGCTAACTGAAATGAAAATAGATTTTTCTTTTATTTGGAGAATACAGAGATTTGTTGTTAATATTTTTGGAGTTATTTTTGATAAATCATCCTGCAATAGGACACTGCAGCAGGATGTGCAACTCCCTTGACAGAGCAGGAGACAACCTATACTGAAATAACATCACAACAATCAGTAACAGAATCTGACAGCTAACAATCTCTCTTTCTGCAGTAGCAGTAGTAACAGTTCACCAGCCTAGCATCTCAGATAATATACAGCATTTTTTGTACTTATATAACTACCAAATAAGTTGCAGCTAAAGAGACTTTTCTATGGACTTATTACAAATGCTGTAAAAATCAGTTCGTTATTAATTTCTGTATTATTACATAATTTACTTCTACTATTTCTTCAGCAATCACTGCATCTTTTGGAACATTTTGCAGGTCAGAGCCAGAGGATGCAACAGGATCAGCTCCCCAGGTTCTCTACTGTACCACCAAAGCACATTTGTCGCACCTCCCTAGTGTAATGTTCTTCCAGGCTTCAATGTTCATCTACAAAAATCAGTATAGTTCCATTTATTTTTCTTCAACAGCCTTCCTTTCAAAAGTTTAGCATTTTTTTTAAATTATGTGTGCAGTTTCAAGCTTGAGAAAGCGAGAGAAAAACCTACAGATCTCTCTCTATTATTCATACTGTCTGTACAGTGAGTCAGAGCCTAAGCACAACTTGTCAACACAAGTACCTAGAGCCAAATCATAACCTCCACCTCAAGGTGTGGACTAGATGAAAGGAATAGAAAATGCATTACAATGTCCAGAAATCTGTCAGAGGGAGGGAGTGATCTTCAGTCTTAAACAACACTACGATTTGCTCCCCCTGTTCCTAAGGTACTGTGCATTTGGGAGTCCAGTGCATACAAGGGGAAGCTGGCCGGAGCAGAAGTGTAGCCAGAGACCCCTTGCTCTGAACAGCAGGTGGTTTTGACATATCACTAGAACAGCTCTGCAGAAGTAACTCAGGAGTTAGTGACGATGTTTTTCTCTACCTGCACAAATTCACAGGTCCCTGGTAAGTGCAGAGAGGAATATGAAGCTAGCTGTTCAGCCAGGGCACAGTATTTTGGATGGGACAATCCTCTGCATACTTTGAGATCTAGAGAATTTCCTGATGGATTATGAAATAATTAGTTGGCCTGAGACCCAGCCCTGAGCCCATTCTGCAAGAAGGCAAACTTAATTCCCTCACAATCTCTGACTGAAGCTGGACAGAAAAGCTGTTCTCTTCCCTAGGGGAAGGTTGATAGCTTGGAGATGTTAGGTTTTCCAAAGAAGTTCTCTAAATTGTACTGAAAAACTTTAAGTTTTCTATTTGTTTTGTGTATACTTTTTCCTGTTTTTCTCCTCTTTGTCCTACCATTTCTTGTAGAGAGACATTTGGGGGAGGAGGGAAAATGAAAAGGGAATGAAAGTGACACCCCCCCCCAAATACTTATTTTTATAATTGTTTTCTAATAGGAAGAATGTTGAAAATTAGTAAGAAAATGTGAAAGGTAGGAATAGTCTTTCTGTTTCTAATTACTAAGATAATCCAAATGTAACCCAGAAGAGTGTCAAGATTCAAACTGCAAAGTACAATCCATCGAAGTCATGAAATGCAAATAATTACAAAGCCTGGAATCCCAAGACTACTATTAGTACAAGATAAAACCAAGCTCCAAAGAACTTCCTAAGCAGCAAGTGGAAGAAAACTTATCACAAAACTTTTGATAACCAAAAACATAATGAACTTTTTGAACATTTTGAACTTTGCTGACACCAGATGAAAATATTGGGAAAAAAAAAAACCCTCCATATGATTTAAAAATATTTCTACTTTATAATCACAGTAGATTGCTGTAGAAAATACAATATCATAAGGGATTATGACTTCAAGAAATGGAAAAAGCAATCAGAGTACAGTGTTTAAAATTTATAATTTCAAAACAGAACAAATAAACAGAATTTTTGACAGAATTGCTTTTAAAATACATTGTTTAGAAAAAGGTCTTCCAGAATACACTGCATGGTCTTTTAGACCTATACCAAAGCCAGTGAAACCATTTAGTTAGTCTGTCTAAAAGACACAGAAAAGTAACTTCTGTGGTCACAAGTGTGTGGTCAAGTAAAAGGCATTTCATTTTTCCTGGGTGTTTTCTGTGTACATACTCTTCAGAAGAGGTAGAGCATAAATAATTACAGAGTACAGGCTTGCACTGCTGCTTGTTTGAAAAGATCTGCATAACCTATTTATTGGCATACCACTTGTAAATTATGCTCATGAGGCCAAACTAATGCTTACATTTACTGTTCCTTAGGAGATAAGCAAAAGCTAAGTGAATCCTTGTTACGTAAACTCAGAGAACAATTATACAAACCAGCTAGGTTGCTAGTCACCCAGGTTGTTCAAAACACCCAGCCCTTCTGTGGAGTGCAGTATCCTGAAGGCCCTGTCTGCTCCCCTACTGGACTAAGTTCCTGTCCAGAAAGACAGGAATCTTTGAATCCCACAACTATGGGTAACCAGAAGCAAAAAACATGATTCAGAGCAATGCTTCTGTGATATTTTATCTCATTAGCTGCAACTCTAGCAACATCACCAGGGGGAAAGGTCATTGTTCAAGCAGGGCAATCAAAAGCCTTTAGACTATAACAGCATATATATGATGTAGAAGCCAGGTGTACAAGATCCTAAAATACAAGCTTTTATGAAGAGTTCAGTGCTCTTCATTTACCAAGCCAGCTACTATCTCCTCACTTTCAAGTTAGGGGACCTTACAAAGACAAATCTCAAAAGATTATGGTCACATGCAGACACCTTCCCAAGATACCTCTTAGCTAATTAGATGCAGATGTAGAAATACAAAATGAGAACTGACCTGCTAATGGACCCTTTACCAGCATACAGCTTCTGTTTGCAACTTAGAACGGTTCTGAAAATACCAAGTCTTGACATAGTTACTGGCCCATGTTTTATCAGATAAGATTTGGAATATGCATTACTTTGAGGTGTTACCTTTATAATGGAAAGAGGAAAATATTTCTGTAGATGTTTCTTTTTATAAAGGTAATGACTATTGTTTGAAGACATTCATAAACCTGGAAAGCTAATAATATTCCTTGACTGGAAAAAATGATAGGAAGACATATAAAAAAGAATCAAATCTTCAGACTAACCATGAAGTATGTTTCAGGTAACAATACCATTTTACTGCAGAAGATTCAAAACAAACATCAAAACATCTGTGGTACATCTATGAACATTTTTGTAACCATCACAGAAGTCAAAGGTTCTTGCATCAGTGGATCTTTTGGAAGAACTGTCTTTTCCAGGATACCTATCTTAAAGTGATCCCAAACCTTTCTCAGTTTGACTCTCAAGGATGATGGCTCAGTTATAAATGAACTCGAGGAAACATGGGATAGCTCATCCAAGGCTGCCATAACTCTACCCTTTCAAGCCTCCTGTAAGACTGGAAGACCTCATGGAGCATGACAGAAAAATCAATACAAAATAGAGACACAGCATATTATGTATTAATCAGCCTTCCTTACTCTTCCTTACCACTTGGAAATATTTCCTTCCATGGAAGCCAAACGCATTCTAGGTCCTCTTTCTTCTGTTTTGCTTTCCCTATTGGCCTAGCCTGTGGAGCCATCAGAACCGTTAGAAAAGGCCTCCCACACTTTTTGGTTCAAAGGAAAGGCAGAGAGCCTTTCCATGGACTATGAAGGGTAGCTAAGACCTGTTATGATCATGACACAACCAGTAACACAAACACACAAAAAACAGCGTTCTAAATCCTTATGGTAAATCACAAGATTGTGAGAATCATGTGTGTTGACACTGAGCATTCTCATGCTTCTTTTCATGACAGAATAACAGGACTAGGAGTAACAACAGAGCATTTCTTTCCACTGAGGATTATAGAAGAGCTGAAAACAACAGGATATGGAGTGAGAAGAAAAAAATCTTCCCTAGACTAGAGTAACATAGAAAAGATTCTTCTACTTCTTTTAGAAACATAGAAAGCTTCAATGTGTCTCTTCTATTGCAGATAGTCACACCTGCCTGCACCATTTTGCTTGGCTCGTATCATATAGCAGTGTGTCATGGGAAAGAGGAGCACTTTGAAAGCCCAGCTGTGGTATAACAAGGCACGTCATGGCCCAGATATGTATCGCTGATAATCACACACACAACTACCTCACTAGAAGCCAGAGGACTGAGAAACAGATGAGAACTTCAGTCCCCTAGGTGCTGAAGAATAAATAAACAGTGAGTCAAGCGAAAGCGTGTGACAAGAAATCTGTATCAGCTTTCTACTCTTCTTCATTTCCCATGGATAAATTTTCATCCAAGGAGTGATGCTGTCTAGAAAGCTTCTGCCAGCTCATCTTAAACAACAACCACCCATATTGAAATGGAAAAAGAAAGTTCCTAGATGTTGAAAGTTTTCCATGGCACCAACATTAACTGCCAACTCTGGCTGAAATAACCTGTCCCCATTGCTTATTCCTACGTTCCTTTATCATCTCTGCTCTCCCATAAGGACAGATGCTCAAAGACATTTTTTAAATGTACATATATATATATATATATATATATATATATATATGCATATACGTATATACATATACAGAGTTTATCTCTAATCTTCCATTGCTGCAACCCATTTAGCTTTGCAAAAAGGGAGCCTGAATATATTTTAATCACAAAAAAATGATTAGAGCAGAACAATGAAGAATTGTAAATCTAGCCTTTTTTGTTGTTTATATGATAAACTACTGCAACAGTTTCACCTACTATGGCACATTGCCAGTGCTGGCCCAGAGAGTGAGTATGAGTGCCAACTCGAGCTCACTCATATTCCTTTCTCAGTATTTATTCCACTATTAATTGCTTTATTCTCCCTGTTCTCCCATGACTATTGGTGCTCACTCTCATATGACCCAGCAGCATAAAACCTTTTGAGGCTGTAATTCTTGCTCTGTTCCAGTTCTTTGGTTTTGATTTTTTCTTCTTATAAAACAAGAAAACAACTGTTGTTGGCAGTACATACTTTTTAGCAGATTTGTTTCTAACCCCAACACACTGCTTCTGGTGCCAACTAGTCTACAATGTGCTCACTCACCTTTAACAAAGGGGGACAGAAAAGGTGGGCAATCAAGGAAGAAACAGCATCTCACCTATATCTAGTCATAGCTGCCCAGCAACAGGAGATGTGGGTCTTGCTAGAAAGTCACACAGTTCTAATAAGGCTTACAAAAGTAAAGCCCTACTCAGAACTGGCTGAATATGCATGTCACCCATTATTCATGTACTCAGACTTGTTAATCAAAGTTATGATGTGTGAAAACATAAAGCTGATCAAACACAGCAGACTTTATGTTTCAGCCAGAAGATCCTTCTCAGACCCTGTAGTATGAAAAGTGTATTGAAATAGATATTTTATCAGTTTCAGTTGATATCAGTTGATGATTATACAGTAACTACATGCAGAAATGTGATCTGAGTAATTTGACATCTATTTTGCAATATCCCTAAGGAATAATAGGGTATAAGAGCTTAAATCGTTGAGTTTGGCCTCTCAGTGCCTATGTAAATTGTACAGCATTATGTCCAACTTGGGCACAGAATAAAAGACAGTGACAGGCAGAGGAGACTGACTGAGGTAGGCCATTCCTCTGCCCACCTGAGTTATTCCTATCTGTATCTTGTTGGTCCTTTTCCAGTTTAGTAAGTCCTTTTTATGCCTCAAAGGAGCAACCTTTTTATTTTGTCTATAAAACTATCCCACAATTCAGGCCGACTTTGCTAAATTCACAGATGCTAAATTCACATCCAAATTAAAATTCCTTCCTGGAATTTGTCAAGATATCATTAAACTAAAGAGAGAATTTTGTCACAGCTGGAATTATTAAGTATCAGCAAAAATAAAAAAAAACTACTCCAAAACCTATTTGCAGATGTTTTGACACCTAAATATAGACTAAACTATTTCTATGCTACCCTTGCTGCCTTTGCAATCTTACTCTATCTTTAATATTTAATCAAAACTGCTCTATGATTCTCATAATCTCTTTAAACTTATGGCTACTTGTCTTTCTGGTGCCTTCACTTGTGTCCAAGTTATCAAATTGATCAATAATTGTACTTCAAAAATAACCTGAATCCACAGAGACCATGAATCCTGTAATCACAAAAACATAGAAAATACTAATGGCAGGAACTCTAGGAACTTTTCCAGTCTTGTCTTCTCCCCACAGCAGGATCAGCTCTACCCGACAGATGCCTGTTACAGCTGTTTTTAAAAACCCTTAGGTTTTTATAAAGTGACAGAAATGTTACAGTCTCCCAAGGAAAAATGCCCCAATAGTGTATTATCCATAACTAACTAAGCATTAGTCAAAGTAGAATTTATCTTAATGCAATTTAGGCCCTTTATTTCTTCTCCTGTCTAGTATAACTGAAAAAGAGAATATTCTTTTCTACAATAGCCTCTGAGATATCTGAAGTCATTATTTAAGGAAAGAATTTTTGTTTTCTCTCTCAGTCAGAGAATATATCTTTTCAAGAAATCACCTTTGCTATTAGAAGATCTTTTAAAAAAACATATAAACCCATAACTCCCACAGACCTACTGTGAGATCCAAAATATTGGTTCATTTACTTTCATTTTTGACAGCTGTTTCTGCATGAAGTATTGAGTATGGAGTAAGTACGAATGACATCACTGAACTTGACCACAACAGAACTGAACATATAATACAGAATTTATAATTTATTCATGGACCCCAGTCCTTCTGTGCAATGCAGAAACAACTTTTAGTCCCTTTAAACCTTAAGTATGGTCTTTTCTTGGTTTGCTCACATACTAGTCCTTTAGCAGAAATCAGCAAAGCTTACTGCATGATAGCTCTGCAAGTCTCTGAGAAGCAGCTGGAACATGTAGGAGTGGGAAGAAGCTGCAATCACATCTTTCATTTACCTCCAAACCTTTTTGACTCTGGCTAATGTAAGGAGCAGGACAGAGCAGTCATGCGTATCAGGGAACTTTGTGCTGGGCATCACAGCACAAAGAACAACTGACTGGAGAGAGTATACGTACGTAATTGTATTGGCGTACTTTGCAATTGGAACTTAACATACATGTGCTAAGGATGGAAAATATGTACCCGTATTTTTTTCCCTCTAATCTTCCCATGCTATGGCTTATGATTTCTGCAATTCTAGGAATGTTAATGGTGTCAAGTCTTTCAAGAACTTAAATAGAAGAAAAAATCCCTACCCTGATTGTCTGTAATTCAGCTGCTTAGATGACAGCTTTCCCACAATACTATGTTCTCATGATACATGTGAACGTGTACACGAGGCAGGAAGAAATATTTCTGTTCTCAAATCCTGCCCAATGCTGAGACGTGCCAAAGTCGGATACCGTATTCTGCAAGTCTCTTATGAAGACAGCCTTTGGCTTCTGTTTCACTCTGGCAAGCATGAGCATGCATTGTGGTTCTCACAGAACCTTTACAAAAACTAAAAAGCAAGTGCATCCTGGTAAACTGCAACAAAAAGCCCATATCACTAGATTTGATTAGTACACATAATGCTACACTGAATCAAATGTGGGTGCCCTGAAATTAGTGCAAGTGTCCAAAAAGCAACACCAATCTGTGATCCTTATTTGTAAGCTTTTAAAATCCGAGCAGCTGTAACTTGCTGCCATAATACACTGTGAGACTTTAGTCTACGTTAGTAAGACAAATACAGACCTGGCAATTTAAAGACCAATTGTTTTGTAGATTTTAAAGGAACGTTTTTTAAAAGGAGATGCCTGCTTTTAAAGACAGACATTTTCATTTTAAAGTCTTTCAGTAAGAGCTAGAAGAATATTGAATGGGTTAGTAAATAGCCCTAAGTAAGTGTTCTCTGCGTGCACTGAATTTAGGGGAGTTGGATTAGAAATGAAGATTTGTCTATAATACAAATAACATTTTCTTGCACTTCAAAAGGGATTCTGAAATACAGGAACTGCCACTGCAAGTCAGACTAGCAGTCCATTCAAATCTCCCCCTACTGTGACCAGTGACAGTGCTTCAGAGGAAAGCCTCAATATTTGGCAATTTTTAGTGTCGCTGACATCTGATGGTGATGAATTTTATTAGATCATTACAAAAGCATGTAAAAAAAAAATCAACTGTAAAAAATCTTCTTTCCAATCTGTTTGAATGTTCTTGCCCATGCGTTATGGAAAAGGTGAAAAGAAAATCAGGCGGGCTTTTTCAGAACACACATACACATCAGGTCCTCTCATTTTCTCCTTGGCAGTAACAGCCCTGCTTTCCAGTCTTTCCAGAGTTGATGGCACTTGTTCACCTTCTATTGCTGTTTCCTAGTAAGAGGGAGGTGCAGCTACAGCACAGTTCTCTCTCAAAGCCTGATAATAATCTGAATGTTACTTTCTGCCTTTTTCTTTAAGCATCTAGACAGCTTGTTTGCTTCTCTGACTGCTGCTTCACGTTGAGCAGATAATTTCTTTAAAGTCACTTAAAATGATACTTGTTTTTTTTCCTGAGCTTTACAGCCAATTTATGTCTGACTGGCTAAAATAATTCCTTCCACTGCATGTTACTGAGTGTCTGACAATTGTTTCACCTGTCATCATGCTGCCTGAGCCAGTGGCTTCAGTGTGTTCCCTGAAGTTCTTTGCGGTCTTCTCTAGGACTATATATTTCAGAAAGCATTTCCAAAGCCTCTGCGCCAAATGACAACCCTCTGCCCATTCAATTTTCTTCCATTAATTTCTTAACAATGTCCATGGGAAAGCAGGTTCTCAACTGCAATAAACACTAATCCTTCAAATATCAGTTATTCAATTCACTGCCAACTATCTCCATCCTGTATTTTGTTTCTCACACTCTGCAGCATGCAAGGTCAGCACCCAGCAGTACCTGCTTACAGAAATAGTTTCCTGCAAACAGTTTCACTTGACATTCTGTCCCAAAGACGGGGGCAGCAAGAATATGCTGGGTTTTAGAGGCACAGTGTGTGCATGTGGGGGGGAATACAGAAGACCACAGTTAAATAAGGCTGCCATTTGCTCATCAGCAAAGCACTTAGGTTGGTCCACAATCACAGATCAGTGGAATATGTTGCAAGATGTACTGCATCCTAGGTGCACTGAGATGGAGGCATGAATGTCCCTTACAAACAGAAGGCTGCTTTGTTTCACAAGTGCAATGGTTCTAAGGTTTTTTAGACAGTCTGTTGCAGACATTGCAGTTCAGATTCTACAGTTAGGCGTTTAAAGAAAAAAGAAAGATTAGCACATTAAAACAGATTAAGAAATTAAAACAGATGAAGTAGGTAGGGCCAGCTCTGACTTACTAGAATGCTTCTGGACTGTGTTTGGTTTGTAATAACATAGTTCTGTTGAGGTTTGTATTCAAATTGTCACAATATATTACCATTCCTGACAATTTCAAAATATAAAGTAAGCCCTAATATGACTCTTCTATTTTAACATCTTAGATAGATTTAGTAATTTTTTATTCACTGAGCTTCTCCAGAAAATATAATGCCATCTGCAGATTTTCAGAAAGCTGTTGTAAGGATAATAACTCCCAGTCAGCAGTTGCTTCACTGGTTTCCTGATAGACAATTGGCCTATGAAATTGCTCCACAGATGCATCAACAGTTGTCCTGCTTTGCCCCTTTTGATTTCAGATGATTTTCTTCTTCATGATATTTTCTGATGGTTCTCTTTAACCTTGTTTACACTCGGTAAATTACTTACTGCTGGTTTGGAGTGCTGAAGAGCATGCAACTGCAAGTTAAGTGCAGAACATGCCATATTAGCATCATTGGGTTTAATCCCAGTTCCCAGAATGGTTCTGAATAGACTTTGTCCTTGTGTATGCTGGCAGCTAAACCATTCATCTGTGATTCAGCTGCAATATTACTGATACTTAATATCAGTATGAGATAATTTTCCTCATTCAGGCATTTTTTTTCCTGCCAGATATTAAGCTTTGTATCATTCATAAATGCAAGCCAAAGTCACTTTGCCATAGAACTTTTGGGAACAATTTCCATTTGAACTCACCATGCCTCTCACTGCTGAAATATTTGAAAAGAAGTCAATGAAACAGAAGGCCAGATTTCTGAGTGGTGTAAATCTGTACATTTTGTATTGATGGCACTGATTTGTCTGATATAAGAATTTGGAGTATATTTTAAGATCATTTTCCCTTTCCTATCATTAATGTAATATGCTCTATTTTTCTTTATCCTAACATGATATGGAGAACACTTTGAACACCTACATGCATACAAAACTTCTGAAAAGTTGTACTCAAATGCAAAAGCCAAACCATGTTCACAAACAAAAGTTGCTCTAGGCTGCTGGATAACTTTCAAAAATCCAGCTTGATGGAGGTTCTTTCTTGCTCTGCCTCTCTCACTCAAAGGATGAAGTGTAGACTTGAAACAAGGCAAGGCAAACATCATTTTTACATGGTACACTGTTTGGCATGATGCATGAACTCTGGGTATCATGACATAACAATAATAATGAAATTACTGAACTCTCCTAAACTATATTCAGCTAATCATTATGTGTACTCCATATCCCAGGTATTAGCAAGCCAGGGCTCAACATCCATCCTTTCTAAGATTACTTATAGCAATTCACATTCAAATTTTAATTTCAAGTTTCAGTGAGCTAAATCTTCAAGCTAGTCTCAGTCTTAAATATTCTTTCTATGCCTTACTGATGTGCAGTTATTTCTCATTTGTCCTCAACGCAAATCAAAGAGCTAAAACCCCTACAGTTCTACCTCTGCTTTCTTCTCTTTTCTACAATAGTGATATATTTGGCTTGCCTGCTAATTCATTTTTCACCTGCATGCCTCTGACTGAAGAGAAATCTGCAAACAGATCCTTCATAAATTTTCAGAGACAAATATATACGTAAGAACTAGGTACCCAAGAAATCTGATAAATATATTGGGAAGACTTCTTTGGGCTACCTGGGGATGTTAGCACAAACCCTGGGAAAGCTGCATACTTTGGAATAGTAATCCACTTCTGTTTCAAAGATCCAAAGTTTCATGGACTTCTTTCTTCCCCTGCCATTGAGGTGGTCCCCAGGATCACAGGTGAGATATGTAGGCAGAAAGGATGAGAAGGTCTCTGAACAGAACAGCATTAAGAAAGGCTGGATAGGCATGACAATGCATAGCATGTTGGCAACGTCTTTAACCACTCTGTTCTCTTCCTGCACATTACAGCTGTGGCTTTGGGGTGACTACAGTAGATACAAGTTGAGAGGGTAAGAGGTGGGTTTTGTGGTGTCATATGCAAAGTCATGCAGAGCAAATGTACTATGGCTCTTTCTAGACTAGGTATCTATATGGTTTTCTGCAATTACAGGGAATGAGCTTGAGGCTCTAGCGATCTCCTTGTTCTCAATATTTCTGTATTCCCATATTTCTAATCAAACAGTCACAGGGCACACATTCACATTAGGCTTACTGAGAGATACACCCAAGAAATTGTTTCCTCCAAAAGCTAGAAGAAAATAATCTTCTCCCCCAGAATGGAGGGGAGAATACAAACAATACATCAGAAATGACTGACAGAAATCCTACTTGTGAATAGGTTGGTGGTTAAGAAAGAGAAACAAAAGTAGTAAACCCCATCTAGATGGCCCTACAGCAAATCTTTAGCAAAAATGCTGAAGAACCCCAGATCTTCACATAAAGACTTAAACTGGGAGTCAACATATGATACACTGGAAAAATCTCTCTCCCACAGGCTAAAGAAAATGTGCTTAACATACAAGCAGTAGACTGAGCAAAGCAGTGTCAAGTAATGAAAACCTCAAGATCTTTAAGTCTGTACATCCCTGTACAGACTTGATTCCAACAATTTCAGGAGTTGGCCCTGGGTGTCCACTGATTCAACTGTTGAGTTTATTCAAAAGGTGTGACAGTGTATTACAGGGTCATTATTTTTAATACACCAATTCACAAGACAATCACAAAGTGCTCAGCATCCTGAAGAACTGCAGTTTTGTACCAGAGTCCTTTCTTCCACCGGAAGAACAAGTTTGCTACAGGCAAAATATCTCTATCAGCTGCTAGATCAAGGACATATGATATTTTATGGTAACATCCTACAGGAATACATGCTTAAAATGCACATCTGCACTCCTCAGAGTAAGAAGCATCTCTACTGTGTTAATCTTTAAAAGTATACTGATTTCTGTCCTTTTCCAAAGTTTCAGTTTGCTAGCAAGAAGTCAAATACAATTTTTCCTCAAGTATGTAACTAGGAAGAAGGTGCTTAAATACCTCACTTAGCTGATGAAACCACCAGGTAGAGTCCAGTTGTGGAGAAAGATTTTTAAAGATAGACACCTGTTCACCAACAACTAGACTGCAATTACTAGACACTTTCTTCAGATGTTACTGACCTGGGTGAAATCAGGCAACAGCAACTCAACCATATTTTCTACATGAGCTTAAGTTTTTAGAGGCCTTCTAAAAATTAGAAGTAGCAATAGTGAAACAGAAGCTCCCTGACTAAGACCAGCAAGACTTACAATGCCAGACCTCCTACAAGCAAGTAATGAAAACAGCCACCCCTGAGAAGCTGAGAGTCTAGCCAAGTAACAGTGAGCAGAGTCAGAGGGAAGATACCCTTACTGATTTTAAGGCTGAGGAAACACAGCACAAAGACTGAACTGCTACCCACCACCCCAACAAGTGAAGCCAGGTTACCCAAGCTCTAGTTTAGCTCCAATAGCCAAAACGTCATTCTTTGGTAAAGTTTTTCTTTAGACAGCACAGAGCACCTGCTATTTTTTTCCCTTATTCCAGGACAGCCCTATCATTCTGCTTATGGAAGAAGGGTGGGAGAGAAGCCACAAGGTTACCCAAGTCCCACCCTGGGGAAGCCATGTGGGCCTGCCAGACACCCTGTCGGCAGGGGGGCCAGATCAGCAGAGGGACGGGGCTGCTCCTGGGACAGTATGCTGCTCCCCCGCATTTCTGAAGCATTGCGTGTATGAGGTTTTAATGCCAAAATTGAGCTTTTACCCTCAAACTGATGCAAGTTTCCATAGGATAGGAAAGCAACAGAGAAAAAAAAAAGACAATTTTTTTTTTTCTGATCACACAAACTTCAATTCCACTTGAAAAGAAATTATTTCCCCTTTTATTTAAAGTGGAGAAAAACAGAAGGTTTTCCACAATGCCATCTGTCAGCTCTGTGGTTCCCCACCAGCACTTGGAGCACCTCACAGCCCAGAGCGCAGCCCAGAGCCATGGGGCTGAGGACTGCAAAGCCCTCCTTGCCGCAACTTCACTTTAGCCTGTCACTGACACTGCAGCCCAACTGCTGCAACTTTAGCTCATGTTTCACATACCATATACAGCATAATGTGGGAAAACCATAAACTTACTAACTGGCTCCAAATTCAGCCTAGCACATGCCTTCCAGGTCCTTCTCTAGACAGTGCCAAGTGAATGGGACTAGATTCAGCCATACGGACAAAGAGACAGATATACTTCCAGAGTAAGATATGGCACACTTCTTAATCCTACTATCAGAGAACTGCTTTCAAGAAGGGCAGCTACTGGATGTTACCTTGACATTTTCTTACCCAAGAGAACAGATTTAAGGATAGTGGAGTTCAAAGCTGCTAACCAGAGGCATTGAAGTGAAGTGTTCGAGCCGTTGCAACGCCTTGGCTAGGGGGACCAAGGGAAGTCAGTGAGGGACTGCTTCAGAACACACTGGCTACAGGGTCCATTGTCCGCACATCAGGCATCCTCTGAATGATCATTTGCAGCTGTCCTCTCCTTTATTGCTCTCTGAATTTCACCCAGACTCGCAAGATCTCTTTGCTACGGTCTATGCATTGAGAAGCTGATTTCTACTTACTAGCCTGACAAAAACATTTTAATGGATTATATTCCAGTTAGAAATCACACCTATCCTTAAGTCACGATTTGCAACTTTTATGATCTGGCAAAGGTATTTTCCCCCCCAGAGTTTTATAGAGGAAGATTTGCAGGAATGTTCACACCAAGATTCCTTGGAGCCTTAGATCCACTGTTAGTGCACTCTGAGGTTCTGCCCTGTCAGAAGACATTCTCCACTACAGAAACTTTCTGAAGAATCCCATACTTAAGACTTGTGCTGCAATTCTATACACAAAACTGAAATCACTGCTGTAGACAGGGATTCTGTAACTGGAATAGTTCTTAATTTCATATCCGTTCCCCTAGTAGATTACAAACAGGTGTAAGTGACACTTTGAAAATGACTGCTGAACAAGAACCTTGCTTCTGTCAGGTCCACAGTACTGCAACTGTGATAGTTTTCATAGAATCAGGAGATCTCAAGTGAAGATAAGGTTCTGGAACAAACTGCTGTGTCCCAAAACTTCCATAAAATACTTTTATTAGATAGGAAGTTAGACTTGTCCTCTGCTTTGATGTTTTAGTTTTGTGAAATCACTGATCAGGAATTGTAAAGAAACCACTGCTTTGCACCAGCCTGAAATCTATACACAATCCTAAATTATCAGTGGGAGTCTTGCATGTAACAGCCACAAAACCTGAAGGCTGGCAAGCTTTGAGCCTGATTTGGATGTTTGCTTCCTTTACTGCTTTATCTGTTTAGCACATGGCATTGTACAGAGCAAGCCTCCCATGACAGATAAAAAGTCAGTGCACATTAGAGTTAGGACACACATGGAGGAAGAAGGAATGCCAAGGTAGCTTCCTTATCTAAATGTGTCATAGCTGCTTGGCTATTTTCAACTACAGTGGCAACAAACAATAATGAGAAAACACAATGAAATTAATGAAATTGGGTTAGTGATTACTAGTACATTTTAAAAACTCACTAGTGATGTGAGCTCATGTTGCTTCAGGAAGAACAAACATTAAAAAAATCTTTTGTTATAAGATAAAAATTTTAGCTTAGAATTGATTAGCTACTTTTTTTTTTTTAGCATCAGTTTAGGTCTTAAATGTGATCATCTGTTTAGGAGGACTAACAAAAGGAACTATAAAATAGGACAACACAGCTGAGAATCTAATTCTGCTCCCACTGAAGATACAGTACAGTTTAGAGACCTCAGGGGTTCCTCTGGTCCAACCACATATTTAAAGCAGGACGGACTTTGACACTGGATCAGGTTGCTCAAAGTCCTTTTCCTGAGTCAACAGAAGAAAAACAGTATCTACTAGAAAATTTCATTCATTCAAGTGAATCTTGGGAATGAGTCTAATTCCAACAAGTTCTTTCCAGTTTTGCTAGAAGTATTCCTTCAGCTGAAATACTGCTTTCCCAGGATGGGAAAGACACTTTATCTAGCTGATCCAGATTGAAATTAGGAGGAAATGTTTTTTTTCATAGGTTAATCTAAAATGATACTTACTTATCTCACTAAGTACTAGCATATTCTTAGGAACAGCACAAGCAATACCAAATATTGGCATCTCTACAAAAGATCAACAAGGATAATTCTATATGAGGAACAGTATGCTTTGATAAAGATGAAGACTTGGTAGTTATGAATAAAAGTGAAAAATACAGCATGAAGTTGGAATATGGGACAATGATCCAAAATACTTGGCTCTCCTCCCATCTTGGTCATATTAGTGTGTGGTCCTGAACAAGAAGTTTACAGTCAAATATTTAAAAGTAATTCAATTATGTTGGACTTTAAAGTTGAAATACTGTGAAACTTTGGATGTAGGACAACTTGCACCGCAGGACAAGAAAGGACAGCTGAAATTGCTTAGCAGACAAACTACAAATGCTTCGTGAGTATTGCCTCTTGAATGCCTCATACTGAAATCCGCAGGATTCAGAAAGGTTGGTAGTTTCACAGCAGTTTACTCTCGACTTGCAGTCTCTACCTGCTCACTTCACAGTTAACCCTTTAAAACCACTAGGAGACTAACATGAGTATTACAAACATTTAAAATACAAATTCCCCCAGTATGCACGACTAGATGCAGCCCCTGGGTAAAATAAAGCTCTTGCATCTCTATTTAACAAGAAACTCTAAATACAAGAAAATCCTTTTCATTCTTCTTCTGCACTTTTTCCAGGAGAACACCAGATTCAAACAATTCTTCTCATCTCTGTTAATTCCATCTTTAATGCCTGTTCAATCTGTGTCCTGTCTAAAGCAGCAAGAGCAGCAATTGAAGTAGGACTCTTGGTGTTATGAGCAACTGTGTCACTGCCCATGAGAACAGCAATAACAGACTGCTACCCAGTGCCAAGAAAAATGCTCTATAAACCTTTAGCAGTTACCTGAACTATTGCTTGATTCTGAGCAGTACAATATTTTGTTTTAAAAAAAGTTACCACTAAATTTTTAATTACACATTAGTCTCCCACATAATTTATTTTCCATTTCCTTGGTTCTTAATGAGATCAATGCTTTGAGCCATATTTCATCTCCAAGCCTAGCATTTGGAGCATGCAGTCCTTTCCTAGGAAGAGTTCCAAAAGTCTTGATGTTCTGCTCTCATGAGTTCATAGCCTGCCTTTAGCCCTGCTCTCAGTGCTTTTGGACAGTTTCCTCCTGAACAATGTCAAGATTTTCAGAAAACCTGCCATTGCCTAGGCAGCAGTCAATGAAATCATGCAGACGTGCATGCTGTTGAACAAAACATTCCAAGCTTTAAAAAAAGTTTTTTTTAAAAAAAAAAAAAAAAAAAAGAAAAATTATTCAGTTCCTTACTTCCCTCTTCCAATAAAAATATGAGATGGAAAAGACATTATTATTAAATACACTGCTGGGTGAATGTCTGTACACATGTATTTGCGCTTTAAAGAGAAACACTAAAAAAAAGTATTTTAAGAATTAAGGGAAGTCATCTCTGACTTTTTAGAACCAATCAAATTCCATTTCCTAGGTCATCTTGACTCCTGTGCACATCACTTTTTTCTTTTTACCCTTATCCTTCCTTCCTTTTTCCCTTCATTAAAAACACAAAGACAAAAAAAAAAAAATCACAAAAAACCTTCTGAATGTTCCTTAAGGCATAAAGTAAGCAAATGGAACATACTTTCTCTCCAAATCATCCGAAGTATTTATTGGGATGAGAAAGTGAACTTGCCTTCGTTCTTTTTAAGTGACAGCAAACAGGTGAGAAATTTTTGAATGAAGGAAAAACAAGTCAAAGAGATGTGCTTATCTATTGCAGTGAATTTCACATCCTGTAACAGGACGAAATGCAGCAGGCTCCTTTCCTCTTAGGACACGACCCTTAGGAAGGCCACAGGTACTAATGTGCACAGGCAAATATAGGTTTTATTGTTACTGTGCTGCTATTCTACCTGGATCTCCAAGAACTGGCACCACTCACTCTTCTGCTAGTTGTCCAAATGGATATTCCTTAATATAATTCTTGTTCTGACTCCTCCTCTAAAAGTATATATATTTATTTGAAAACCTTCTCCTTGAAATGTTGCTTGGAATTTTTCACATAGAAGCTCTGGAATGAAAGAATTCTGAAATAGTTAAAAATCAAACTATGACCTGAGGGAGATGCTACTGAGCAAATCAACCTTGAGATAAAAGGTGCAAGGTCCTACCTTTGCTACTCAGCTGCCATGTTCAAACAGCTATTCACTGACAACAGCAGCGAGGAGGCATATAGACTTGAATTTTCTGTTTGCTAAGTTACTGTCCTCAATAGCCTTTTCATGGAAGATGTTACTTCAAATTTGGTCATGAATTTTCAAAGGGAGACTAATAAATCTTGCTGAGGTAAAAATAGATGGTAAACAGGAAGACTTCTAATCCAATCAAGGACAGAGCTAACTGTAGAATAATGAAAGTTTACATGTTAATAT
This sequence comes from Rhea pennata, assembly GCF_028389875.1. Lineage (NCBI taxonomy): Eukaryota > Metazoa > Chordata > Aves > Rheiformes > Rheidae > Rhea > Rhea pennata. Next base: position 17,292,213 of record NC_084672.1, read on the forward strand.
GCTCAGAGTTTTTTTACAAGAAAACTGAAATGGCCTCTTCAAGGGAGTACAAAGTAGCTCTCTGTCGTGTGATCTCATATCCCAAGACAAATCTAATTTTCCTCTTTCTTTCACTAGATGCTCTGATTTTTTGAGTTTGTTCTTATGTCCTAAAAGCTTTTCATATGACAGAGATGCTTCCTGTCCTGGGTTACCAAACTCTACAACTGCTCAGCCTCTGGTTGCAAAGAAAAATCTTTCCTAAAGCTCTATGAATAAATGTAAGGAAATGAACTGCACTCCAACACCAAAGCAGAGACTCTCTTCTCAGTTCTGCAGTTTCAAATTTGAAACTAACTGGAAGAACTCCATACAGTTCCCTCTACCTGGAGGAAGTGGAAAATGCAACCATCATCTCACCACAGGAGAAATTAGATTGCTCCCGCTATCGTCAGCAGGGTCCTGCCTCAGTAACATATACAAAACCAGGCTCAACTATCAGTATTTATTGTGATATTTAAGCACACGCTTAACAACAAACATCTGTATACATCCTTTCTTGGAACGTGACCAAAGTAAGAACAAAAGCATTAATTTAATATTTTTGGGAGCTTTTCATTTAGTACATTTTTTGTGACACAAAATAAAAAAACAGCATAAGGTTTATTACTGTAGAACTGATTTTTAAATAATTTCAGAAGTGTTTTCACAAACAACTGTATTAACAATTTAAGAATAAGCAGTACATAATGGAGTCTACTGCCCATTAGGGCTCTTTTTCACAATATCCTTAGAGCTGTCAGGGACAGGGAAAATCTCTAGGATGAAATGTAAGGTCTTTTCTCAGAAACAGAATTCACCTTTTTAAAACCATTCATGCTCCAGAGGTTAAGTATAATAGAAATGGTTATATCAATTGGATTACTGCTTATAAAAATTATGAAGTAACATTTGATGACAGAGTGGCAAGATTATTGTTCCTGATTATGGATAACCAATGGAGGAAAATTAAGCCCAGTTCCAACTGAAAGACTTGTGTAGGTTACACTCCCAATTATTAATGAAAAAAATACACTAAGATGTTTGTAGCGGATCCGTGTAAGACGACAGACACAACAGACACAACAGCTCTGGCTGATACATAAAATTACTGGGTCAGGTTCTACTGCTTCTACTCAGTAAAAGGTTAGTGATGTCATCTGTTGAACAATTAAACCTCCTATCAAGATTTTTGGTGTGAGATAAACTGTTCTGCATTATGACATATTTCTTTGCAAGACAAATTCAGATTGCTCTAGAATGTTTGTCATTGGGAAACTTGTAACAGCAGTTTGTTTTGCTGATAGTTACTTCAAAAAGTTATGAGATGCAGTAACTGCAAAAGTATGCATGCAAACACTCGCATAAGCATGCATATGCATACACACATACAACTACGTATTAATTATCAGCTTCTTACAAGATAAGGATGACATAAGGGAAAGTAAAGACCACCTTCTAGTCACCTTCTGAATTTCTGGGCAAAAGCCTCATCTTTCTAGTTTGAAGCTTTCTTTAAAATTTAGCAGCTCCATAGGCAAACAAAGAACAAAACACAAAAATGTGAGTTTGCAGGGTTTTTTTAAAAAAACATTTGGCCTAAATTTCTAGTATTTTGAAATGTGACTCCCAGGTAAAATTTTTTTGAGGTATGGATTCTTTTATGGTTCCCACAACACAGAATTTATTATTCTTACAAAGATATTTCAAATGTGGCAAGTCAGGGACTGATCCAAAGTTGACTTCAGGCTGACTGCATGCATCAGATGTATAAAGCTGCTGTAAGCATGTAGATAGTTCCCTCCTTGCTTATATGCCCCCAAAATAGCAGTTGCTACAGTAGGTAAGACAGGGTAAAAATATTTATTTCAGATTTTTTAGCTTGCTAGCTTTCAGATAAATATTATAGACTGAGAAAGGTAGGTGTGGTGGGAGGAAATTGTATGCACAAAATGAAACACTTCATAAAACAGAAAATGAGATTTGGGGAATCTTATTTGATGATGATTGTTTTGTATTAAAATAAAAAACAATAGGAAAAAAAACTCTTGCAATACAAAACATAATGTAAAAACCCCAGAAAACTCAAACAAGTTGAACAATTCCAGTAAGTTACACAGACACTCACTTAAATTAAGGAATACGCTGTGGGACTGGACCTAAAAAGGTGCTGTGGATGTAATTTTTATTTTATGGAGAAGCTTGTTTTCATCTTTCTCACCTCCAATATCCATACATCGGTGAGTGACACGTCTGTCATATCAGTTTCACAGCAAAAAGTTTAGAAAAGGATTGAGGAAGGTGATAGGCACAAAGTTAAAAAAGCTAAACAAACAGGAAGCATTCAGGAATGGGTGGCTTCATATTTTTCCCATTTTGGTCTTATAAATGTTTGAATACTTTTCTATTTAAAGATGATCAGAGTAGTTTTGGTCTTAGAAATATTTTAATACTTTCCTATTTAACAACAGTCAGAGTAGGAAGGGTGGTAACACTCCTACTCACAGATAAACCTGAACTCAGAGCTGCTAAAATCTACCAGCTCTACACTTGGTTTCCATCCCTGTAGGGCTTGATCTTGGGCTAAAACTTGTGTCTTTTGCAATGTGCACAGCCAGATGCAACTCCCAGATGCAACTAGATGCCTCCCAAAAGACCTCATGCAGCTTTACGGCCTCTCATCTTTTCTTCCAATTTAAGGAATGAAATGCTTTATATAGACAATTACAGGCCATTGCTGAATATTGGAGCTAACACTTAATGGATAAAGGCAGCAGTTCACATCTCCTATTGTTGATGCTACAAGCTCTCGGCAGAACCACAGATCTGAACTGCCTGCATCCAACTCCACATTTTTGAGGTTTTCTTTGCCACTTAAACAGCAAAGGTCTAACTTTCTTTAAAGAAAGAATATCAAAGCTGAGACTGAGGAGAACATCATGGAAGTCTCAGAGAATTATTTGTGTGTGAATCTCCTGGACATTTGCAATTCCAGATGATAGATCAAGCAGATGAGATATGGATAGAGAGGAGTTCTCTGCAGCATCCTCTATGTAAAAGTTCTTGTGATAGCTAGAAATGTTTTTAGTACTTGCACCTCCACTAATAATAAATGCAGCAATGCTAGCAGTGCTGTATTGTTATGATGATGCTTCATCAAGCATCCAAGAAGGTCTAGATGCTGCTGCAAAGTCAGCCAGTTTTCAGCAGTGCAAAAAACAGCTGCATTCTCGAGCTATACAGTTAGTTATAAGGAGAGAGTTTTGCAGAATCAGACAACTACAACATGTTTTAAGTAACTGTCTGTAATCCTGATTCTATTGCCCATTGCATGCAAGTACATTAGAGGAATGAGGATTAATGTTGCTACTTGTAGCAGAGAAGGCTGGACACTGACTTGAGAAGAGAACTGAAAGCCAATGAACTGCTATTTAAATACTTTGTATTGGAAGCTTCCAAAAAGCTGTAGACAAGACACCTATAAAACCACAAGGATGACCCCACACTTCAGGATGAAAATATACATCTTAGTAGCTTGGTTAACCAAAACTGAAAATTTTTGTCTCTGTATCAAGGCTGTTGGCCAGACCACTTTGAAATACAATATGAGTAGTTGTTGATGGAAATATAAAAGAATCAATCAAAATAAATGGCTAGGTTGGGGAAAAAAAAAAGACAGAAAAATGTTTGAGCCTGTTTGATCTATAGCCTAAAGCTCAAGTCCTGCCAGAGAAAATAATTTAGATTTTTTTCTTAAATATTTGGGAGAGGTATAATGGAGTAACAGTGCCATAATCTGTAAAATAAATGGGCCATTTAAAAGACATTTTAGGCCAGTTTGAAGATTCTGTGCATGTTTGTCTCTGATTTTCTAAGCCACTTCCATAAAATCATTGGGAGGTCTTCTCAGGTCTCAGGCATTATCTCCAGCTGTAGCCTTTGACTTGCACAGGTTGTGCAAACATGTGGTTTAATGATAGTGACACCATCATCTCAGAGAGTCATGAGAAGAAAGGCGGGTCCTCTTGAATTCCATGCAAGAGGAAAGTACTCCAAGGACTGGACTGCTGGCAGGTTGGAGGATGACCTCTAACATTAAAAGATGAGTGGGTCAATTCTGCCTTCAGGCATTGTATGAGCCAGATTCCACCAATTCAGCCTAACTTGGAAGCAAATGAGTAGCCTCACAGAAATACATGAGACTGTTGATGAGACAGTTCTGCCTACTCTTTTTTAGATTAAGAGGACTATAAACATCTCCCTAGCAAAGGGGAATAGGTGCCTGGTTGGATCCTTCCCTGCCACATGACTGGAAAGAGACAGTATAGTCAGTTTACATGCACATGACTGATTTGCCCATAGCCTGTGTTCTGCTTATATCTGAATAGCATCAAGGAAAGGTGCCTTTTGAGAGCTAGCTGCTGTCACCCACCACTTCTTGCCAATTTGCAGTGCTGTTTAAAATTTGGGGGTATTTTATCCTAGCTGCCACCTTTTATCATAGTAGAGATGGTCGGCCAGCTTCCGGGGAAAGATGGTTGGTGGGAGCATGCTGCTACCACAGAAACAATTCATCTAGCCTGAAATTCACAAGCTTATCTGCTCTAACAGAACAGGGCTGCAAAACAGTTTTTCAAGAAATTTGTTAACCCTTAATAACAGTGACCACGTAATTGCTCCTACTCCCGCTAAAAAACACGGAGATGATTGGTGCCACGCACTTATAAGAGTTTACACAATGACTGGTTTTCATAAAGCTTGTTGCTTGGGAAAGTTTCTAGTAGATTAGCAGGAAAGAGACATCATGCAGTAAGGATTATCAACACTGCTCAAAGAATCTATAAAAGGCTCAATCAGCTTTAGAGTTCAGGCTTACCCCTTCAGCATTAGAATAACTATTCATCTGATTCAGCTATCCTTTGCCATTCTATAAAGCGATTACTAGAAATTCCCAAAGTGAATAAAGTAGTGGAAAATACTCACTAGTGAGCTAAACCACTGACCTGACACATGGCAGAGGCATTCTATTTTAACATACAGCCTGCAAAAAGCCACCCTGTGGACTGAATTGGGAGAGCAACCAAAGAGAACAGTTAAGGATTGGTACAAGAAAAAGATGAATGTTCACTAAAGTTAGTGTGCACATACTTCTCTCTGAAAATTACACAGCTGTACAGGTCCAAAGTGAGACTTGGAATCCTGCCTCCCAGTTCACTTATTCCTATGCCAATCCTCTGTGTAACTCAATTGCAGTGCCACAGAGGCCGGCTTCTGCTCCATAGCCTTACCTACAAGAGACAGCTGGTTTGCCTGATTTCCCTCATACCAAGGAACCCTTTCAGAAAGCATTTCTCCAGCTTCTATGGTCCCTCCCCCACCCCCACCTCATGAACTTGCAGTCTTCCTCTCCTGTCACCCTTCCACTCTTCATCTTCCTGCCATCATCCAGAAGGGAAGCTAGAAAGGCCTGAATTGCAGATTCTGTGCTGGTTTGCTGCTGATCTCCATTCCAGTCACAAAAATAACCAGCTCATCCACCTAGCTATGATTAGAGCTGAGCCCAAACTTACAAATGCAGCTGCAAGAACCCATGGCCTTTCCCAGCTCTTGCTAGGAACAGCATGATATAATATGCTATTTATGTAGGCACTCATTTCTCAGATCTGAAAGTAGATGCAAATTTTCCAAGAATCCCAGCAATTTAGGGTATATTTCATTTCTTGTTCCATTTTGAAAAACAAATTAGTACCACAGGCTGATTGCTTTGTGCTGACCAAGTAATGAAGAACAGCCACAAATGCAGCTTTCTTAGGAAAGTGAACAGCATCAAAAAAGTACAAAGCAACAGCCCCACGCAGAGACTCTGACACACTATTATACAGAAATTTAATTAATTCAACTGTGCTAAAATGCTTTTAGTTAAGCAGTCTATGAAATCTTAGATACAATAACTAAGAATTTCCAGGGAGTAGTTCTGAATTTTCTGAAAGCTACTTGTGAAATTCCTGCCCGACAAGTCAGTTTTTATGAATTTAACATGCTTTAACTCAAAATTTCCTTCAAAAGATTTAAAAAAGCCTCATGCCTTATTGGCCTACAGTAAACAAATTGCATACAAGATCTGCTCTGTTTCTCTGTGGACAAGTGACTGGTATTCTTAGCTTGCAGTTGATGACCCTCGTAAGATCCAGTTTACCTTAGCCAAAATCATGATCTCAGTTTATAGTATCATAATTCCTGCCAGGCAGATGACAATACAAAAAAATTGTTGTAGCTTCTGAAGCTCTACCCCTCTCTGACTTAAAAACAGATGTCATCATACAAGGCTAGAATAAAGGAAAGCCGGACAGCATCTGACGTCACACTATTTTAGCTTAGAATGAAAACAAAATGAATTGGGTGAGTATAATGTTTCTCTCTAGCAGACTCTGCTAGTCCCTCAAAAAATATACTTTATGACATATCTAGTCTTGAGTACATTACAAAACAATCCTCTGACAGGTTAAGAAAATGAGTCCCTTAAAGCTTTGTCCAAAAATAGGTAAAAATTTTCAGCCAAGATGTTGAAATAATTTTAGTTGAGCTGAAGTCAGTTTTCCCTGAACCTACTTAAAGATTTACAAGATTCTTAGCAGTATCACATATTGCCATAAAAAAATTAAAATACTGTAAGATCAAAAGCCAGGAACTTAGCAACCTTGTTCTAGATTTCCAAATGTTTCTGATTAGGAATCACTGAATTGATTGCATTCTGAAAACAAAGTGAGCTGAAAAGGGAAAACTCAAATATGTATGAAAGAATCCACAGCTAGAGACTTCTATTCTAATCAGCAAACATTTCAAAGAGATGTTAAATATTTAGCACATAAGCACACAAAAATAATACCTACTTTTGGTGTATTTTATCTATTGCAAGTTCCAGTCATTCTGTAGATTCAGTGAATCTGTGAAATGCAGCCTAGTTAAAAAAAAAAAAAAATCTAGGCAATACTTGACCTGTGACTGTTACAGGTGAAAGTGTTAGTTAATACAGTCTGTGTTAGTGGCAGCCAAGTAACCCACTCCCTCATCTGCTGATCCACTTGAACGAAGAGCAATAAAAAAAGCTCTGGGTGCACCTCCCTTTGCAACAAGACAGTGCCAGGAAAAAATCCCATTGAAACAACATGTGCTAAACTGTTTCACTGCACTGACAGAGTGCCACTATTCCTAGCACTCTTCCTCTTGGCCTCTCCGCACAGCACAGCTATACTGCTTAAGCTTTATACCAGTGATAGTAGACATTAATTAAGCAATAGTCTTGCTCTAGTTGTTCCCTACCACAGAGACAGGGAAAGGGATAAATTTGCCTGTGCCTGCCTTCTGTTGAACCAAGCACTGAAGCTAAAAGCAGTGCTGACATTTTCCTTAATAGAATAACATGGAGTTTGGAAATACAGGGTGGGGAAAGCAAGAGCCTCCTAATGCGAGCAGAGAAGGAGAAATATAAAATGATCTGGCTTCCCACAGCAATTCTCACACCTCTAAAAATACATAAGGCTGCTCTGTAGCTGCCCAGCACTTAATATACACGACAGCACCTGGCTGCCTTAACACCCTTGTCAGCCTATTACCAGGTATCTAATACAATTAAATGTTTTTATTTCATTTTTGCTGTTTATATAGTTTAGGACACCAGGGGATGATCTCTCCAATGCACTGCTTTTTATCCTGTGGCCTCCTTCTACTACCATTCTGGATGAGCTCAACAAGTGCATTTTATGAAATGTCTCTGGAGTATGAAGTAAGAGCTAGTCAACATGAGGGAGCTCTTAAATATTCTTTAATATGACAAGCTTTACAATTGACACACATCTGTTACGCTCAAACACATTCATAGATCATATACTGAGAGAGACTTACTAAAATGCAGTCAGTTTGTCCCAGCAACATGACAAAGTTTGTCAGAGTGATGAGGAGTTATAGAAGATTTGAAAATTATGATTTTCTTATATAGGCAATATGTGATGATCAAATTTAGAAACTGCCCTGAGCACATCTAGAGCTATGAAAATACTTTCCTGATCCAGCCACTCAGCGTCTTCAGTTAATCCTTAGAGTCTACAGCAGTAGAGTGTTTGCTAGCATCAAGCAAGGGCAAAAGTGTCAGTACCGAAGACCAAATCAATGCAACTTTCTTGCATCAGTTGCGGATCCTTTCCAATTTCCCTTCCAAGTAACAATGAGATCAAAATTCATTCTATTTAAATAGTTCTAACAACGACACTGAAGGGTCCTTGACACCTCCAAAGCCATATTTAACCAATCTAACTCCTTCTCTTCAAAGATGCAGACTACTTAATTTTTTTTAAATAAAACTTACAATACTGTGAATAACACTCTTAGCAAAATGTAGGAAGAATCTGTTCTACAACTCAGAAAATGACCTACTTTATTTGTAGTAATCCAGCACATAATATCACTCACTGTATGTGGGAGAATAACTGCCTTGAAACCAATCAGTTCCCCATCAGAAAAAATACAACTAAGCTAAGATACACTTGTATCAAAAAAAAGTAACGTGCATTTCTAGCTTGCCACCTAGCATATTTAACATACTTTGCAAAATTATTTACTGCTCAGGTGTGTATATCTCTGTAAATGGATGACCTGAATGAAGAAGCAGCTATTATCTAGTAACTCCCACTCTGTCTTTGCTCTACCCGTAAGAAACAGGATCACATCATTCTCTTTTATTTGGCAATACACATTCTCAAAAAAGCCAAGGAGAGTCCCAGTGTGCCAGACCTCAAGCCCCTTTTTCAAAGGTGACAAAAGGGCTTAGCAATCTAAATTTTATTGAAGTCTAACACGCTTTGTAGTACACATATCTGATTTTGGAAATCTAGAACATTCAAATTTTATCTAAAATCTAAGTGAGCATGTGCTTGTTTATGATAAAGTGAGCTAGTTCTGTGGCTTCTGACTGTCATGGAAGAAAATACCAGTGTTAACCGCATGAAAAAGAAGTAGACAACAGGTAGTAAGGACTTGTCTGTCAGAATTCACACTTTTGCAGGCATCAACATCTGAATGAGTGTCTAGACTCACCTGACAAGGGAAAAGGAAGAGGCAATTCCACTGTATTGCTCATCCTGTAAAAAGATGGACACTTGCATCAGATGCAACACATTGTAGAAGTGTCTATTTTCTTCTAACTACTGCAGAGCCTAGATGACTAGCTGAGGCATAGATATCACCACCATAGATATACCAAAAAAAAAAAAAAAAAAAAAAGTTAGGATAATTCTCACCTTGCATATAAGCCAAGTGTGAAATTCTGGACACTCAAATCACTGAGAATCTTGCAACAAGTTCAATAGGACCACAGCTTCAGTCCACACAATTAAGAAATATAAATCAATACAAATACCTCTTTAAATCTTTAGCAGCATGTCAACTTGCATTTAAATCTTGCAATTTACATCTGCAGCAGAGACATGACAGCACTGAAAAAATGCAACATAAACAAGGCTTCATAAATAACTCTTTGCATCATCAAAATTGTTTATCCTCTATACATTCAGCCTACAAACAAAATGAATAAACTAGCATTTAAACTCCACTCACATCATCTTCAACATAGAGAGTAGTCCAAAGTAAGTTATTCTTGGGTGGGAGAGGGGAAGGTGGGAAACTCATTTCTCAGTTAGGAATAAAATCAGCATCCATGTTCTTACTGAATAAACTTTGCATTTTTATTCTCATCCTTCTGTTTCATAAACTTGCAATTTCAGATGTCTACAAATGGTTAGCTCTTTCTTACAGTCTACTTACTTTGCACTCTGCCAAACTCCCCAACTCTGTCAGGGGGAAATTTGTTATTGCAGTAAATTAAACTGCTCACATTAGGAACAGTTCATAATTTACATTAATAAATGAAAACAACTAAAGAGACTGCCTTTGGCTTTAAACATTCATAGCACTTAGTACAAACTAGATGTAACTGTGGCTACATCAAGATTTGTCTTGGGTAACATACTCATTCCACTTAAACATCCAGTAACAGGCTTCAAAATATAAACAGGCCTGAACCAAAGAATTACCTCAAACTTAATTAATATACTGCCTTTAACCTTACACCTCTTGTTTCAGGCCAAAAAATCAAAGACATTTTAATTCTCATGAGTCCTCATCTCTGAAAATCCTAAAAAATGCAAATGCTCATGTGGTTAGAACTAACCATGTGCTTAAGTGCTTTGCTGGATGGTGGTAAATGTGAAATAGATCTCAGTGTCTACTATTGTATACAGAAGTCTGGACAATTCACATAAAGGGCCATTTCCTGTATGCTCCTAGATTTATTCATGATACAAAAGAGCAACTGGGCATCTTGCTTTATAAAGCAAGAAAATAATAATAAAAAAAATGTTTTGCTTTTTTGATTACTTCTTAATCTAGAGACACATGCCCAGGGCAAAAAAGGCTTCAACTCTAATAAAGTAATTAGCATTTTAACTGTTGAGTGTGGAGTATATGCTTCTGCTTATGTGGCTCTCAGATAGAAGAACACAAGAAAGAAGAAATGAAACCTCAGAGGACATGCTGAAAATTTAGATAGCCCCTGGTTGTTCATTGAACTGGCACAGAGTGTTGTGATGCAGTGTTGAGAGTGCACAGGTGCATTTTTAACAAATGACTGTCACTGTGTCAGAGAGGTTTTCATGCTCATATCTTAATCAGTGCTTATGTTTTTTGCCATGCACTTAGAGGTTCCACAGTTTCCATGTGTCCTTGCAATCTCCATAGGAACAAAATCACTTTATTAAATACTCTACTTACTATTCACTGACTAATCTAATGTTACTTGTCACAGCTGGAAATGCTTGCCTCAGATTTTCCCCACTTCTTCACTTTTCCAAACTGACAAGCTAGTTCTCATCATCTGGATTACCAAAAAAAAAAAAAAAAAAAGAATGTTCACATTTTATTATTGACATTTCTTTCTTTGGAATCAGAACTACATTTCCACATAGGCTATTGTTTGTACATCTGTACATCTACACAAAAGCTTCATAGTCAAGTCACTCTGACAGCTTTAGCATGTACTTTATCCAGGACATGACAGTTGAACAAAATTTATTATATTCTGTTGTCAATTCTAATTCTCTCTTTATTCCACTAAAAAACATATATCATTGTAACCTGATGCAAATAGGCTGCAAATGTGATACATATCCATATAGAATACAAGCTAAAACATATGTTGTCACATAATTTAATTTCCAGTGTAATCACTAGCCAGTGAAATTAACATTTTTTATGACTAGAAACTCATGGCTTCTCCATATACCGCTATGGTTTGTTTGACTGAGTGTAAGTTATATTAATGCCACTGTTACTTGCATAACCAAGTAAGATGTCCAGACTATGTGAGTATGTAATACAAGCATCACATTCATAGCCACAGTTTCTCCACCACTGTAGTTTGAATTAACTTTACAATCACTTGTTTGATGGTATATTATACATAGATGGAAACCATATGTGATTCCAGTGCTCAAGTGTTAAATGCTTGATATTACATACAAAAAGGTTTTTTGTTATCCTGATTCTTGAAAGATATCATTCTCAGCTCTGAAAAGGTTAGTGATGTTTATGTTACTCATGCCTAGTGTTCCAGAAAAAATGAGCTTGTTTATGATCTGCTCAGTATTCATGTAAAGTTCCAGATCTGTTAGAGGTAACATGAAGTACTGCTAATAGATCAGCATTTAATCTTTGGGATGCTCATATTAATCAAGCAAAAATGAAAGGAATAGTTTGTCTGAAACCAGGAAGTGTCACATTTATGAATGTAGCAATATACTGGATACCAGTAAAACACAACAATAATCACATATTGAAAGACTGAGCATGGACGCACTCCATAATGAGACTATGATGACACAAAGAATAATTTTCCCTTAATACAGAGGTCCCTGCCTAATTAGTAAGATAGCCAGCAAAAGCAAAATTCGGCATTGCTGTATTTCTGTTAGCCAACTTGTAGATTGCAGCACCAAGAAATCTAATCTGTCTGGATTTTATATATATATATATATTTTTTTTTTTTTAAATTGTACCAAAAGTCCAGAGCAATCCTGAAGCCATCAGTTTGTAGCTTTTTTTTTTTTTTTTCTTTTTAAAAAAAAAGGGGGGGGGAGATAAAATTTATATATTGTCCCTCCTCAAATCAACGCAATCCGTATTAGGGAATATGTGGTTATCTTCTACAAAGACATTTCTTGTGGATATTCAGTACTTCTAATGCTGGATTTCATAAATATTCTAGTCTATAGTTGTTCTACTTTTATGTGCATGGTGTACCTTTATCACAAATGTTTCCGTGATACATCTATTTACAAGTGGTCTTTTTCCCCCTCTTTTTTTTTTTAAAAAAAAAGAAAAAACACACAACAACCCACACTGAAAAACCACCCCGAGATCAATTTTTCCCCCTCAGACTTCTCCATTCTTCACCAGGGCTTCCTGACATATGATACAAAAAGCAGAAACATCCAACATCTATCTACACAAGAATGGTATATGAGGTCAAATACACAACTGGTAGAGAAATGCTGTTTTCACAGTAAAGACAGAAGTTACTCTAGACAGTGGACCTTTCTGGATGAGCTTCTCCATATCCCACGGATAACAAAAAGCAAAGCTAGCCAGCAAGTTAGATCCTTTGGATATGCAAACAGACCCTTAGATTCAATTTCTTTAAGGTCATGCTCAGAAAACCATGCTCTTAACTGATGTGTAAGCAGATACTAATTACTCTTTTGTAAGAATGTCTTAAGTCTGTGTAACCTCAACTCTACTTATTAGGTTAAAAATCAACTGCTTTATATTCACTTCAGAATTAAAGCAACTTTATCATACCAAAAAACAAAGTGATGGCTATTCGCCTCTTTTCCTACTCCTTATGTGCATGTAGCAGAACACCAAGTCTTACAAAACCCCAGAAGACTGAGATGCTTCTGGTTTGAACTAAAAAGAAAGTATTTTAATTAAATTGGGCCTCAAGATGTAGTAAAGCTTACGTGATCTGGGAACAAAAACATATTCAGGTAGTCTATTTTCCCAGTCAAAACAAATTACTATTATTGTAATTCTGAATAGGCCCACTGAAGTCCCATTCTAGATTACATATTTATGAACATTGCTTAATAGTATGAAAGAGCAAGTATTTGTTTTAGTTTCTTAAAACAAACTAGCTAAAAGCAGTTAATTATGGTAAGTCAGTGATATAAAGTAGCAACAGAAAGCATCAATGTTTGTCACTTTTACAACCTATTGCTTTGATTAAAAAAATGTAGTCGCTTATCTTGAATTTGCAGAAGATATGCACAGATTGTGGACTCCCTACCTTTTGCACAATAGTTTAACTTAGTTTACAGGTTTTCTAGTGTTTTAATATGTTAACTTAAAAAAAATGTTAACTTTTTTTAACAGCTTATATAAGAGTATGGTTATTTATAGAAGTGGAACAAGGTATTTTAGTATTTTATCATAGATTTACATAGACTGGAAAGTTAAGTTTTCAGCTGTTTCAGGATTCAGATCTAACACTTGATCCTAGCCAGTAAAGCAGTTTTACTTACTTTACCATGCTGAGATAAAACCTCTTCCCAGTACCCTATTTTCCCCAGAACTGACAGGATCAGCTTTTGGCTTCTACCAAGTGACACTCCTCCCTTTGTTGTACTGTGGCAGCATATGTGCAGCTTTGTTACTTTTGCAGATTCTATATCAAAAAGAGTGTATGAAATACAGTTCCTCTACTGAAATCTGACCTTCAATAAGGAGATCGATGCATAATAAACAACAACTCTGCATTACACAATGGAGACTTCATGCATGACATGGCTAAACTGTAACTCAGTGAAAACAAAATATATCATTATCTATCCTTGTCTGCAAAGAGGAAATTTGTCTCGGAAAATACAACAAGAAAACTCTAAAAACAATCCAAGATCAAGGGAAAAGCATGTTTTCAAAAGATTTAAAAGTCAAAACAGTATCTTCTAACCCTTAAGATTATTTCCAAATGATGAGGAATTGCTACATAGCATTCTCACTCCGTGCCCATGCAGAAGGTCAGATTAGATGAGGAGATCAAAATGGTCCATTCTGGACTGAATACATATAAAATATTAATAACATCAAGATTAGTTTTATGAAATATTTAAATGTTTTTCAAACAGAAAATGACTCTTCTCATCCTGGAAAGTCTTACTGAAAAGGTCCACAGCTTCAAAGTCAACGGCTATTCCAATCCCATGACTTACATGTGGGAATGGCAAGTCCTATAAATGCAGCATCTAGGTTTCAGAAGCACTAAGAAGTTGCTTGCACCAATTTCAAACAGCTTGGTAGGTTTCCAAGAACTCAGTAATCAGCACAGCAACTACAGTAATGAATCCCACAATTCTGTATGAATTGACTTATATAATTTTGATATATACAGAAAGAATATATAGCATGCTACCAATTCTAAGGTTGTCAGGCTGTTTACACTTCTACGCCCTCTTAGGTCTAACAGCACATTAATCCTTCACTCACTTGTTTCCTAAACAGACGACAGATTAGGAAAAACGAAAGTACTTTTGTTCCCTGCTGGTCCTACTTAAAGAACATGTACACAGCCCAGTATTAATCTTTTCTTTATTTATAATAGCTGCTTAGCTACCCTCACTTTAGTCGCTTAACAATTCTGTTATGAAACAGCTATTATTAGAGAAAAATGTCTGAACTGGCAACATTCACACACCCCTGAGAGCATACACAGCACATTCTAAGGAGATGTTTCTACGACTCACAGTCACTACCCTCTGATGCATTTCATTTAGTTTTACCAAGACCCTACCTTATAAAGCCTCCAATTAGGATTATGCTTCTAAAGCCTCAATATCACAAGGTCTGGCTTTTCTCTGGATTTTCCCATGGAGAACTTCCTGTTCTTCTAGACCAATCCACCCTTCTTAAAATGCTTTTTTTCCAATCTTTTATTGCTGCTGAATGTGATTCAAAAGGGGCCCATCTGCTCTGGCTACATCATCAGAAGAGTTTGCACTTTCACACAGCTGCTGAGGTTTCTATCCCCATGCAGAGCTGGAATTGCTCCACCCCTCCCCCTACACAGAAATGATGTAAAGGAACTGATGGATCCAAAAAGCTTTTGCAAGATTATTTCTATACTGACTGTATTTCTATACTGCAAACTCTCCTCTTCTCACTTCTTCGCAGCAACTTAATTTGTTCCCTTAATAAAAAGCACCATAAAACTTGAGTGCAATTTTCCAATGGAAAGAAAGAAAATCCTATCAAATACACTCATCTTGCTATAAATTCCATGAAACAGTTCAAAAAGCCTGGAAGAGTGATTGTTTTTTCTATTAAATTCTACCAACTGCTAGAGTAGTTTCTGTAAGACTTTTAACATTTCCTTAGAATTCAAATGATTTAACCTCTATTAAATTCTGTAAAAAAAGATTGCCATACGTCACATTCTTCAGGTAAGAAAAATCTATTAAGCTGAAGAGCAATTACCTACAGCATGTTTTTGAAGATCAGATATGACATAAACCAAACCTGCCATGTTTGAAAATTAAGTTTAACATTATGCATACCTTTGTTAACCCTAAAAGGTATCACTGTAACATGCATTAAAAATGGGTCACTTCTGACAATATCAATGCACCAGCCTCACCTGAGTGCAAGCTGATCATATAATTCTCACATTCCTGTGACTATCTTTCTTCTGCTAATCACCTGGCTGTGGAGTTTGTTAGTTGCTGTTGATAATACTGAGCACTACGAAAACATGTTTTATAATCTGTCAAATTAAATAATATAGCTTTAATCAAGTTTAGAGTGTAAAAACAATAATTTATTAGCTTCTGCTCATAAAAAATTCCCTAATATTCTCATTTTTTAAACAGCAGCAAATAGTCAAAAATCAGTCAAAATAGTCAGGTGATTGAGAAGTGTTCAATAAAAAATAATAAAGCTGTTCCTTAAAAATCAATGTAGTAGCACTAGAACAACAAGGATAGCAGAAAAAACATAAACAAGAGTTTAATAAAAACATTTATGCCATGGCATAATCACCAACTTACTTCTATGCTATCTCATTACTTCAGCCAAAGTAGCATTGTTAAAGCTTTATACAAGTAAATTTTTGTTTGAAAACTACCAAGAAGGAAAACAGTGGAAACAGAGTTCATTAAAATTTAAAGGCATCCCAAATGGGGGGGATTTAGGAGGAAAAGAGGAAGGGAGGAGTGTTCTATACTGATGGTAATTTTATATTCTATTGTTTTAAGCCTGTGAAACATCATATAATACGGAAACCAAAAGCTTGCAAAAACAACAGGCCTTGACTCTACTATTTTTGATCAGCAATCCGCTGTAAGCAGAGTTTCATGTAGGAATTTTTATTGCGTACTTCTATCACTGCATCTCTGACAAGCTCAATGAACATTTGAGGCCAGAGCTTCTGCAAGGATTCATTTTTCATATTGATGTCAGCAGCTTCTTTCACTAAGTTCTCGACGTATGTCTGGCAAAGTGTTTTTCTGTCCTTGACTTCCTGGATGGGAGAATCATTACACATTGTAAAAGACAAAGGAAGAAAAGATTAAATGAGAGCAAACTTGAACACTTAATGAATTAAAGAAAACAGTAATTGACATGAAAAAGGTCATTGCACGCTTCTGTGTTAGTTTTAGATTGCACAGTCCAGGGCCTACTTTGGCTTTAATGAATACGGCCATATAATCTTATTACACTTTGAATATTCATAAACTAAAATTTACTTTGAAGTAGCCATATAAATATCTTAACAGCATTAGTTTTTATTGCCTATTAGGATAACAAGAAAAAAAGCATAGATGCTATGAAACTCCAGACTTTCGCTTTTCTTCTTTCTTTTCTTTCTTTCCTTTCTATCTTTTCATAATTATACAGCTACCTGCCCTAACAAGCACACTGTCACTGAGAAAAATAACCTAGTACACATTGCTTGGATGCTTTCCCTGATCAATACTGCTATGCTCACAGCTAACATATACTGTATTAGGTACTGAAGTAACCTGAACCTTTGAAAATAATTTTTAAATAAAAGCAAGAAAACACACAATGCAGCTACTGGTCACCCATTTTGTCACTTGTAAATCATATTAATTCCTCTATAAAATGCCATAATAAGCTCTGAGCAGTTATATTGGTGCTAAATGTCTAACTAAATTTGATTTTTATCATTACCAAAAATGTTAGGTCATGCTTTGGCCTAGCAAAACTTTTTTTTTTTTTTTTTTTTTTTTTTAAGGAGAGAAGGCAGAGAAAATACTTTCCAACTGTTTTATTTGAAAAATAGATTATTCAGTGAACCCAAACTGCCCCCCCCCCTTTTTTAAGCAATAAACTTTGGTTCAATCATGCTATGTTAGTTTACTATTGATGGGAATCAAGAATTGGCCACAATTGCCTATCTTACTCTTCTTTTGTGATATTCTGTAATAGTTGCAGTCACATACATAACATTTTAATGAAGGACAAAGTGTGAATCACTACACTGAGAAGAGGAAAAAAAAATAATGCATATTTTTTTTAATGGACTGGACAAAAGCTATTGTGTTATCACAGTGCTTGTTCCATGGTAAAGGGCACAAGGAATCCCTCTAGGGCTTACTCTATGCCATTCACAGTTTTAGCGACCATCTACCACACAGCTACTCTCACTCCTTTTGAAACTAAAAATTTTGCTAAAATTTAATCTTTCCACATAGGCAGTCACTGTCTCTTTTGCGTGCAATCTATTTGAGTTAATAAAAATGCAATGAAATAATTGAGTTCAGTGTTTACTGAACTTGATTACATTTCTGGCACTCTAAGACTTACATATTCTCACACAATCAAAGAGTAGCTAAAGGGACAAATGTGGGAAATAGTGTATACTAGCTGGAACTCGTGGAGGTTGCTCAGAAATGAAATCATGGCTGAAAAAAGCATGTCCTCCCTGGGAACAATCTCCTTTTGCCCAAGCAAGCCGTTAGTGGGTCAAAAATACAAACTGAAAAAAGCTTGGCTGATGCACTTGGCTGAAACAAGTCAGCCTGCAATTTTATTAATAACTATAATTTTTTATATTTCTTTTCCTCTAACTCATTCAAAAGCTAGGAAACAGCTCTTTACTACTACAGCCTGTACTATCTCTAATTTTGTCTGAAGGTGTTCTTCATCAATTCATTTCAGGATACGCTTTCTGACTTTTTAAGTAAATTAAATAATCCTAGCATGTACCAAATCTGTTTATCCTTGTGAAAAACTATGCTAACTTCTTACATGTTACTTATGTAGGCACATTTCATTACCAAAGTAAGGCTTGCAGGTGAGAATGTATTTATGAGACCATGGCATTGTTCAGCAGCCAGTTCTTTAAAGATGCAAAAACTCTGCAATTCTGTACTCTAGAATAAATTATTAGATGAAATGCTTGATCAAACTGTTGAATAATGCATGTAAATATAGTAAGCAGTGATGTTTTAAAATTCCCATTCTTAAGAGTCCAATTGAAACTTGATATATTGACAAATTCTATGTTAAAACAGTCAAAAGTTCATTTCAAACAGTCAAAAATTATATAATAGAGGAAGAAAGTATTTTTATAATGATATACTTACCTCAAGCTTTTCCATATGAAAGTCCTTTGTAGTGTAATTCAACATGGCTCGAGCTGTGCTTTCTCCTCCAGCTCTTCTGTTATCATTACTTTCCTCATTTCCAGTCCCAGACTTCTTTCCCTTTCCCTCTAGCAGATAGTGGATTTGCTTTCTCCTGTGAAAGATAATAAAAAGATTTACAGTTTTAATTACTGGAAACTTTTTTTAAAGTGCATGTGTTTCTAGTTATCTAATGGTCGTTTTTTTCCTCTCTGCCTTTAAACATGTAATTTATGAGCTTTCAGTTTACTGTATCCTCAAAATCATTTAACATATACAGATAAGTCCAGATAATTCTCCATTAATTTGCTTCAGTACAATCTGCTCTTTGACATATATCACATCGCATGTCCTAAATAGGAAATCTTGCAAAGAAGACTTCAAGTTTTATTAAGCAAGTCATCTGCAGAAGACTAAAAATAGCCTTTAAAAGCACCTTTTTTCCTTACAGCACCAGCCCTAGAAATAGTCTGTCTTCAGTGTGGAGGTCCATAGATTTTGACTAATACTAGCACAATCAGGGAATTAAATAAGTAGTGCATTTGTGTGCAAGTGCCTCTATCTTACCAGACTTCATAACATTTCTGAGAAAACTTTTGTCTTCATGTATAAGTGCAGTATTTATGCAAGAAGCAAAAAATCCTCATTTACTGTAAGATTTTTAAAATTATCTTTTAACCTAGAAAAGATTTCCCATGACAGTGAAAACAATTAATCAATGCGTTCTAGCGAAATTCCAGTCCAGTTCATCGTATTTTATCTATATACAGTTTCTATGAAATTTCAACTGCATGTGATAATCACTTTTTTGTTCTAAGGTTGCTAATTATTGTAACAGTATATTGCTCAAGTGATGACATGTTCCACCTAGACAGAAATCCTATTTCCATGATAAGAAATTGATAGTCTAGTATTTAGAGCTCTTGAAGCTTATCAACAGGACAGAATCAAGTTTTCTGCAAAAAAGAAACTGAAGGATGTTCAGAAACAACAGAAGAACGAAACAGACTAAACAAAAAAACCTTCATTCTCTCAGAAATACTTGTTACAATTTCAGTTGCTAACTATTCAGTTACAAGGGTTGAAAACTTTAAAAAATTTTCATAGTCTTTGTATTCCTTTGTATATCTTATCAGCTACTTTTACCTAGATTCTCCAAGTAGTGAAAACATACGATAGTGTGGCAGCTCAGAAGATGCTACATAGGCCAGAATGCCGAAGAGCCTTTCACCCATTACAATATCATTTTGAGTAACCTGTAAGGAAAAAGGGGAAAAAAGGAGAAAAGTTTCAAAATTAGCACATTTCTTTTTCACCAGATAAATGCACTGACAATCAACTAGTTTGTTATACAAAACACTTCGTACAGATCTGTTCTAGACATATCTTCAATCTTCAATTTGCTTCTACTGGCACTTCAGATATACTTTAAAAAGAAATCAAATGACTTGCTTTTGCTGATTTCCAGCAATTCTAGAAACTTTAATGTATACAAATGATAGCCTGTGCTTCAGAATATTCCTCCTTAAATGACCAATTTTATAATCCTTCAAATTGAATATGCCAAGGCTAGACACATTAAGTCTGCTCCACATTACATACACTTACAGAAAGTCTACTGGGAAATTTCTGATTAAGTTAGGCCATAGAAATGCAAAGACTCTGGGCACCTACATGATAAAAGATAAGTTACGGTCTCTGATTTGGCAGCATCACAGAGAAGATTTCATAGAAAAATTTGTATTTTCTTTAAGGTATAAGTGGTTGCATTTCTCAACCCAAGAAAATTAATTTTAATTCCATTATACTTCTATAAGAATCACTTATACAGCTGTTTCAGCATAAAAACACAGATGGGCCTATAAACCAATTTTCAATGGTTGAAAATTTTTCAGGGAGGATTTTAGACATTTCAATTTTGAATTTTGTTTAAAAAAACGTGGAAGAGTTGGGTTTGGGTTTTTTCGTTTTTTCTACTCTCACCCCCACCCCCCTCCACTGTGAGGAAACTCAAACTGACCTAACTTCTGGATCAAATTAAGCTTCTAGTCAAGCTGTAACATGTTTTTGGAAAGGGACACACTCTTTAAACTGTAATAATTAGTCTTTACTATGTACTTCCACACAGTTTTCATGTTCTGTACTATGCAAATGTGAGAATAAAATAAGACTGCATGAATTCTCATATAATATTTATAAATAGTGCAATCTAACTTTGCCTAAAGTACACCACAACACAACATAATACAGGTAGGAAGCCACCAGAAAAAAAAAAAAAGTATAAGAGAAGTGTAAGGACACAGCTAACAGACACCAATTCTGAATTCATTCTCTAGTTCACAGAAATTCATGTTTCCCACCTTACACTGGTACACTCTTTTCTCCATTTGTCACACAATACCACCACCACCTAAATAGGTGCCTGAATAGGCACCGCCTACTATGCCTACTCCTTGCTGAGTACGGTATGTCAGGAAAACAAACACTTACTATGTCAGCCAGTGTGATGCACCCATTCTAGCGTATGCCGCATCACTCAGTGAAAAGCATTTTGTGAAGTTTAGTAACTTCAAACCTTTGTAACTCTCAATTAATCTGAGATTACTATCACATACTATCACACATTGCACTGAGCTAAGAACAAGTGAAACACAATATTCACGCTATGGCCGTATCAGATAACTAATACAATTTCTAAATGAAAACACATGATGATGACCAAGTTAAAATACTAAACACTAGAACTACAGTCAATTAAACTAATGCTTAAAATTGAACATACATTTATAGACTTTGTTGTATCAACAAAACACTTTGTTGTTTTCTTGTATGATCAAAGTCTAAAATGGTCACATGATATACTTAAATGAATTCACTTTCAATTGATGTAAATGGGAATACAAGATGCAGATGAACAGCAATGTTAATGGTCTGATCTTCTTTTCATTTTGAACACTACTGATCCTGAACATGGCAAAGATTTAAAAAAATCTATCCGACAAGCTATTTTCTGCAATGAGATTTTACCAACATATTGTAACTAACATTAAAAATAAAAATGATGGCATACTCTAGGCCAAGTCTGTCAAAGGCACATTTCGGCACAAGTATTAAATGCCAGTATTGTGAACCTTTTGGACATGAAATAATAAAAGAGTGATTCTTAAAGAAATTCAAGAATAAAATCTTACAAATTTTTAAATTTTTAAAGATGACATAGAGAAATAATAATTTAAAAAGGCATAGGTTCTCCTTTCAGGTGTATCCCTACCACTTAGGCACAGGTTTCAACTGTCATTTACAATTGCAAAATCTGAAAAAATACAACTTATCTTTATAGCAAACGAGGGTCTGAACTTTGCTAATTGTAGTACAGTGCAGTTGTTAGGCTCAAGGAATGCACAGCAGAACAAATTATGTGATGAAGTGTACTTAGAATTTTTTTTTTCCTAAGTTTGAAAGGACACTAACATGGTTCTGCCAATTTTTTTTTTTTTATGTTAGTAGGACCATTAGTAATAAAGAAGCAACACTATGTCTTACCTCTATTCCATTTATCTTCTGTAAATTAAAATGGTTCAGTCTAAACAGAACATAGTATTTCCAGAAAGTGAAGCCGACAACTGGATTTCCTTGAGGATCAACAGTCAACTGTTCAATTCGATTCACCTGGGCTAATGCATTGAATTGCTGCAGTGCCACAAGATTTGTCTCCTTAAACTTCAAGTGCTTTAACAAAAAAAAACAAAAAAAAAAACAAAAAAAAAAAAAAAAAAGCACAATGAGTTAAATAAAGACAACGATAATGAGCCAACCAAGTAATTCCTATTCTGTGCTACTCCAATTATTTTCAAATTCAAGTAAAAAGTCTTTAGGTCTAACTAAAGAATTGGGCTCACCTGAGCTGTACACTCCACAAGGCAAAACACATCAATGCATCAAGTAATTACATATATTTAAAACCAGCAAAAATATAAGCCCTTTTAGCAATATATAATTCCTTTAGCAACGACATTAATATTTCCAAATTACAAAAAGTAATGATTCAGCTTGAGCAAGGTTCATTTTACTTCTCACTCCCACAGAGAATTAAGTACAATACATATGTTCTGCTTTTCCAGCCATAGCAGGCTAGCATCAAGTCACACCTGCTATTTCTGTGAACAGTGCCATACACCAGTGTTCCTACAAGCATGGTACACTGGGCTCAACAGCAGCGTTATTGCAGGAAGCGGAAGGATGAAAAAGTGATGAAGATAAAAAAACTTTTCCTGAAGTCCCCAACAGATATATTTATCTCAAAGAAGCAATTAAGTTCTGTTAAACTCTAAACCCTAAAAAGATTTAAAAATTTTAAAATTATTTTATGTATGCTCTCACTATTTTATTATTTGCTTCAAAATTACTGATTTAAATGTTTGCAAAAGAATGTGCTGAAAGGACTTCTTTATTCACATTGCTTTGGTTCACCACAAACTTAAGAATTCCAAGAGTTGTGCTGATTTAACCATCTATTCTCCTTGAATTTTCTCTTTTATCACCTATTTGGACTGTGAACTCTAACACAAATGGAGATCTCTTAATACCATCAATCCATAATAGTTTGTAGAATAATATTACTGTATTTCCACATTAGTTTTGCAACTTAAAAAAAATCAAACAGCTAGGTCAAAGGAGTTGTAAGAAATAATTACCAGTCCAAAAAGAAAATATTATACTGCTTCAGAATTTGAATTAAGTTAGGACAAAAAAATCAAACAGCTAGGTCAAAGGAGTTGTAAGAAATAATTACCAGTCCAAAAAGAAAATATTATACTGCTTCAGAATTTGAATTAAGTTAGGACAAAAAAAGCATCAAATTAAAATAGGTAATAACTTTTAACTTACCAAAAATGGGTAAGTTAAAAATGTATCTATACAGATGAATACTATCAAGTGTGACTTGGCCAAATTAATATCCTAACGAAGAACATGTGATATCCCATAGCTATTCGCTCCATGGAAATGAGGCCTTCTTACCACAAAATTAGGAAATTTGATCTTCAATTTTGTTAAC
Source organism: Rhea pennata (assembly GCF_028389875.1). NCBI lineage: Eukaryota > Metazoa > Chordata > Aves > Rheiformes > Rheidae > Rhea > Rhea pennata. The sequence continues at coordinate 17,316,036 of NC_084672.1, forward strand.
ACTTGAACAATTTCATCAAATTCCATGAACATAAAAGAGACTGTGACAACAGTTGCAGCTGTTTGAACACTCCAGTTTCGTTCTAGGCACTCCAGTGCTCCAGAACCATACAAGTAAAGAGTATCTCCTTCTACTTCCACCAAGTGAGACTCTAGAACAGACAAGCCTTGTACTGCACTGCTCAATATTGTATCAAGAGACCTGTGAAGAGGAAATAAAATTGCAATAATGTAAAAGAGATGGTTTTGAGGTAGTAACTGAATAGTCGTACTTCACTCATTTACTAAAACCTGAATTGTCAAATAATCAGTATTTGTTCGTTTGCAGTACCCCTTCTGGTTCAAAAACAGGGAGTTGGAAAATTCAGCTTCTATTAAGTAGTATTACAGATGTTCTGCTTCTCTGGCAGAGATGCTCTGCGTGTATTTTGAGTAGAAGAGCCAAAAAGCATCACTCATATTTAATAACCCACTTAAAAATTCTAACTCAGAAAGCCAAATAAACATACTTTTTGTTGTTTTAGATATCTAAAAACAAAGCTTCAATCAATGTATTTATTCAAGCAAATTCACCTTCAAATTCTGTTCTCTGCATGTGACAGGAACAAATCCCATAAAAATTATCACATTGATAAATGCTGCAGGATCCAGCTCTTTAAAGCCAAACAGTTATTACTAAAACCAACCAATGATAATGCTATTCAAGCGCTGAACAGTCACTTCCATTTATTCTTAACAGCATCATTCCTTATTTAGAATCCATATACCGCATTTCATGACCAAGATTCATGATTCAACTTAAAGATGCATCTTGCTAAATTCACTTAATCCTCTGAAAGCATTAAGATATTCAGACATTTAATATAACATGATTTTTCCAATTCTCAAAATCATTTTTTAAATTAAATAATAAATCTAGCTATTCTCAACTGTCATCTCTCTGCATCTTCCCACATGACACATTCAGCTGGGCAGAGCTGAGGCGCACACAGAATTCAAGATGAGTGGAAGGCACAGATTTAGAAAGTTTCATAATGTTGATTATTGTCTTGTTCTTTACTACCTTCCTAGTATTGTTAATATGTTTTGCTTTTTTGACTACTAGTGATTACTCAGCTTGTTTTCTTGAAAATATCTACCACAACTTTCTGTGGTAACTTTACTTAAAAAAAAAAAAAAAAAAAAAGCAAGATAATCGCTTCTTTGCACTCCTTAAACTTGTGTTTTTTTTTTTTTTGAACTAACAATACAATCATTAAATGAGAAATAAATCCAAGTCAAAGTCAAAGAACTGCTATTTTTGAAATAGCATAGGTTCAAAAACTGGCCCAATAAGAGAGAAGTTGCTGTTCAAAAATAAGAAAAATCAATGTAATGCTCCCCTGTCCTCTTTCATTGTTTTTCTTTTCAAACTGAAGGTAACTTCATCTAAGTTGCCAAGGAAATAAGCAGGCTTAAGCACAGTTAAGAACTTCATATCTAACACTTCTTGTAAATACGAAATTCTCCTTTATTTAGCAAAATTACATAATAATTTAGCTTTCACTTTCCTCAATTAGTTGCTGTTATATTACTTTTTACTAATGTCCAATAGATTTAACTGAGAAATAAAAGATGTTTTCAGGATGAACTTGGATATATTATTTCTGATAATAAAATACAGTGAAATCTCAAAGTTAAGGAGTAACTTGGAATATAGAAGTAACTTGGAATTTAACACATGAACAGAAAGAAATATTTCCCATAAAATACCTGCTTTCCTCAGGAAATACATACGCAGCACTGCCATTGATCTGACATGGTTCATTGTCTTTTTCTGGATTCAAAGCAGCCACAAGGGCTACCCGATTCTGCTGTATCTCCCATTGATGAGCAATATTACAAATTGTTAATCGCTTCTTCTCCTGAAGCAAGATATGAAAGTCATGGTAGATTATGACAGTGTAGTACAACACACTGGCTTGTTCCAAAAGAGATATGTTACTTAATCAAAACATTTTAAATATTTTAAACATTTTGATTGGAAGAAATAGTAGTCTTAGCTAGCAGTTATGCATTGATTTCAATGCATTTTTCTAGCATTATTTTGCACAACTGCCCAAGGTTTTACTATAGCCTCTTCTTTCAAATAGAAGAAAAAAAATAAAAAGTGTGTCTGATATGCCTACAGAGAAAGGTGAGGAACCAGAGTAAACTCTTTATGATTTGAAATTATTACTTTTTTAGATATACTGACCTGCAATCACTATGTTCCTAGTCTTAATCTCTAAAATTAATTATCATGGGACTACTACCGTTATATTTTTACACAGTTCCTATCACAGAGAACGAGTTCTGGATATTACTGCAAGGAAGTTCATTGAGAACTTTCCTCACAGTATTCCATGTTGAAGATATTAGATATAAAGCTCTACAAACGAACAATTCTTTGAAAAAAAAAGAAAATAGTAGAACAAAAGCTAGCATTTGTTGATCCGTGAACATCTTAGAAATGTTCAAGTTCATTTTAAAAAGAACATAGAACTCTGCTGTTACACTCAACTTACCAAAGGAGTTACTCTGTTTTCTGATTATATAACATTGACTGCATGTATTTCAGAGATAAATGTCTCCATATCTTAGAAAGTAGGAGAAGCTGGAATAGTTAGGAGTTTTTCTCACTATATTTAGAAAATTTTATTTGTGCTAGAGGTTGAAGGTCTCTCCCTTACCTCATTTACTGCTCTACCATTTGCTAGCCCTTAATTGTGGGCTGCTGACTTCTATGGAGCTTTCAAAACTATTCATTTTACAGAAGTAAATTTTAGAGGTGGGAAGATTTTGCTAACTGTAATTATTTCTTGTTCTAGTTAATATTGAGTTTAGACACAACTGAAAAGGAACCTAAGACTTCCTCAGAGCAGCGAGTTTTAGCAGGAAAGAGAGTCTAGAGAGAAGCAATGAAGGAACTTCACTGTAAAGGCAAATATCAGCAAAGAAAAAACAAGATTTGACATTGTTCAAACTAAGTTTTCCAGAATAGCACAGGAAAACAGCAACTCTTTGCAACTGAATGAGTGGTTTGGTTCATTTACACTGCATATAGTTTAGGAAAGGTGGGAAGAAAGTGATAGCAACAAAAATAGCAAAATATGATTCTCTAAAGACTTTCTTCAGAATAAACTCTTACTAAAATCATGTACTTCATCAATTATTTCACTAGACTTTAAATCTATTCACAGATTTGTTCCACTCAATTCAAACAAAGGCATGAAATAGAGAAGAGTAGAATCCAAACACACACAAAGAATATAGTCAGAAAGAGATACAAATCATCTTACTGAATCAAGCACAAGATGGTGACATTTGGCAGTTATGACACTTATATATTTGAAGATAAGAAAGATACCTCCATTTAAGTATAAAATCTTCAATATCCTTTTGAAACCCAAGTAACAACGGCATTGCACGTTAAAATATATGACTTTCTTCTAGGAAAAATCTCCACCAGCAAAAAGCATTAAGAAATCTAGGCCATCAAGGCAAACAAATTATTATAATGAAACATATCTCAAAGGTTAAATATATGAAATAAAACTAAACATTTTCAATAAATACAATCTTCTTTCCACTTCAGAGAGACAATAAGCTTTTCAATAACACAAAATAATGCAATGTGTGAATACTATTTACTAATTACCAATTTCTTTACATTAATAGAGATTGGCATCAAAACTTCATACCCAAATAGATTTTAAATACATCAGTATCTTAAAAGGATTTTTTAAAAAAAAAAAAAAAAAAAAAAAGGAAAAATTACAGTATTTAAGACTTGTTTATAATTACACAAATCCAAATTATTTCTTTGGTAAAATACAGAAAATCAAAATATACTTGGATGGAAATATATCCTTGAACCTTGGTCTCCTATTTCCAGCACAGGCCATTTAGTCACACCAGCCTGCAAGAGTATTCTGGAGGATATCTCCGTCTCCCCTGTTAGAGCTATTTCATCTCATGCACGTAAGTATTAACCAGGCCAGAGTTCTGTCACCTAGTAGATGCAGGTCCTTCTGAGAAGGATAACAGCTGCAGCCTAGCTGCCGCTCTAATGACTAACTTTTACTACAATGAGGAACAACTTCAACAGGAAAGAACAAAGGAAAAATTACCTCAGAACACCCTATACAGCAGCAGTTAGAGCACTTACCTGAAATGCAGAAGACCAAGTTCAAGGATTTTGAAATCACTCAAAAGTCCTTTACTCTTAGATTTACTTTATTTCTGCATTTGAGAAAGTCCAGTTTGCCATTTGTTAACAGTCCCATGTAATCAATTGGGTTTTTGCTATAGTATAACTTTTATAATTTAGGGAGGAGGGTTTCAGTTTTGCAGTGCACTGTTTAAGCTATAAAAAAGGTTAAAAGAGATAGAAGCACATGGCTATAGAAAGACTACAGAAAACATATCAGGATGTAGCATATTTACAGCACATTTATCTAATTTCGATCAGGCACAGAAAATACCTTAAGCAAAGTCTGTTTATGGCTTTCACGCTTCCTTTCTTCCTCTTTCCTTGCTGCAACCGATGCCATGCGCCTTTCTTCTTCCTGGATGAAGAAATAAAAACAGTATTATAAAAGCAGGAATGGACAAAAAGCAGGACAAAAGCAGGAATATAAAATATCACTGATAAACTATTAATATATCTCTTAATATGGTATTTGAAATATTGTTTTAAAGATAAAAATATACCTTTACAACAGTATCAGTATGAATACAACGGGATAGATGGGCTTTGGCACAGGCAATAGAAACTCACAGGGACTATGACACATACTTGGGAATTTAGACTGAAGGTATCTGTATGTCTGTATTTTTTACCCCAACTACCAAGATAAATAGTTTTGAAATGTCTAGCCATGCTCAAACTGCCTGTCTTGACTGCACACAACACATGCACTGTAATGACTAGATCAGGGCAACAGTTGTATTCATTTGGAGAGTGAAAGTTAATAAATTGAAAGGAAAAACATTATTTAGACCACATTAAAATCTGTTGCTTGCTTTATTAAATCAGAAATCCTTCTTAGTTTAATGCCAATACTTCTTACTATTTAACTTTAGCAAATACTAGAATTTAATGAAAGAAAAGAAAAAGTCTCAGCAGACATAAGTTCTCTTCCCAGCTCTATGAAGGACTGTGCATGAGCTTCCACAAACCACTTTCCGGAATCACAATTGCTCCATCTAATAGAGAAGTGTCACTAACCTTCTCTGTCACTTCGAGCACTAAATATAAAATGTTGCACAAAAATTACTATTTCAGCATTTTAAATAATGCAAACCTCTAAAAGATTGAGCATAGTGAATCTAATGATTTTTCAAACACAAGATGTCAACCTAGTCCTTCCTGATGAAGGAAGGAAAGAAAAAAATCCAAACCCTCAAAAACAATCTCTATTCAATATTATTTCTACATAATAGCAGATAGAGGATAAAAATATATTCAAAATCCATTCAAACTACCTTTAGCAATTTTTAACAATGAGAAAAAATGTTTTCATTACCTAATTCTTCAAGTTTTACTTCTGCATTTCTTTAGTTATTCTACAACTAGTTATCAACAGTGTACTTTGTCATGTTGCAGCAATTCGTTGTTTGACAAAACGCAGAAAGAGGAAAATCAAGATGTAGGGATTTTCCACTGTCCTGAAAACAGACCTGAGCCTAAGAACTAAATAATCAGTACGTCATGCCTCGAACAAAACATGGACATATAAAGAATATACAGGAAAAAATCCAATGGATGTAGAAATTCTGCTACTCAGACCTTCCAAGTTCACCTGGAGACTGGATTCTTAAGGATTAAAAGGCACCAAATCAAATCATACCCCCAATCCCAATACCTTCATCTGATACATGTGCTAATTTCTTCTAACGATGAGGCCCATAAAAAAAATAAACATAATTCTGAGGAAGAAAAAGATTATAAATCTATATGTGAATAGTTTGTTTTATTTAAGAGGCTAATGCATCTCTTCTTTAAAAAATAAAAAAAAGAAAACTGTTTCCATTAATGTGTGTAGGATCAAGATGTTTACTTGTTAAAGATAAGTAAATATTAGAATAAAGAAAAATAACAGTAAAGGAACAAAACAAAACCATAAGATGCATCTGAAAACTTGAAAGCTTCCTCAAGGAATATACAGTATAGATACCTACTTGTAAAGACAAAGGTATTTACAGATTAATATTCATAGTCCTTTGAAAAAGCACAAAGCATATGACAAGTATACCTATTTAAAGAGCATTTAAAATAAAGGCGCATTGTATTCTTAGCATTTTTGTACCTGTTATTGCACTTAATAGCTTTTTAAATATGAAAATACACATAAAGTGAGTGGGCTGAATTCCATTTACACCTGAATGCTAGTCCAAGAAGATTAATTTTTATAATTATAGACTATTTCCAGTGGCTTACTTTTCTTAATCAGTAACAGAACTTAAGAAGTTTCAAAGTTAACTATAATACACTAACAATATTTCTCATCAATATTATTATCTATGTCACATTCCGTGAAGAGAGCTATTGATTCCTAAATGAGTCATGTAGTGAAGGTGTTTAATTCTCCTTTTTTATACTTCAGTACAGCCATATTAGGTTGAATGTTGACTGTTTACAAAAGTCTAAACATTCTCACAGCACAGTATTTTTAGAACATACATTTTTCAAGTAACAAAGGAATGTTCACTACAAAGTAAAAAGTCTAGAGTTCTTCCAAGACAAATATTTGGGAAGCATACTTTAAGCTGTTTTAAATCATATGCCATTTGGGTGATTCTATTATAATATCTTAAACAAGGAGAAACTGTTAGGATTGCCTTAAAATAAAAAGCTCCTGTTCAAGATAATAGATCTTTGCCTTTTCACTTTCACTTTCCAGAAATCTGCTTAAGTGCATTAACACAAGTGAACAGAAAGCATCATTAACCAAGAAAACACTGATATTTCACATTTGCTGTACAAAGAGCTTATTCTGTGTTTATAGTATCATAAGAACCCCTAAGCATGTGGATGAACGCTTACTAGAGGATGAAATAACACAGGAAATTCACATCTAGCACTGCTGTCACATCTTTAGGCAAACTATTTCCGATGTTTAACAAGTTAAGTTTCCACAGCAAGGGCATTTGTTTATGTGTATACAGCCCACCTGAAGCCCAATGGCAAATCATGGAATTTGACACCAATCTTCAAAATGATTAAACAATAAACTTCCAAACGGTCTCTTTATGACTTTAACCTACCATGCAGATACTAAACAAGAGGTGTACCCTAGTTCAGATTCACACATGAGGCTCGGGGTAGGGGAAGCTTTTCTCACGCAACATTTCCCTGCAGCACAAATAAGCAAGCCTAAACTTTTATTCCCCTCCACCCCCGCTGAAAGCTGCTTATGACCTCTTGAGGTTGGAGTTTTGTCGGCAGATTCCTCTGCTACTGGTCTACTCAGATTTTCCTGACCAGGGGATTACCAAAGGGCTGATGTCACAGAAGTACAAAATGATTCAGACTGGAAAGGAGCTCAGGAGGTCACTATCCACGTTTCTGCTAAAAGGAGCATCAACAATGAATTCAAAAAACAGATGCACAAGGCCCTGCAGAACCGAGTACATCAAAATACTGTGTAATGAAGCTGAATATCCAAATGGGAGGGTAACAGACTAAGCCTGTGAAAATCATGGAATAAAACCCATTCTAAATACATGCCACAAACATCAGCATATAATTACTAATGCAAGATTAAAAATACAGTGGTCCTTAAGGTAATGATACCAAATGTTAAGAATTGTAGACAAGGATTCTCATGGCAGCTATTTATCTCAGTTACGCATTAAAATGCATTGTTTGTCTTTACTGAATCTGAAAACAGTCTCAACATATAAAAACTAATATACTAAATTAATGATATAGTTCTACAGCAAACAGTTTAAACAGTTTATTTTATTTTCTATTTAAATCTATTCACTTGGCAATGCATTTATGCTTTTAATTTTGGCTTCTTAAAGAAACAAGTGTCAAAAAAACCCAAGATTTTTATAATTTCAGTGTTTTAAACTTCTCTAATGACTTTCAAAAACATTAAGTTACATTTCAGATTAGAAATCTCAAATTATATTTTATTGCTAAGTTTAATTATTTAAAATGTAATACAGTACTCCCACCATGGGAAAGGAAGCAGAAACTATCCATTCCATTTCCAACTAACTGAAATATTTCTGTCTTTCACACTGGGGAAGGTGAGAGGGTTAGAGAACAAAGGGCACTAAACCATAGCAAAATAGACTTAATATTCCTGCTTATGAAACAACTTAAGTTTTTCCTTTATACTTCAAGACAAACATGCACAAACTTCACTCCCTAATCAATTTTTATCTCCACTTCCATAAACATCCCTTCTTACCTTCTCTCTCTCTCCCACCTCAAAAAACCTTCCCTTAATTTAGCTCAGAAATGTACTTCTTCACACTATCTTCCAAATTTCAATACACAATGGTCTACTGCCCTCATTCAAGTCAGTGCAGTGCATTCTCTGCCAACACAGTCTCAATACAAAGAATGAAATGAGCTAATACAAATTACATTCTAGTAAGTGCCTTTCAATTAACTGGATAAGGCTTTTTTCTTCATGATCAGTTTATACTAATTACAGGCATTGAAAAAAATACTTTTTACATATAGTTTTATAGAAAAATAAACTTAGCCCCCAAAAATCTAAATTTTACACAATATTCTTAGAAGTAAAATGATAGAGAAACATCTGTATAAAGATCAAAGGCCAAAATCTACTTCTTATGGAAGTAGGTCTGCACGCATTTCTTCATTAATCTTACAGAACACATGCAATCAATCAAGAAAAAACAAAGTTATAAAACAAAGCCTTTAATAACCTTGCCACAATTCATTATCATTCATTCTTCTTTTTTTTTTTAGCTCTAGCTCTTTTGAAATTCTTACCATCTCAATTTTTCTTTGCTTCTTTTCATTATCCTGTTGCTGTTGTTAGTAACTTTTTCTCCTCTTGAAACTTCCCTGATGAACTCAGGCTATTTTAAATCAAATCTTCATGCCTTGTCTTTTTGTGTGTTCAAAACAATAAAATATTAGGCTAATAGTAATGCATTTTTGAATTCTGTTAAAGAACTACTGACAGCTCTGCTACCTACAAAACAAGTCCAAACCCATTTTGCCTTCTTTTGCTAAATTCAATCCTAAATCCAAACTGTCAGAACCTACTATTGAAAGAACATCTCCAGTAGACCTCAAAATAATTTAAATCACAGTTGGAGGGTTGAAGCTGCACACTGAGCACCTGTGGAAGAAGGAAAATTCCCTATTCTACCAACCTGTCAAGAAAGAAAAATTCATCATAGTAAAGAGTCAACTATTAAAATGACAACAGGAGAAACCAAAATGCCATAGCTCTGTGTTAGAGACAGGCAGATGCTTTTCCAGAAGGCAAAGACACCAGACCATTGGGAAAGAACTTGGATGTCCTCTCTTCTGTTGAAATCTTCTCCATTTATTACTTCTCCACTTCCCAACTATAAGCTTACTAAATAAACAGGAAGCCATCTTCATGAAAAGAGATAGAAACATAATTCTTAAAGAAGCAAAGTCTCACCTTCTGCAATCCAGAAACAATTGGATTGAGCTTTTATGGCTGCAGGTTTACATTTTCAGTGTGAAGTAACAGTGGTTACACAAAAACACAAAAAGAAAATGGCATAACAAAGCTATTATCATCCTTACCAAAAACATTCTATTTCCATAGTATCGGCATACTGATAGCTCCCCCTGCTGCTAATTGAGCACTATTGCAACAAAAGCTCTACAAATCTTAGTTTTAGCCAAGCCTATTGTTAAGCCATGACAGCAGTCTTTTAACACATAACATCCAGTTAGACCTGAGATGGATCCTAAACAGAGCATACTGGAATGCACACATTCTTCCTCTGAACTGGTTTACTATTATTCAAACAAGTTATTTCCAAAAGATGATACTATTCAAATAACTGAAAAAGATTATGATAACTTTGCTAACAATGAATTCAATGTTTTATTTCCACAGTACATCTAACCTTTAAATTATTATAATAATTAAATTATTATAATAATTTTCATAGAGATTAGAAATAACTTCAGGAGAAGAGGCAACGGGCAGAAACTGAAGCACAGGAAGTTCCGCCTGAACGTGAGGGGGAATTTCCTCACTGTGAGAGTGATGGAGCACTGGAGCAGGTTGCCCAGAGGGGTTGTGGAGTCTCCTTCTCTGGAGATAGTCAAGGCCCGCCTGGATGCAACCCTGTCTAGGTCACCCTCTAGGTAACCCTGCTTGAGCAGAGGGGTTGGACTAGATGATCTCCAGGGGTCCCTGCCAACCTTACCGACTCCGTGATTCTGTAACTTTAGTATACTTCATGTAGACCACTTTAGCTAATGCAAAAAAATTAGGAGAACATGAAAAATAGACTGGAATATAAACTTAAGTTTTCAGTTTGTGAAGAGACTGAAAACAGTACACACAAAATGCACAAAATTCAGTTGCCCTGTATTTGCAGGTGGCAGACTATCTGTTACGTGTATCATACAGACTGATTTAATTCAAAAATGAAATATGTATACAAGCATATTTAGAGGAGGAAAATATACATGAAAAATAATAACTACAGACATTTTGACCAATCATTGATCTATAAATGATATCTGACAATGAGATATATGTCCTTTTTCACTTTTAGTATTAACTCCTCATTTTTTTTAAGATCTTATTTAAAGGGCAAGATTATTATCAGCAAGAATGAATCTGTAAATTCCTGAGGTATCTTCTTTTAAGGGATTGAAAAAATATTTTAAATATTCTTCTGTAAAGAACTGTAACACTATTGTGGAGTGAAGAAATAGAATTGGATGGAATGGGTAAGGGAATTCTGTTATAGATAAAGTAATAGAATAAACTCCCTGATCTGCAGAAATGCCCAAGAAAAAAATAAAGCACAATTAGCTCCCCCACCTCAAGTCTAGACCCTAAGTCTAAGTTCAAAGTGAAAAGAAGCTAAGTTTTACTGTTAAAAACATTTAATTTTCAACACAGGAACCACAGTTCATTTAAAAACAAATACAATCATAGCAGATTTTGTTGAGAAATGGTATTGAAGTGAGGGATAAAAACAGTGTTCCTAGTTAAATTATTTCACACTAAGAGATATGCATATATTTCATCCATATTTAAATATTTACTCTATGTAGGCAGATAATATCTGTTAACTGTTATGAAAGACGAGAGGAAAAAATTTAGAACAAAGCTGAACTGTATGAGCCACTGATTAAGTCCACTTTTGAAAAATTTCAAACTATAAAACATACTCAAAAGCTTCAATGCCCAAAAACCAGCCATTGTAGCATGTTAACCAAACAATGCAACAGACCACAGAAGTGGCCAGAGCACACTTTAGCTGTAATATACTTCAACTTCATACAAACGTATTTGATTTAACCATAAATCAAATCACACTACCTCACAACTGAGGTGGACTAAAGGTTACTGATGATCACCATAGATGACACATGGGAATTTGTCAGGCCACTGTAACTCAGCCTCCCCCCCCTCACACACACCCCTTAAGCCTTTACATTAACTTACCAGTTTTGGAGAAAGTAAAAGATTTGCATCAAATATAAGTTTTAGATATGTGACAGAAAGTGGGAAGTTTTTTCAACTGGAACTCATCTTGTTGTGGACAAGAAATAAGCATTTACAGCCTTAAGCTTAGACCTTACATTCAGAAACAAAATGGAACGTGTTGGCCTAAGAAAACCCCAACTTCCTCACAGGAAAAAAAAATTGTAATAATATGACACAATCTCTTGAATAAGGCAAATCTGCCCTACAGTATGTTAAAACAACTACAGTCTACAATGATTTTTGTTCCAAGAACAGTGTTTCATTTGCAGGGCAGCTATATGTTTCTGAGTAACTCCCTAAGGCAGTTACCATCCATCTTTTGCCCTTAGGTTCCCTTTTTCAGGGAATCCTACTGAAGAGGCCCAGCACCAAAGAGCATCCATCTTGAAAATCAATAGGAATAAGCAAATTCTCTCAGAAATTTTTGAAAACATCCTTTAGCTTTTAGTCTAACTTGAAATAGTTATCTCTGCAAAGACACCAATTAGAAAGCTGAAAGCAGAAGTACGAATTCTGGAAAACTCCGTTTTCCAGAAGAACTTCTGAACAGGTTAGTGAAGAATTTCTTGTCAGAAAGAACAAACATCCAGGTCTAACTCTCAGTTCTTTGCAAGATAAAGCAATACTTAAGTTCAGAATGGTCTGGACATACTCCAAACTAATGAAGAAAAGATTCTATTAGCATAATTAGAGTTTGGTTCTACTACTCAAGGGAGAAAAAGCATATATTCATATTGTACTTCCATTCCTCCACTGAGTCACATTTACCATTACGTTTGATGGCAACAACATGCTGCATTACTAGTCAGAATAGCTGGATTTGGCATTGCCAACTCTCTAATTTTATCACAAATCTCATGATACTTGTTATTTTTCTTAAAGCCCCAGTTTAAGTCATATGACTATCTGGGTAACACAATTTTTATTGGAAAAAGCATATAGCCTCCTCTACATGGAAAAAAGTTTAAAAAGAAATTTAAGGCTCAAAAACCAGAAGGCAAATAAAAAGAATACAAAACACATTCTTTTTACAAGTAGTTTTATGAGCAGCATAACTAGTGAAACCTGGTTTTCTACAGCCTTCTGTCTTACGGTTGATCCTCTGATGTTTAACAAGGTGCAAACTCAGATTAAGCTTTTCCCATGGTTGGGCACTTCTAATAGCTCTTTCCCATGCAGTGCCTACAGAGTTCAGTGTATTTTTTTTCCATTGCTGAGAGTACTACTAGAATCTCTCTTCACTGTGGTAGGGGGTGGGGGGAATGAGGGGGAAACAAAAGGCTCCCCCCACACATATTCCTCAGCCCAAGTTCAGGGAAAAAAATTTCTAATTGATATTACTCAAGTTTCTGAAACAATACTAAGAAAACAGTTTTGAAAAGCAAAACAGTTTGCTGGTATTCAATTAAACTGGTATAAATTCAAAAAGAAAAAAATCCCCCAATATCTGGGAAGAAATTATTATTGAGTATTCTAGATGCTGGTGTAAAAACTTTTAGAATATGTGTTTTCTTCATACATGTTATACTTTAGATCATAATCGGGTGTATTCTAGATTCACAGCGGTTTGGTTATAGCACAACAGGATGGATGATAAAACAGTAGGTATCACTTATAATGCATTACAGCCTTTGTACAAAGCAAATGAGTACTTAATATACAGCTGATGCATCAGCATCTAGTCAAAGATTATAACTGTTGTTTAAGCATATTATTCTGTTATCTTGCTGTTACGTGAGTTCCTCTTGTAAGCAGGTCAAGCTTACACATCAGAGTAGATACAGAAGAATTAGCATGGCTACTCTTTTATTAAGAAACAAAAATAGATGCCTTAATGATAAGGCCCCAGTTAATTTCCCTACATTTTCTAGCCCACAGTGTATTTTCATGAAGTCTGTAGGAAGTTAGCTGTCCATGAGTCCTTTTCTCCTTATCAAGATTACTTGAACTTTACCAGTAGATTCAGAAATGAAGAGGGAGAAGCAGGTTAGCCAAGGTAAGGAGAAAGGCAGATTGACTTACAGAAAGAGTACAATCAATGGGTTTGCTTACAGAGGCAGACCAAAAAGCCACAAAATTTTTAAATGAAAGAGGATAAAAATAATGCTAACTTTAGGGTAAACACACTATTGCTTTGGAAGAAATATGCTATTACTTTTCAGCTCCAGAACAAGCCAATATAGACTACATTGAGGAAGTCTGAAATAAGAGCTCTATAGTTGTTCCTACTGTCACTTGGCCACACAGTACTTACTAATGAAAAAAAAAACAGTTTAAACATTTAAGAATAAATACATTAGTGAAGCAAAAAAGCACACCCTTACATTATACCGACCAAAATAAAAAGGTTAAAGCTTTGAGTATTTTATGTCTAAATATCATTATAGATTAAAATAAGAAATGCAATTTTTTCTCTATATAAAAACTCCTACATTTTACTCTTAAATTTAAACATCTAGTAACTTTGACAAAAATGTATTACAAAAGATTTCTTACTGTGATTCTCTTCATATCTAGCTGTCGGAGCTGCATCATATGATGGAGAACAGTGTGTTTGTACCATGTCTCCTGAGCTATTGGATTGCCATCAAGGGTGATATCTGACAAGGATGAGGAATCAGCAAGGCACAGAATATCCTCAAAACTGTAACCAAAAAAGTTCATAGTTTTAATGCCAAGGAGTGGAAAAAGTTTTGAGATGGAAGGTTATGTTTTTTAAAAAGAAAGTATTTTTCTGTACTGAAGAAAAAAGCATATCATATGACAAATCAAATTAGAAGTATTTTGAAAGACCAAGAACAGCTGCTGCTGTTCTACTTTTTATCTCTCCACTCACAGGTATAAAGAGATGCAGAATAAAGAGAAGTTGTTAACTAAAGGAATATAGTTTCACATTAAAAAAACTAAAATAGTATACATATCATAGTCCAAAAATAATAGGAATTGCATTTGCCATTAAAACAACCATGAGAACCACAAAAGAAACTAAGATAAAAAGTATGAAGACTCCATCATGAGCCTGGGTGTTTATTACATTATTATATATTGAAATAAAAACGAATACAAAAGCGTCACGGTATCTTTAAAACAGATCTGTCTGTTGTTCCGAGTTGTCTACATACACTCAAGAGTTGGCCGTTTAAACAACACATTTTGGTTTCCTGACAACAATAACTTGCCTATGTAAAATGTATTTACAGATGTACTTCCTTCTATTGAAGAAAAAAATCTGAAAAGAAAGTAGCTGACCCAGTTAAGTTATTTTTAACATCAGGAAATTCTTTCATCTGTTTTTCACAAGAAACTAAAACACTCACAGTAGTAGGACTCCAACACCTTTTAAGAAACTGATGACAGTGCATACATGCACAACTGTGGCCTTGTCTTCATGCACTGTGGCTTTGGAGTGTTGAGTCTGTGTTACAAAGTTAAACAACCAAGTTCAAATGAAAGTACAGAATAACTCCATTCTCAAAAGTACCAAGCCTATTTAAAAAAACTCTTGAAAAGAACAAAAGAACGAATGATGATCACATCAAAAAATAAAAATACAGTATCCCCTTGCTAGAAAAGCAGAAATACTTAATGAAGTTCTGAAATAAGAGAATACTTCTGAACTGATAAATACGGAATTATTGTCTTAATATCCAAAAATGGAGTTCCTACTGACTGCATCAACTGATTATAGATCTTACTACTCTTACTGGCAGGCAAAGTCTTCCTCCACTATAATACTTAGGGGGATGCAAAACCTAAAGCATGCACTGGACTGTGACTCAGAAATGATGTGCAGTGCAGATGTTCATACTAAAGGCTGCCATTGAATAAAATGGCAAGTGCCTTTATCATCAGTATTACTCAACTTTCAAAAAGCATACAACAATCTGCTGATGACTAACATTCAGGTGCAAAGGGCTAGAGAACTACCACAATGGCAGATGTAAAATGAGATGTCTCTGAAAGATTCTGAATATTAAAGTATTTCCACAACAAAATAAATACGCAAAAAAAAAAAAAAAAAAAAAAATCACCAAATAGCTCTCAGTCTTAACCAGCAGAAGAATGGCCTGTATAAATTCAGGATCTGAACACCAGCATAAGCCAACAGGAATGAAGGAAAGAAAGCTCCCAAGAAAAGTCTCAAAACAAACACTACAGTTAACATGGCACACGTAACATCAACATGACACACCCAGTGGTTGGGTATGAAAAATGACAGTGAAGCAGAAGACTATTACTCTTCTGCTCAGTAGATTAAAGCAACATAAGGACTAATGAAAAATGAACTACATATGCCTTCCAAAGAAATCAGTGTAGGTGCTCAGCATACATTTTTTGTTGTTTTTTATTTTTTACATTTATTTTTAAATTTGACCATTACTTTCTCTGCTCCTTTTTGTGTCCTGGTTACCTTTCCATAAGCCAGCTTGCTTAATTGCATTATTGGAAGACAATGTTGACTTACTACTTTAAAATATCTATTCAATATCCTATGAAAATAAAAGATGATTTTCCCAAATGTCCCATCACAGACATTAGTAAAGCAAGCTCAAATATTTTAGCAGAAGAAAGGATAACTGTGAATTTCTGTTAGGCTAGAATAGATTTTACTTGACAAACTATTTTAAATATGAAAATATTTAGTCTTCAAAATTAGTTTCAAATATTTTCAATATATTCTTCCAAAGGTTCTACTTAAAGCATTTCCAAACATTTAAGCAAATAGTACTCTTGCCATTACATATGATTTACAGAATTCAAGTAAAATCAATCTCTTCAGGAAATGAAAGGAAAGTTGAAAGTCTGATGGTGTTTTCAAGACCTTCCACTTAAACACACTGCCATGCTCTGAAATTCTCAGCACTTCAGCATACCAGAATACTAATTCTGGAGCTAAAACAGATGTGCTTGCTTTCATCCTGCTTTTAGCTGCCCTATTAGTAAGCCAATTTTAGAGCAAACAATAGCGCTGAATTTTTCAGATCTTTGCATATGCATATGAAAAATAAAGCGTCAGAAATTCAATGTAGGAAACTTAATATATTGTACTTACTACACCAGCACCCCAATCCTAAGAGAAATGAAGTTTTAATACAGTACATGTACCAAATAGACCACATACTTTACAAACAAGCTTCTATGTTTCCCACCTCAGGGACAACCGCAACAGCAGTGGGTGCTGACACTATGCAGATCAAGAGGCCGTATCTCAATGCTCTCTCTAGCCTCTGCTCACCACAGAGGAGTTGAGCCACTCACATAACACAAAGCAGTTACAGATGATGCTGTTTCAGACTGACTCAAATAATCCTCTCCTCTAGTGTTCAGATGGAACCCTTGCCCCTCTTTCCAAAAACCTTCTCCTGCAGGAACCAGGAACAACTAACTCTTCTTCCTTTTCCATCTTTCTTTCTTCTTAGGTGAATTCATCTAAAGGTGAATTCATCTAAAGTGACAGTTTCAGTAATACAGACACTATTTGTGAATTTGGGTTAAATTAACCAAAAGCATTTTCTGGAGATTTTTTCAGACTGACAACGTAGACCATTCTGAGCATTCTGTGAAGATGTAGGAGTCCTGCATCCAATTCTCTCCTCTGCCAAAAGGGATACAAACACACTCCCTTGCACGTGAATATTGCAACTATGAAGCAGCAGAGTACTCCAGAGTGGTGCATGTTCATCTTCTACCAGTGATACTGGTTCACTTCTAAACATTTAGTAGGCCTGAACTGGGACACTTGTTTTCTGGTTAACAGCCTACTTAGAGGAACACAATTGTTCTTTCTCTCTATACTTGCACCCATGACTTGAGAAGTTTGTTCTACGAAGTGGAAAAACTCTGGAGAAAAGATAGAAAGCAACATACTACAGTATGTTAACTTTGGTGATAATGCGCTCAAAATGTACATTCAAAAAACAAAAAATAAAAAATCAGAAAAACATTCAGTTGAATAAAACCTGGGTCTCCCATCCCAAGTCTCTAACAACTAAGCTACTTACAAAAACAGATGTTTCTACCACAAATCAGCCTTTCATTCCAATTCATTCACTTTCTTGTGTAAGTGTTTAACAAAAGTATTTATAATTTTTCAATCTGACGAGAAAAAAAAAAACTTATTTAGATTAAACTAAGTACATTCCTTCTCTCAGGGGTCCAGTTTAGCAACCAAGTCAAGAAAAACAATCATCAGGTCTTTTGAACTGCTAGCCAATTCTTCCACATAGCTAAATACAACGCTTTAGCAACTGAAAAAGCAAACTTAGTGCTGACTTGGAGCAAAGTATAACAACGAAAATACATTTTTTTAAAATCTTTCCTTTTTTTACATTACAAAATACGAGCAACAATAAACCTCTTTCTAAATCTCACTGGGGTATCTTTCCCGAAGAAAATTATTTCTGTAATCTCTTCCCCATACCACACGACAAATTCAAAATTTGATTTTTCAACCCTCCTTATAACTAGTTCTAGAGATATGAATTAAAATCAGTCATACAAAATTAATACCTTCAGTTTGTAATGGCTAATTTTTTTCTAGGTTGAAGAAAAGGGACATCCTTTGTTTCAGATCTGCATCAACTTTGATAACGTGTAGTTTTAGCTTATATTACCTTGCTAACATATACCTTTTTTAGTAAAAGCTCCACAGAGAAACAACAGCATTCTGAGGCCTTCTCTGAAGTTGGAGAGGAAAAGACTGTTCAGTGATGAAACCTATGATAGATTTATATGTCTTAGCCACAGACAATTTTAAAAGGCAATCCTGGATCTTTTACTGAAACTAAATTCGTGCATCTCACTGTACATCTATTTAAGACTTAAGGAATCTTGCTGATATTTGAAAATAGAAAACAACCCAACTTTACATGGAAACACTGTCTAAGAAATGTTACTCTCTTGAAAAGTATTTATCTATTCTGAAGCATTTTCAATTTTTTGAAGGATTTTTTTAATGGTCATTAGAAAAACTTTTTAATGAATCTATAACAGAAAAATATCAATTTATTGGGCAACATACTTTGTTGTTTCCACTTGCAGGTTTCTCTCAGCATCTCCAGAAGAATGAATCAGAAGTCATTGTACACACATAAAAGTTTCTAGAGAAAATTGTTTTATTTTCTCTAGAAATTATCATATGGCACACAGTAAAATCATGTAAGCAACTCAAAAATACATAAAGCCATTTAAAAGGGCTGTAGGAATGTTCAGTCAAACCACCGCACTTCACTAGTATTACGGTTACATACAACTTCTTTGATCAATTAAAACAGCATCAAGCCAAGTATCAGAAGCTAGCAAAAATGGCCAAAAACTTACTTTTACATTTAATCATTTTGTTCTTACGTGATTTATCTACCACATAACTCAAAACAAAGTATTAATGAAGCTTTTTAGACTTCAAAACTCCTATTATGCAATGGAACATAAGCCAAATGCTATAATCAAAAAGCTGCTGCTGCTTCTTTTTTTTTTTTTTTTAAAAAAATGTGTATAATTACAGGTCCTGAAAGAGTTACTGATCCATCCATCTACCTACCTATACAGGTATATAAAAATTTGTAGCAGAGAAATTTTTTTTCTCTAAAATTAAAATTTTATTTTTATATCTATTCCAACTACAAAATAAAACCAAATTAACATTATATTTTTGCAAGAATGTTCAAAATAAGTATTTCTAACTTGCATGTATGAAGGTAAGACTACATCTACTAACACTAACTAAAGTTCCAATGAATAGAAGATAAAAATCAGGATAATATATTAAAAATATGCTATAAGGACAAAGTTTGAGAACTGGTTATACAAACTTTGAGAAATCCTCTTTAAGAAACTTGCAAAAAAAAAAATCCAAAATATTTTCCTTTCCTTGCACAATGTAAAAATGAATCTACACAAAGCAATGTGAGAAACTACCTAAAATATACCAAGCACATAAAAAAAATATACAAAAATTACACTGACTGCAGTGATGTTTCCTGAAGAAAAGGGGATGCAGCTACTGCAGTCTCCCCATTGCTCTTGCCAGGCTAAGACATTTGTTAGAAAAACAGAACAAATGGCATGTTTCAAGTCTGGGAATTATCTAACAGAAGAGAGAAGGGGAAAAAAGTGAATTCTTCTCTTTATTATCACAATTTAAAATATGAAGTAGAAGAGACTAACAGACTAATGAAGGGAAGAGTATATTAAACATTCCTGAAGTTCATCTCTTGAGTTTTTAAAACGCCTAATACCCATGCATACCCAGGAGATCACTGCATCAGTACTTTAAGAGCCTAAGGAACACAGAAAAGTAGGCTAGAGCTGTCTGCAAAAAAATATAATGCAGGTTAACTTAAAATATTCAAGAAGCTATTATAATAAAAGCTCTTATTAGGTATAACATTTTTTACAGAAGAAAACAGGTGCCACAAGAATGAAGTCTTTTCAGTAACTAGAACATGTAGCATCTTTTCCCTATCCCTATTTACCTGATTCTATCAAAATAAGTCTGGTTAAGGCTCGTGATGATTAAGGGATAAAGGCAAGCCTGTATCATGCAAACTGAAAATTAACACAAGCACAATTTATTTTATTATTTTTAATATTAGCACGAGTATAAATGCAGATTCCAAAGATGCATGCATATAAAAATAGAGAAGACAAATATTTCTATTTATTTATTACAAAGTATGCTTACTTGCTTGAAACAACAGAAGCCTTTCTAAGAAAATCTGAGTTATTCTGCTTCTACCATCTGGTTTGAAAGTGAAAGTACCATGAATATACCTTTCAGACTTAACTAATAAATGGGCAAGTAAAATACATTCATGAAATACTCTAATCAACATAAGTAAGCAGAATCTGACTCAGCAGTTTGTGTCAAGCTTATATATTTCATTTAACATGCAATCACTGTATTTAGATGCCTAATACAATACTGTTATAACAGACATGTAGTTTAACAATAAAATATATTTACAATACCTTTCCTAATTTTCACAAACAATATGATCATCTTTAAAGAAAAGTAGAATTTTTGCAGTATAATTTTCATAGTACAATCACATTCAAATGCTAAAGGTTTAACAAACTTTTCATATTTAAAGTAGGAAATACATAATGGCTTGATTATGCAATCTAACATGTTACAAAAAAGTATCTGCAATCATAGTATAAGAATTTAAAATTTAATAAAATAAAACTGTAATACAATACCTCAAACTACCGATAGGAAGCAAACTGCTATTCCCCTTACCTAGATATATTATTGAAACTGAGGAACAAACGTTGGAGACAGGGTAAAGTATCCACATCTTTCTAGAAGGAAAGAAAGAGGCATAAACTCAGTCGCTGAAAGATAACATCTTTTGAAGCTTTCTAATTTGCCTGATGATAAAACGCATTCATTTCTATATACTATAACCTTGCTGCAACATTGATTTCTGTTGAACATGCAGCTCCATTTCTCCCTACTGCAGACTGCAAGGGAGTGTTTCAGTGCAGATATCTACTCTGCAGAACAAGCTGCACCACTTGCAAGGCAAACAACGTTAAGGAAAAGAGGATGAAACTGCTGCTGGTTTCTGAACAGGCTTTTGGGAAAGAAGCCAAGGTGCTGCTTCAGCATTTAAACTGCACCTTAAGTACACTGTAACCAAATTGTTCAAAAAAAAAAAAGTCTTTTGTAAGCATGCTGCAATAAGGCTTTTGAAGTGCTAACTTGTGCCACGCAGCAGGATAACTAGCAGTTCAAAATAGCAATGGGTCTTCTGCCAGAGAAAAACTGAAGGATTTTGTACACTCAATAACCTCACTGTTTCTAAATTTATATATAATCTGCAGTCTGATCACAAAGATACCTTTAGGCAAAATACAGAATTACAAATCACAAAAAAGAGTGAGTTTTAAGAACAAGTAAGTGTGAATTTAGTAACTACCACTAAAGACCTTTGCAGAACACCTTAAAATAGTTCAAAGAATTAGTAAACTGAAATACATCAGGTAAGATTAAACTATTTATGAAATATAAATCCACAACGGTCAGATAGCAGTCTGCAGTGATGCACATACCATTCAGACTCTACAGTTATAAGAGGGTACCTCTTTATTCTAGCAAGGAATGTACTCCAACTTGCAACCAGTGGACACTAATCTCATCACTTACAGCATGAAGTGGCACTGGGGCTCACTACTCTGATTTTAGCCTCCAGTCAAATTTATAGTCCCTCCTTCCACCATCAGATCTGGAACATGTCTGCATAGCATTCTGCAAACAGGCAGTAGCTCGTTTCTACCCAGTCAGCTAAGCACAAGGCAGCTCTAAAGATGCTGTGTTCCTGCTAGTAATGAAACATTGCGCATGAGCTAACAAACCATACCGAAAATCACAGCTCTGTCTATAACAAGCAGGGCTTATTAGCTCAGGTCTGTATTAACTGTAGTTGCAAAACTACTTTAGAGCTACTCTGAATCCACCTACATCAGCCCATGGAGAAACTGATTTCACAACTGTCATCTATAGATGTACCCTCAGTGCTGAAGGCTATTTAGTGTTGACATTTAGAGAAGCAGGGGCAGGGAGGAAGGAGGGGGAAAGCCATGATACTAGTTGAAATACAAAGACAGATCGTGCACAGTAATTCTTCTTAAGTAGTACAGATTTTAAGTGATCAAAGAATTTTGTGTTTGGCATTGCAAAGTATAGAAGTCTGTAAAGACAAACTGTCTGTCTTTACAGACTTCTATAACTAGCATGATATTTTGCAGTCCTGAAAAATACGCTGCAAGTCTCAAAGGCATGAGAGTGAACACCTTAGTTACAAGGAAGGCCTGCAGCAACTTCAGTTTCAATATGAAGTCATTAAGTCAGTGGACCTGTATGTGGCAGGAGTTATCATCTGAAGACGATGTACAGCTTAATCAGTTCTCCAAGTCTAAGATCAGGTTGCAGATGACAAAAACAGAATCTCCAGCTTTTAATACCTGAAAATAGGCAAGCAGGTATTGCTTTCAAACAAAAATACAGATCACCTTCCTAATTAGGGATGCTAATTCACTTCTGGATGAAAAGTAAATAGACATTCTATAATTCCTGGTATCTAGACATTCATTTTTTAATGCCAGATAAGACCCTTTGTAATTGTTTATTCTGCTCACTTGCCATTCCTCAGAATAGTCTAACTTCTTGAACATACTTCCAGTTCACCTCAGGACTGCCTTCTTCAAATCCTATAGCTTTGGATGAACTAGAATTTACTCTTTTAAGAATAACTTCTTTTGATTCAAAGATTTCCCGTGAAATCTGATGAATCTCAAAGACAAAGAACAGCCCCCAAATTACCAATCTAAGACCAAAGATTATAGGAGATTACTACACATTTAATTGCTCAAACAGGCTGCAATTAAATTGGATAACTGATTATCCAATATAGTCAACTGCAATTCGGTATGGAGCGTAGCATGGAACCTCATTTTATTTGAGGAATGAAAATATCACTCTTCCTATAAAAGAATAATATGTTTCTAGCACTCACAGGCAGAAAAGTGTTGAAAATAAGGAAGGTTCACAAAAAACATTTTTGTTTTTTTTTGAGAGAGAAAAGAATTTAAATATTAATTTTTGATTAATTTCATGATTTTGAAAGGGAAAAATCAAATTTTTCAAATTTGGGGTTAAAGATTCTGCCATTTAAAGGAATAATAAAGTTAAACAAGATCCCACTCACAACAACAGTGTTGTCATAATAACTGAGTAATTAAACAACAGCCCATGCAGTAGAAACCAAATTCTTTATATGAATTCAGAGCGGAAATTTTTTAGTTTAGCCAGAAAGCAATTATCTTGCTCAGTCAACAATAAGAAAACCTAAATGTCTTCCCTACAGGAAAGAAATCAAAAAAACTCAACACTCTCCCCCTAACTACTCAAATACTCCAGCCATAAAGTAACTTGGACATTCTTTCTATAAAATGATAAATTTGTTTCTATGTTTCTGGATTTGCAGTAATGTCATATTGCAACAGATTTTGAATTCAACATAAAACAGTGCAGCTTTCATGCTTCCACAGTATCTTTCTACTTCAAAAAAATTAAAATAAATCTAATAAATATATGTGCACTTAAAAGAAAGCACCTCCCATTAAAATGAGAGAGATTTGATTTTAGGAAAGAAACATACATTTATTTCTTATCTCAAACACCACGAAGCATCCAAAACTTGACTTCCTATGACTTAGGAATCTTCCTCTAGAGAAAGAGGAATTAGTGCCGTATCTGCTAAAATCACCATGCAATTCAGAAAGTGATCCATTAGAATTTAACCAGGGTAGCAAATAATTTTATATTATAAACAAAATAAAACAATTTCATAAACAGAATGTCTTCTGAAACAGTGCTTCTGGCCAGGGAGGAATAAAACATTAAGGTGAGATATAATAGGGTCCAAGCCTATAACTCAGTAACTCTCATGCTAATTCTCTGTTTGCAGCTAGAAAGATAAGGAGAACATAGGAACTACTCCTGAGAGGGATGAGAAGGCACCAGCTGTGAGCAAGGAAGACAAAATCCAGCAAATATAACTGGTGTGCGGGGAAAGAGCAGTGACAAAATCAGAAATCAGCAGAAATTTGAGGAAATAATGCCTCAGCAACAGCAGAAGGCTTCTCCAAGACTGAGTATATTATTTTAAAAGTGCTTTTTCAAATAATACATATGCCATACACAAGTCATTTCCACAATTCCAGAAGAAATTAAAACTCTAAAGTAGTAAATGAAAAGTTTAATCCTGTAGAGTATGAAGTTAAAGCTCCAACTGGGAATTTTTGCCTATGAGATCAATACTTGCTTTGACTTTTACTATGAGCTTTTATGAGGGAAAATGACCGTTAGAGGTGCAGGAGAGGCTGCTTGGAGAGGCTTTTACTTGTCCCACTGAATGACCCAACCGATAGCAATCAAATCTGAAAAGAGATGCTGAAGGAAATCTTGGATCTCATGCAGCTAGCAACAAAATTTCCAAATACACAGGATTACTATCCCACTTCTAACCAGCTTTGTGGGAGAAGAAAAGAGAGAGGACAAGGGATAGAGGAAAGAATAATTTGCACCAAGATTTCTGAATTGGTCTGTAAAAACACGTGAAAATCTCTAAAAGAAAAATCAGCAACATTCTCCTGGTAAAAATAAAACCTATTTCCTTCCCTTTGAGAAAGAGGCATCACTACGCCTTCTCTCCAAAAAAAAAAAAAAAAAATATATATATATATATATATACATATATATATAAAAAAAGATTAAATCTAGGATGGCCTAACTGCTTAACTGAGCTACATAAATTAAGCGGAGAGAGCTTTGCTTTTATGAAAGAAACTTGTATAGAAGTCTTCAAATCCACACATTAGAAATATAAAACTTCTCCAGAAACCTTTTTCCCTGCTATCATGTGTTATCAAGATCTGTACAGCTACAGGCAACCACATTTGAACAAAGTAACACCAAATAAATAACTACGTTATTTCCACTTCCATAGTGTAAAAAGGAGCACTGCAGAAAAAACAACAAAAACAAAACAATACAGAAAGCAAAGATTGAACAAATCTGAACTGCTGACACAGTTCAAATAAGCAATAGCATATCATAGAATCATCGAATGGTAAGGTCGGAAGGGACCTCTGGAGATCGTCTAGTCCAACCCTCAGCATAGCCCTGTATGGGGATTGAAACCACGACCTTGGCATTAGCAGCACCACACTCTAGCCAATCGAGCTAAACCTGCCCCCCAATCTTGCTTTAAAAAAAAAAATTAAGACATTTGGTTTTGTTGCTTACGATAGCACGGACTTGATTATGACGAAGGTTGAGTTCTGTAAGTGAATCCAGTCCATTAATATTTTCTACAATGGTTAGTAGGTTTCTGGCAAGGTTTAACACTCTCAGTTCACTCAAATGGTTGATATTTTCTATTTTAGTAATCTGTAAAAGAAGTATAAACATGCACACTGTGTTTTGCATAGATACATAATAGAAATATATACAATATATATTTTTTTTTAAAAAAGCAACATATACAGAAACAGAATTAACTTAATCCAGTACTGTGCTTTTTATAATTTCTCTAAACTGTGCTAATCCTGTCATAAATTCTTGAAAAAAGGATACAGTCTAGCAGAGATTAAATAGTAGTACCCACCTCACTAAAATCTTTCTAGTCATCCTACAGTGAAACCAAGCCAATAGTCCTCTGCTTACCAGCAGAAATAAAGTTACTTCAGCTACACTATCCTGTAGCAGCACCCTCAAAGACACTACTTCATCATTCATATCATAAGCCTAAAAGGATACTGATGATGTCGGGGTATGTCAAAATAGGGAAATTCTGTGCGCAGCTGATCCTTAGGTTGTCTCCAAAGGCACTCAGACACACATCCAAATCTCCCAGTACATTGCCACAAGAATACGTGGTATCGTAGCTCCATACCATCACAAAAGTTGTCACTGACTTCCCTCCATGTCCTTAAAAGGTCAGCAGTATTCACAGCTTTATCTCTAGGAGCTCCACAAATGGGCTTCCCAGCAGGTCATGAGGACTGGGACCTTCTGCACATTAGGAGCCAAGAGTAGCCACACCCCTCTGGAGAAGGAAGCAGTTATTCTGGCACTGGAACTTTTAAGGAAGAGTTTTATGAGCTGATGATTGATGGACTCCATGAGATATGCTCAAAAAAATAATAAAAAAAAAAGCCAGAAAAAGAAAGCAGCAGCATCCTTAATTTGGATACACAGCATGTTTGCTTGACAGTCCCCAGCATTTCTTTGGCAACTTATGGCTTCCTGATCAAAAAATGAAGAGATCAAAATATCTCACACTGCTGCTAGGCTGCTGCTTTAGGTTCGCTTTTATTTTCACCATCTTAAAGATTCAAGTGATACTGAACAAATTTAATCAAAAGGATAATGATGGCTACTGACCCTTAATTTTATTTTTGACTGGCGGGAATGTAACTGTGTTTTACAAAGGCATTAGTGATTTCTCAACTAATGCAATATGGCTTTGTTTCACACTGTTTATATTTCTCAGTGATCCACTCAAGGATCTCTATCCAGATACCTGTTTCTTAGAATAATCTGGGATCTGTCCTCCAGCATCTATCCAGATTTTTATGTAGGATTTGCATACAGCAATATCATGGAGTAGATTGTCACTGCACAGGGGGATATTCATATATTCTTACCAAAACCCATCTTACATGACAGCAAAGGGGGTATCAGACTTTCCCACAGAAAAGACTTTGGCCTTTCACAATGCGTGGTAGTGTATTGCACAAAGCTACAAAAACATACAATGAACTTGCAACTAGAATGATCGTCTGCCCCATCTGCTGGATATGAGATCAGTGGAAGCTCCCTTCAGCACTCTGTATTTAGCCAGGCACGCTATTCCTCCTGCAAGCTGCCAACAGCAATT
This sequence comes from Rhea pennata, assembly GCF_028389875.1. Classification (NCBI taxonomy): domain Eukaryota; kingdom Metazoa; phylum Chordata; class Aves; order Rheiformes; family Rheidae; genus Rhea; species Rhea pennata. The sequence goes on from NC_084672.1 coordinate 17,343,213, forward strand.
AGATGCAGATAAACAAGACAGCGATTGATATTACACACCTTCCCAATAATAATGAACCTCAGACCAGTACAAATCTGGCCATGCCAATTTTAGATGATTTCTAGTAGCTTCTGGAACAGGAGAAGAGGTAAGGTAGCTAGCACCAACAACATTGCAAGTTTTCAAAATGTAAACAGTTTCACACATGCGTGTATATATGTATATACAAATGACATATGACTTTAATATACTGCTGTAAGTATTCCAGCAATTTTTCCATAAAAGCTTTGCATACATGTTAGGAAGATAACAAAAATAATATCTAAGTCACACCTCAAATCAATTTTTGATTCAACTACTGACCAAATTATTATGCCTCATACCTTTATATGCATTACATGGAGAAAATAAAAAAGTAAGCATGAAGTAAAATTGTCAGGAGATCAAAACTGTAAATAGTAAAAGGAACAGAAAATACCACTCTTCAGAACAGACTATTTTAACAGAGACTTGTAAAAGCAAAGCCTAGAGCAGATGGTTAGCATGAAGAGTACAGGTCTCTGCAGATGTCTGTTTAGCTAGAATTAAGCAAACACGCAATGCAGAATTTGAAATGATCCTAGCATCTTACAACTACTGCAGAGATATGGATTTCATCAACAATTCATAGAGATCTTATTTATGGCTTTGCTCAGTTTTAAGCCTGTCAGCTCTATGGGATTTTCTCTATTCACTGTCATACATGCACGCATACACGTATGAACACATACCTGCTTTTGGTACATACTAAATCTATTAAATAACAAGTCACTCATCTCTTTCTAGGCAACTCAAATATTTCTTTTAGCAAAAAGAAATTATATCTACCACTTTTAATGGTTATTTATATTAATTATAATTAAATTAAGATTATTATAAGCCATTTTGGAATGTTTTTCAAATACCTAAAATTAAAAGATTCTAATTGGAAATATTGAACAAAATATTGTTCTGTACTTTTTGTTTGCCTGTGAGTATTTTTGAATCCTTTGGTATGAAACTATTATAAAAAGGGAAAAAACAGAGACGATTATTATGCAGAACATGACCACTAATTAATAATTAAATTGTACAACGGTAACGATCTCATGTTATACTTCTGAGATAATTTAAAAGCAGTCCATGCTTACAAAAATTAAGCTGCATTTTTTTCCCTTATGCTTGCAGCCTTGAACCTCTGGAAAAGGAAACGATTCATAGGATTAAACAGAACAAAAAAAATAGTTCTAATGATTTTTTTTAATATCAAAAAGAATAGAGTAAGTTTCATTAAATATACCTACTCAAGTTCTGCCTTCAGTAAAACCTTGCTTATTTTACTGACTTTAATGCACTCATTCATTAGAAGACAAAATACATTCTAATATAACTCTACATAAAATAAAAAGGCTTTTAAGAGTCTATATAGAACACATGGCATTTATTACTTTGTTACAAGAAAAACCAAGCTAACAATTAGTTCCCTACACAGGCTATTCAGTGTGCGTGGAAGCACATTATTTAAAATTAAATGCTAATCTAAAGTCATGTTACTTTTAAGTTATAAAGACTAGATGCAACTATCAGATAATAAACTCCCATAGCTTTAACATAAAATATTAGTAAAAAATATTCTGTGAAGCTCATTTTGTAGAGTATTTTTAACACAGTTTTTCTTTGTTTCTTTCCCGTAACAGTAACTTTAATTCCAAACCATAATGTTATTTATTGCAACTGTTATTTAACTGTTAAGATATGAAAGTATTGTCACTACATCTCTTGCCTTAATGGTGCTTTTTCGTAAAAGCTGCTTTTCTAGGACTTTCTATTATTGCAGATCAAATTCACAAGGAGGTAGAGTCTGAATGGTCCCATACTGAAGCTCCGCTATGCAACCAAATCCCTCAATACTTATTAGAAGGATAGTGTTATACAGCATTGCAAAGCAAGTCTGACACTAAGTAATCAACGTAATTTATACTTAATATACAATTCAGATTATTAATTAATTGTATATTAAGTATACAATACACAAAATCAAGTACAAGGTCGCTGAAGAAAATGCTGCACTGTTACCATTTATCTATATTACTATTGTTAATAATAGAGGTTTTGCATAGAAATTAAAATCGATGTTATTGGGAGGCTGTATCTTCTTACAAATTTTAATGAGCAGTATTAAAATTAAGAAGCTTACTAAATCATGTAGTAAAACCATGAAAAGATGACAACAAAGGAATTAGCTCTTTCTTTTTAGTCAAATGCAGTGTTTAAGTGTAATATTTTATTAGGCATTACATACTTTTTTTTGAACCTTTATTATATGAAAGGGTTTTCTTTAAGAAACAATGAATTTGAAGGGTTTTCTATAAAAAATAATACTTTAAAAGATTTGATTTGGAACACCACCATCAAAAAAAAAATTTTTTTTTTTGAACAAGATTTTGCATTTAAGCCTTTTAGAAAACTGCCTCTTGATGTTTTAAAGCACACTCAGTTCTCCATTACAGTCCTCACTGGAGGAGGCGGCAGGGGGACAGACAGAACTCAAAGTTCGGAAGAAAACTGTATCTAGCCAAGATATCCTGTACCCAAATAAATCAAAATATCTCTCAAAAAAATGAACAACAACAATATTTTACTTTTATTTTTCCTCTCCTCCAAGCCCTTGGAAACATTCCAGTCTTACAAGTTTCACAAGCTGCACTCAGTCTAATTGATTTTTATCTGAAATGGGGAAGAAAAGAGTGACTAAGAACAGGAGTCTAGCTTTCCTCTAAACTGCTACAGCTCCACAAATATTAACACTAAAAAAAAAAAAACTATCTAGGTTCTAGCAGTATTTTTGAAGATTTTGAAAATTCTATTTGAGTATTTATATTGTGTCTATCAAAAATGACTGCTACATAGGAACTACTGTGTATCATGAAATAGTTAATTTCTTGTTTCAGTTTAATGTATTTCAAGTAAATTGAATATGATTTGTACACACGTTTAAATTTTTTACTGTTGAGTGATCCTCTGGAATCGGAAGCAACATATAAAGATACTGTATGGTATTAATTATAGCTTCTAACCCCAATAAATTTAAAGTGATTACAATAACCTTGAAATATTTCTTTAGTGAATTACACTACTGAATTGAGGAGGAAAACTATTTGGTCAGATATTATGCTACAGTTATTACATATAAGATTTTTTATATGTAATTACAAATAAGATACCCTGTATCAGCTAAAAAATTGTAAACAAAAAAAGAGATGAGGGAATTAAATGATAATACTTATTTCTTGCCAGATATGTGAGTATTTTCAACATGCTCAAAAAAGGACTGTAGAATATCACATTCACGGAGGAGCCACTCTGGCAGAATAACTTGCAGGAGTCAAGATTTACTGTTTCTCTCTATTACCTACTACACTAAATTATGAGTTTCATTTAATGACAGCAAAGCAGCCAAACTATAGAAAGGCAGGCTACAGAGAGACTCTGTTCTGTATCATATCCCAGTTACAAGCAGTTATACTACTGCAGCAGTTTATGTTCTGTAGTATAGTAGCAACAGTAGTGTTGTCAGGCAACATCACCCATACTATAGCATTCTAGTTAAATAACACAATGTATGTCAAATTGCTCTTGTACTTCTATACATTGGGATACATCCTAGGATCCTAGGGACTGTATTAACAATGGCCTCATTAGGGCAATATCTTTTCTTTCTTTTTTTTTTTAATAGCAACCCCCACACACCAACTCTCATAATCACCCAATGGAATCTAGTAAAACTCTAAACCACCTTCTGTCTCTCTCCACTGAGTACAGAGGAAAGCTGGTGATATTAGGGCCACTGATTTTAAGTTGACTTTTGGTAACATTTCACCCTCTTGTATCTCAAGTAAACTGATCTTCAGATAACACTACTGTGCTGAAGACTGCTTGCCCGATATCCTCTCCCATTAACAGACTGACTTCTCTAGGAAGAATGATGTGCGTTCATTAACTGAAGTGTGGCAACTTGAAAGGGTAACAAATCCACTCAAGACAAAGCTGCTGTATAGAAAGATAAAACACCTTAAAACAGAATACTTTCTAATGTGTATGAGAATATGAATCACATAGGAAGACTATATAAAAGTTACAGACAAATTAACCAGTTTGAAGAAAATTTAACTGTGGTATTTTTCAATTAAAATCACTAAAATACAACACACGATCAACTTTTACTCTAAAGCAGTAACAGAATTGATGAATAGAAGTTTTCAGTGTATACGCCACAGGAAGAGTGCAGTAAAGACTAACAGATTTCTTACAGAGTTGCATAAAATGTTTAAGATTTATAAATACCAAAACCACAGGAACACTGCTATCCTAACCTCTAATACAGACTACCATTCTGAGAGTACTGTAATGGGATGTTGTTTCAGTGCACTATAGTTCAATGTACTGCCACAGCAATCTTCATTCATGCAGTAAAAAGGGTTTTCACAGCTTTACTAGTGACATTTTTACAACAGAGAATTACTTGTCACTTCACTAATACTTTCAAAATAATTCTTTTTTTAGGGGGGGGAGGTCTTATCTCCCCAACATGGGAAATAGCTAGGTAAAAGATAGTGAATTCAAGCTAAAGCCACCCTCACCTCAGAATCAGAGAATCACCGAATAGTTTAGGCTGGAAGGCACCTCTGGAGATCATCTGCTCCAGCCCCAGACTCAAAAGCTGCCTGTTTGGGCTTGATCACCTGATGGTAACATTTTTCTTATGTTTAAAGTTTCCTGTATTTCAGGTTTTGTCCTTGCCTCTTATCCTTTAAAGGCACAGAGAGAGTCCAGCCCCATCTTTGTTACTGCCCTCGATCAGGTGTTTATCTACATTGATAAGATCCCCCCTCAGTCTTCTCTTCTCCAGGCTAAACAGTCCCAGCTCTCCTAGCCTCTCCTCATATCAGATGTCCAGTCGCTTCATCATCTTTCTGGCCCTTCATCGCACTCCCACCAGTAAATCCACATGTCTTGTACTGGGGAGCCCAGACGTTGACACAGTACTTCAGATATGTCTTCAGCAGTGCTGAGTAGAGGCAGAATCACCTCCCTCGACCTGCTGGCAATGCTCTTCCTAATGCAGGCTGTGATGACATTTGGCCACCTTTGCCACAAAGGCACATTTACTCGCTCCTGTTCAACTTGTTGTCCACCATATCCCCCACATGCTTCAATGCAAAACAGCTTTTCAGCTGGTTACCTTCCAGCCTGTACTGGTGCACGGGGTTATTCCTCCCCAGATACAGGACTTTGCTTTGAAATTCATGAGCTTTTTGTTTGCCCATTGCTCCAGCCTGCTGCTGAACTGCAGCACAACCATTTGGCATATCAACTACTTCTCCCAATTTCATGTCCTCCGCAAACTTCCGCGGGGTACACTCTAGCCCACTGTCCAGGTCATTAGTGAAAACAAATGGTAGATTACCAGTGAACTGGCCTCCAGCTGGGCTTTCTGCCACTAATTACAAGCTTTTCAGCCTGGCAGTTCAGCCAGCTTTCAATCCACCTCATTGCCCATTTTTCCAGTCTGTATTTCATCAGTGTTTCTACAAGAATGTTATAGGACACTGTCAAAAGCCTTTCTAAAAATAAACAACATCGCTCTCCACTCATCCACTGAGCAGTCATTTAGTCATAGAAAGCTATCAGGTTGGTCAGGCATGATTTCCCCTTCATAAATCCATGCTCCCAGTCACTTTCTTGTCCTTAATATGTTTGGAAATGCTTTCAAAGATTAGCTGCTTCATCACCTTGCCAGGGACCAAGGTGAAGTTGACCTGTTTCTCAGCATCTGACATACATTCATTTATATGACATCCTTGTCTTAGGCCAATTACAATCTCTGCAGTAATTTTACTGTTGAGCAACAACACTCAAGAAGAATTTTACATCTGAATTTTTGCTCATCAATATCATTCTTAAATAAATCCATTTACTTTTTCCTGGAGAGTTCAGTATCAACCATCCTCCACTGGCCAATTTCAACTACAATGACACTTTTTGTAATACCATTTAAAAAAATTTATTTATTAAAACATGCAAGTCTGAACAACACCTTTTAAAGTATAAATTTTACATTACGGCCCAAGAATGGGCCGTTACCATCTTTTCAGTCATAAAATAAGCAATACAGTTTTTTAGTGGCTGAATTTTTTTCTCTGAGAAACTGAAAATGCTGTGATAGAGGAACCATCAAATATTCACACAGCACATAGAAATCATACTAGAATGGCAGCCAAACACATTTCTGTACAGCAAAGTGAATTTCAGTATGTTCGTATTTTTCCATGGTTATGTTACTTTAACAGTTATAAGGAAAAAAAAAAAAAAAAAAAACCACAAGTGATGCATACCACAGAAGTGGAGTTAAGTCTTCTATTTGGAATGCAGAACCATCCCCATCAAGAAAAACTGCTGCTCACTCCTGATTTCAAGTTGTAAAACTGATTAGATGTACTGTCAGGTTTCTTTTCTTTCTTTTTTTTTTTTTTTTTTAAAAAAAAACTTCCTCCAAGAATTAGGTACAGGATAATACCATAAGCAATGTAACAAACCAGATTTATCAAGAGTTTGTTAAGGTACAATAAGTCCTGCTTTCTCGTATTTTTCATTATGAATGACAAGTGAGATATTCTATTTCTGCATTCTTGTCATTAATCCCTACTGAACACAAAGAGGAAAATATAAAGTATAAAATAAAATTATAAAGATTTTTAAAATAAATATAAATAAAAAAATACATAAGTTAGATACAGAACACTGCATCAACAGAACATTGACTAGAATCAGACATTTTGATCTATACATGACACAATTTTTAATTCCACTGATCTGTTGTTTTAATTGCTACACTCTGGAATATCTGAATGCACCTTTAGATGTTCTTAAATCCAATTGTGTAGTTGAAGTGAAAGCTTGAGAAATTCGTGATTTGAGAGAGACAGTTTAAGAAAAAAAAGCTGCCCAAGTAAAGGTTCCATGAACCTCGATCTCAAGCTAAAAGGCCCACAGCCTCTCTTATTAAAAAGCAAACAAAAAACAGACTTGAAAACAATACAGTGGGCTGACACGTTCTTGAGCAATGTTTCAAACTCATTATTTTTCTTCATTACGCATTCAATAAGAAAACCTAAACATGTACGGCAGACTAGTATTTTAGATCATTAATTATTCAACTAGAAAAAAAAAAAGTTTGATAGCCAAAATTTACCTAGCCATAAGCTGGAAAGGAACAAAAAGATATAATTAATTCATGGAAGAGAGGTTCAGAGTCTTCATTTCATCTACTCCATGAAAAATACACCAAGCTTACACAGAACAAAATATAACCGAAGCAACCCAGAAAACTAAACATCTCATTTGCAGATGGTAGCATTTGAATGCTTCAAACAGACATACAAGTCAAGCTTTCTGAAGAAAAGCACTTATTCTCCAGAGGTTATATATGAAATAAAGTTATAATTAAAGGTTGCTGTATAAACACTTGAGGTAAAAATTTACTTTATGAACATCTGAAATAGTTAGGTATCATTTATGTTTTATTTCCACTGGTGATTCTTCTGCTTGTGCTTTAAAACCGTGCTGACAATTTTTTCCCCAGCTTGCCTCTTAGCTAAGCAATAGCTAAGTACTTAGGAGTACTGACTTAAGCCAAAATGTCAAGACAACATACGTGTAATTGCTTAGACAAAAATACCTATACATCTGATCTGTATCTAATCTGTAAATCTATATAAAAACTTAGAGTGGCAATAAGGTGAGGACTATAACTACATATCCACAAACATTTTACCCATCCTAAAAAGTAGCCCCTCCAAGACTCTAGTGGCAATGTTACTCTATTCCTATACTGCCTCTGTCACTACTGCACAACATGCACACTGCTAGACTAATTACGTTATTCACAGAAGCCACAAAGTTATCACAGATGACAGTAACTGATTATAGTGTTATTTGGGGCAGCAGGGAGGGACTGATAGCATTCCCATTCCCAACTGTCAAGCAGTAATATAATAAAGAACACACAATGTATCAGTAAGAAGACCGAACTGTCAAAGCAGGAATCCAGAAAATTCACACATTGACTTTATAAAGTCACAATAACAATAACCATATGTTGTTTTAAACAGCTCAACCATGGAACATGTTGTATCCCATGTGTTTTAAATCTATTTTTATAAAAAAAAAGAATACTATCTGGTTTACCCTTATTTACTTTACACTGTTCTGAAATATCCATTAAGCAGTAATTTTTCTCCCATATAGACCTCAGCTAAAACTTCATGCATCATGCAGATAAGCTATTTAGAATACGCAGATGTGACTGCATAGTCTCAATCTGGAAAAAATAGAAGTTAAGTTACTTAAGTCAGTTCAGAAGCCTGACTGAATCAAGGGCTTGGATCCATTCTACTTTTTCCAGTAAGGAATCCGTAAATCCTTTACAGATATGTAAGGGATCTTGTTTAAGATCACCAATAGCAGAAAGAAGTTTTTTTAAAAAAAAAAAGAGCGCACAAGAGCATGAGAGAAGCAAGCTTAAATTTGTCTGAGTGACCATACTATTTTAACTGTATCACAACTACTTAAATCAGATAATTATTCCATAGGTCTACCCGAATGAGTACTGTTATTCTTGGCTGTCTCGGTATTGTAGTTGCTGTAACTTTCTGAAAGTACAAAATGCTGAAAATACAAAAGACTAGATACCAAGATTCAAAGTAACATCATACCACCTTCAATTGATTTACTGATTCCTGTGAATTGTTACAAAGTTCACTAGTAGTTCTTCAAAAAGCAACAGTTCAGACACAATGCATTTTCTGTCTTCTACTATGCAAGTAGCTTAAACAGTAAGTTTATAGCACTGTACCTGATTTCCATGAAGATCTAAAACATCAAGGTTTTTTAAGCTCTCCAGATTTGAAATTTTCTTTAATCTGAAACATTTAAATGATAACAAAGATTATGTTATATTAAAAATTAGCTTTTATTTTCCAACTAATAGTTTAGCCTTTTATTTATCCCTACAAAGAGTAACAAAAAAGAGTAACAAAGCTCTGGGTCATCTAAAATGAACAGACAAATCAGTGTGCCTTAGGCTCCTGTCTTCCTTTCTGTTCAAGGATCCAACATAGTAGCAATATGCACTTCCCTCTTCTAAGGAAGTAAGGAAAGTAGTATCTGCACCATCAGAAAACAAAGTAAACAATCTACCCAACCAACAAGAAACATTACTACTGGAAAGCAGCTAACCCCAAACAGGTTTAAAGAAAGCTTATAGTGACCCAGACTCTCAAGAGTTTGCTGAAACAACTAGGAATAATAATAATAATAATAATAAAAAGTGTATAGCACTGGCCCCATCTAAACAACCTGGATCTCCGAGTTTGGTGGTATTTCTTCTCCTCCTGTACCTCTTCAAAATTTTAGAGTTTTTCTGTCCTGTCCTATTTGTAGAGATGACAAACCCAGGCGATTACATAGCCAATAGCATCATCTACTGGCTGACATTACATGCCACATACATTACACTTTTTTTTTTTTTTTTTTAGAATAATTAAAAAACACATAGTTCAAGCTGAAAACCAAGTCTTTGGGGAACCATGTCTGACAGGTTATCATTTACCAATGTCTCTTTTCATGGTTGTCTACAAACCATACTTCTGCATAAATAAAATATATTTCACTCAGGGGTGCTACAGTTCGGGCATTAACTCTCTAAAGTAACTTAAAGTTAACATTCTCCCTCTCAAAAAATATTTTTCTATAGATAGAATTAAAATCTATAGGTGAAATATTTAATAAAAGGGCAATAAATCATAATAATACAACATTTTATTAGAAGTTCTCAGTTTTAAACATAGGTTGAGTTCAGAAATATATTCTTGGCAATTTGCACATTAAATTCAGTTTATTTACTGGTATTTACTGCTGCTTCCTTTACCAAATATAATCAAAACAGAAATTGAACAAATTCTGATCACAACCCTTCAATATGTAAGCAACTCCACAGACACTTCCACTGAATTACGAAAATTAAAGGCTATTAAGACTTGGCCTGTATTTTTAGAAAATAATGCAACTTGCTACTTGCATCTCCCCAAAAATACCAATCAATAAATAAGCAACAAAATTCATGATACACCTGTCTGATTCCCAGCTAAACAAATGAGGCAGGAAGCATCTTTATTGGTTACAAAGAATCAATGAATGCTTTACTTGATGTGAATAAAGGTTCCATCTGTCACACAGAAATCTAAGACCAAGTATTTAATAGGCAACCAAGAAGGAAGATTAGATGGAAACACCTATTTGACCTATGTCTAATTAGAAAATACTTTAGAAGTGTTGCTATAACTTACATAAAAAAGGAAGTTTCTGAAGAATATTACAAGCAAACTTTGTGCAACTCTTCAATGGGTCCTCAACACTTACTAGATGAAAAACTGACTTAATACAGTTTTGTTACAAGGCATAACAGCTAAGAACTGGCTATGTTCAAAAGAGACTATCATGAAGTGTGAAGACAACCAAAATCCCGCCAATTAGCTTTCGCTGATAATATAGAAAACTTCCCTTGGGATTAGAGTCTCATGTGAAAGACATATACTGGGCTGAAAGACAAAGCCCAGACAGCAGCGCTGGGGCCTGGCTGACTGGGTAACACCTCCACAGAAAGAGACCTGGGGGTGCTAGCACACAACAACAGGAACTGGTAGGTCAGTGAAGGCTGACCACGTACTGGACTGTGCTAGCAAAAGCACAGCCAGGTTAAGGAAAGGGTTTACTCTTCAATCTTCTGCTCTCATGAAGCTGCATCTGGAGTAACCTGCCAGTTCTGGTCATTCCCATTCCAGTACAAGACACCTGAGAAACTAGACAGACCAACAGAGGGAAATTAGGGAACACACTGCACAGGCAAAGGCTGAGAAAGATAACAACAGATCTAATTGCTGCCTTCCAGTTTCGGAAGTACGGTTATAGAGAAGACAAAGCCAGATTTTCTTTTATTTTTTGGGGGGGGGGGGGGGGGGGAGGGGGGAGTGCACTAAATTGCAGGAGGCAACACATTACACACAAAACTCAGCTGGACAAGGCCCTCCAGTGACCTGGTCTAACGTACCTATCCTCCGATCAGAAGGTGTATTAGATGACCTCTAGAGGTCCCTTCCCAACCTAAATTTTTCTGTGATCTCATTTCAGAAAGTTTCTTATTCCTAAACACACACACACTCATATATACGTATTTTCATATGTATATGCATATACTCAAATATTTTCCCCAAAACATATACTTGCTCCCCCCAATGAAATGTTATCCTCAAATAACTTCACTAATCCTTTTCATACATTCTGAAATATAAACATACTAGACTTCTCTAAACTATAAATAATAAAAGATGATGTAAATGCAGTTTACCAAAATTTGGAAATGTCTGTGACAGGACTAAGAGTTGCTTTTTAATTTCATATACAGCAACATAATTTTTTTTAATCTGAACACAGAGTAGAAGATTAAATTTTGAATGATATGCTTGTAATGAAATTAGCATCCTAACATGTACTATAATTACTTTAAAAAAGAAATAAAAAATATAATACTTTAAAATAAGACATTTATTTATTGCCTTTCTAGCTCTATCAACTGGAGCCATCCTGTCACTTTGGATTCATAAGCAAGTTTCAAGAAGTCAGATCAATCTTTATTTTATCTCTGAACATCATAAAGAAAAGATTTTGTGTACACGAAAACATGTAATATTTCTGTATGTGTTAAATCTGATGCTTGACAGGATAATGACTATCATTCCCAATATGGGTTAAAAAGTGGTTCCCTCTGATTTTTTCAGAATTCTTTCAGACCACAAAGAGAAGCTGAGAGCAAGACAAATAAGACACCTGTTTTAATGAGCATTTCCATGGCAACTTCATGGACTGGCACCTGATAGCTTATCACCTAAGCCATTCTATTTTCATTCTTTTCAAACTAAACTGGTTCAAGTTTGTGGAGATTCCACCCTTGGGAAAAAAAAAAAAAAAAAAAAAAAAAAAAAACCTTGTCACAGAACTGAATTAAATAAATTAAAGTGAGATGAAGGGAAAACAGGGCAAACTAGCTTTAAGATTCATAAAGAAGCAGAAGAGCAGAATAAGAACCAGAAATTCCTGAAATTGGTACCTAACAAGAAGACATAAGCAGGTAAGAGGGAAAAATGAATATTTTGTATAAAAAGCATGCAAGTTTTGTTTTAATTCTGTTAAAGAAAAATTAAGTGCTCATACCACTCAGAAGGAAATTCACTAGTTTAAGAATCAATTCCTACTGAGTCCAATTCCTGTCTGCAGCTAGCACCTCAGATTTTCTGACTGTAATTGAGACTTGACAAATGAACAGAAGATCTGAGAGAGAAGATGAATTTTAGCATCTCCAATATAAACAGCCACAAACAACAGAAAGTAGTATTAAATAGACTGCTTGATATCTGCCATATGAGAGAAGCATCAATTGATCTAATTGGGGGTGAGGGGAAGGAAAGAAATCAAATCTCATGTTTTATTTTTAAAAAGGGTTAAACTTTTTGGCTTCAAAGTTTTCTGACAAAATCGTACAAAAATGTCTATGGAGCAGATCATACTGAAAAACTTAACTATACAATTCACAAGTTCTAGAGGTATTTACTTGTTTTTCTGTAAGTCTGAGAAGAAGTAATGTAATCTAGAGCTAATTTGAAACACTGGTTATTCATAGGATGATTAACAAAGTTTTATTCATTGCTTTGGTATAAATCCCCTATATTTACACAAGAACTTCACTGAAATAGTTATGATTACAGTTTATAGAGTTGTGACAGTTCACAGTAGCAAACATGTAAAAATCTTCAGCTCACCTTCCTTCCTGTATTTTGAGAGTTACTTTATTTACCTTACCTACTTCTTTATGTTCCTATGCTTTCAACTGAAGATTAGATCAATAGGCCATTCGGGGTGTGGGGGGGAAAGGGCAGGTAGACAAAGGCCCAATTGAGACCCTCCAGAGAAGCACAGGAAATCTTCAGATCCCTGAGATAGTGTTGTGTCTGCTACGTATCTTTTCTACGCTCTTTTCCTCCATGATGGCCTAAATCTATGGCTGGATCTCTTTGATGATTATATCCTCAAGAAATTCCTCAGAAAATGCTTCATTATAACCTTAGATTTTTACACAAACCTCATATCGTATCATCAATTGACAGCATCTTAGACTTAAGCCTGGATATTTCAGAGGCTTTTTCAGGAAATTTTATCCCATCTGTCTCAGCACAGAGAAAGCTTACTGATAAATTCCACAGTGGTGCAGTGCTAGCCTCAGGTCACCTTTCCCAACTGATACTATGGAAGCAAAATTTGCTTGACCAGCTTCAGAAGCCTAATTTCTCAAACACAGTATTGCCATGATGTTGTTTATATTTTTACTTCCCTTACTTTGAGGCTGAAAGCTTAGACTTATCAATAACCAAACAGTGCAACAATCACGCACAAATTCACTATTCCATGCAAGACTGTCACAAGGATAGCAGCCTGAAGATCCAGTGAAAACGAGTCATCTCACTGGTCTCAGCCAATAGTACAATCTGAAAACTCCATAAAAGTTGATACAAAGACAGATCACCAATATTACACCACAAAGTAGGTTCCTTAAAGTTAGTTTACTATTTTTACCTGTTCTTCCCCAACAAAAGGACTCGCAGTGATCTTAGAGTTGAAAGCCCGCTAATTTCCTCTATCTGATTATCATATAAATCTAAGAAAACAAGATGCTGCAGATTAGAAATGTTCTGGATCCGAGTTATGAAGTTATGCTGAAAATTCAGAAGGCGAAGATGATCTTCCCCATCAATAATTGGGCATACTGTCAGTTTTTGCCTGGATGGGAGGAAGAGAAAAAAAAGACACATACACACCTGTAAATATCAGTAACCCATCCTTTGTATTACTCACTGACTGAAATGAAAAAAGTCCATTATCCTAATTAAGGTAATAAGTTTGCTAACTCTATTTTAAACAATCATGGGCTGCAGCGATGACTAACATAAGAACATCCACACCAAAATGTAGTAGAAATGCTTTCAAAATTTTCAGAATACTTATTCTCTTAATTCTCTTAATCAGAGATTTGCTTGTTAGATATCTTGCACAATAACCATCAGTTCAAAAGTTTCATGTTGTGACTACACCAGAAAACATCAACAGGTATAACTTGCCAAGGTTTTATCATAACTACATAACCAGCCTGTTTAAATTAGAATTAAAGGAGTGCTATGTCTACATAATTTTCCTTGATTTATAGAACTTTAAACTACAAATATATGAAATAATAACTGTTAACACAGAGTAAAAAAACAGAAAGCGATCCTATTTCCATCTTTGGACTACCTCCTATTTCCATCTTTGGACTACCTCCTATTTCCATCTTTGGACTACCTCCTATTTCCATCTTTGGACTACCTCCTATTTCCATCTTTGGACTACCTCCAGACTGTCTCAGTCCTACTGAGCTCACTACGTAAACCTTAAAAAAAAAAAAAAAAAAACACACACACACCAGCCCTCTCCTCCAAATAGAAAAGCTGTCTTTACAATTAAATGTGTCTTTCAGATAACCAGGGCCAAAAAAGTTAATCCAGACTATAACTATACATACACATTAGACTCTGATTTTCCATAGATTTCTTGCTTGACCTTGAGTTCAATTCTTCAGCTAGTTTCATAGTTTAAAATGGAAAAACCCTAACACCCCTTTATTACCTTGAGGTAATACAAATTACCTGTTATACAAATACACTTACAATCATGTTGAATTTTTACAACAAGAAAACTGATACAGAATGTACTGATGGGAAATGATGTTTCACTCAAACCTCTTCCCCTCACCTGAACAAACAAAACCCACATACACACCAACAACCCACATACCATTTACCACAAAGGGCACTTCCAAATTACTCATCACTTTAAACCATTGAAGAGTAGTCACAAGTTATGATACATTTAAATCTTATGTATAGAGTATGATAACTACATAATCTCAAACACACACTACTAAAAATATTTCTCACCTTTCCAGGGTAAGCCTATCAGAATTCAGTATTTTTTCTTCAGCTGTACGTTGCAATACCGGAAATGTTATTGATGAACTGCTCCCAAAATTTGCGTTATCTATCAGAAAATCATACAGAGAATATTTGAACTACTTCAGAAAATCATTTTGTTAACTATAAAGAGCAGAACTTACTTATTAAAATAAAAAAAGTTACACAGCGCATGAAACTCCACTTTGCCTCCATTCAATGGTTCTGAATATCGGCTCTTCCCTGCCATTTTTAATTTACCATAACAGTCTGCCATTCGCTCTTCCAAAAGTATGCCCATTTCTTTGATTTGTGACAATTTGCTATAGAGCAGATGTTGCAGATTTTGATTAGAACAACCCAATGATGTTTTAAGGTAAGTCTGTATATCGGTTTTATGGCTTCAATATCTGAACTTAAAGATGATACCATCTATCTTAGAGAAATTTTATTTTATAAAAGGACAGGTCAAGTAGCCATAGGTTCTACTAGAAACTAATACATCAAAACAACTAACAGTCCTGCTGAACCAGAGATGAAAGCAAATTCGTCCAAAGATAAAAGTGTATTCACTGGTATTTTGTCTCACTTCATTATCAAGAAAGATAAACAGGCAGCCCTATAAAACACACTTACATGTGTCTATCTTCACCCATATTGCTAATGTAATGACTAAAAATATCTTAGAAACACACAGACGTGCCTTCCAAAATTCTAGTTCATTTGGAAAACAATCCACTGAAAAACATTAGTCAAGAACATTACCGTGCATGCACATTGGCATAAGAACACAGGCTCAACTTTTACACAAGTTTGCCCTTTTAGTTCAATGGATCAGAGATGTCAATGATAAAGACATGGATTTTTCAACAAGCAAAGATTAATTTCTTAACTAATAGGAAAAGCAAGCTCCTTAGTGTCTGCAGCACATCAACAGACAACATTTAAATAACTACAAGCTTTGTTGGGCTTTGTTTTAGAACCTTTTTAGTGCTACTCTCCAACTTCTCATTACTAACTACTCTAACAAACCAGAATGTGACAGTTATGTATCCTTCAAAGTGAAAACAATTGGAAAAAAAAATTTAACCATTGACACAGATGATAATTAAGTAAAGTAATTGCAAATGTCTATCAAATGAGTTTTGCCTCAGGCTTCAAGCTAATAAACGCAAGGATCAAAGACGTAAAAATTAGTTTGAAACAAGATGGCAATAGAGAGACTTTCTTGTTATAATGTCATCCTCCTAAAGACAGATATGAAAGAGCCTTATTACTGCCCTTTTACTATATAAAGGTAGATTAAAAAGCCTGTATTTAAATGCCTGTATTATGCTTTGGAAGATATTTCTAGTAGTTTCATCACAATGATCACTTAACCTTTCTTAATATGCCAAGGGAATAGTAGGAAACACTTGCCATTTAATCATTCTGATAGCTAGAAGAAACACATCTTGCAGGTCATTACTTTTCAGTAAGACATCCAATTTAAGAAAGACTGACAAGTTCTCACTATTACCTGAAGCATATGAATAACACTGTTCTGTCAGGATCTGGATTTTTGAGATGTTTGAATAGAAGACTACCCAAAACCTAAGAGAGAAACTGTATTTTGCTTCAACTCCAAACTAGAAAGTTCAGTCAGACTGCATGGTACTGCAACATGTATTTGTTTATTACACACCAAAGGACTTAATACTCTTGGATTTCCCAGCGACAGAGGAGTTGAGGACAGACAACTGCAGAACTGAAACTCATTCCATAATAAAGTAAACTGATACAGTAGAGACTCCTAGAAATCACTCTGCACTGAAAAGCTGTTGATATTTAATATTTTTACTGGAATGAATACAAAATACTGTAGCAGATACTTCAGTGTCACCATAATTAAACTGATCTCCTATCCTAATCAATCACTGTTTGTACATGACATGTGAGCAACAGCAATATAGCAAGAAGTGTTGCATTTCAAGGCTCCTTCAGGCTTCAGCACAGTGGTATCACCAAACGTCTTGCTTTTCAGACCCAAAATAACATACACACAATAGGAAAACAGTCTCTTCATACCAAGTGCTCTGTATTGGTCACTAATTTTGTCTAAATATATTAGAAAGTTAAACACCCAATAAAAGGTTACAATAGACACTTGCATGGCTTCAAAGGAAACGTACAGTAGGTATTAGTGCACTCAAGACAGACTATGGTTTAAAAAAAAAAAAAAAAAAAGATGAACTCCCATGAACAAAATGAGGGGTGGAAAAAAACAATGAGAAAAGCACAAAAAGTACTGCAAAAAATTAGAAAAGCACTAAGCAGTAGAAGCACGGACGTTTTAGGACATGATGCAGCAATAATTATCAAATTCCCATAGCCAATCAGGATAAGCTCTTATACTTACTTTTGAAATATATTCATGTTCTCCTTCCACTACACAGTCTTTCCTTGTAAGAACAGTCTAGTTCTTTAAAAAATAGAGAGAGAGATTGGATACAAAAAAAAAAATCCAAAACATACTGAATATTACCTTGCCTTCCTGAATAGTTTTTTTCCAGATCATGCTGCAGAAGTCTGTTGTGGAAAGATGACTGCTCTTTATTTATCCTGAATTCAAACTGCAACACAATGTTTAAAGACATTACAAATGTGAAAGTTTTCAATACAAATATTTTTTTTAACATTAAAAAGAACTGAACAACTACTACAGTTCTCAGAAAATTCTTCCAATACTTAGAAAAATAGCAGAATCACTCCATCTTAAAAAGAATTCTTATTCTTTTTAAGATACTACTACTTAAAAATTTCACCTTTGGAAACCAAAATGAACACATGGAAATTACCAGCACATTCATCTAGAGTTGATTAAATGAAGTTACACGCTATTAAAAAAAATAATAAAAAATAAACTCCTACAAAAAGAGCACTAGAATAACAGTAAGAAAAGAAATACAGACAGAAAAACAAGACATTGTATATCAGATTTACGGCACACCATACTATAACTCAGTGCTTTTATTTTACATATCTTCCACGATGAAATAAGTTACCAGAAGACTATTAGATAAATCAGATAATACATTAAAAGCAAACTTCTGCATATTAAAAAAGGCAATACCATCAGCAAGCATGTAAATTCAAGTGCACTGTACACTTGATTTAATTGGTGTTATTACTTAGAGAAAAAATAATTACTGGTTTGTTTTTATCTGCTATTGATGACGTCTGGATAACGAGCTGTAGACAATTGTTAACCTGCAAAATTGAGGAAAAAAGTATTGTTACATTTTTTCAAAAGCTTACCATGAAATAAAAAGTTAAATATAATATTTTTACAAGAAGGTACTTCCAACAGTATAGTTGGAAACTATTTCCCAAAATTATCATGAAGTACACTAACTAGTCACAGCACCAAGTAAAACTAAGTGGTCTCCAGTATTATAAATACACTGAAAGAACTGCTTTCATCCAGACGTTATCATCACGAAGAGCTGAACAAATGTTTACTTTTAAATATGAAAATCCTTTTTTTTTTTAAAGGGCAAGCTGTGCTGACCTTTAAATTGGATTTATAGCATAAAACACAGTACTTACTGCTAAACAATAAGAAACGGTTACCTGAAATATTTAACCAAACGCCCTTTCACGGGGCTGCGCGCCCGCGCGCACACAGACAGACGCGCGCGCACCCGGCCCCTCAGCAGCTCGCTCGAAGCGCGCGCAATCCGAGCACGCGCGTCCTCGCCGGCGCCGCCGACCGCCTGGGCGGGCCGAGCTGCGCGCGCGCGGTGCCCACGGCGGGTCCCGCCCCCCCCCCGCGGCCTCGCCTCGCCTCGCGCGCGGCGCCGCTCGCACCTGCCCTCGCGGGCACGAGGCCCCAGGCGCCGCCCGCCCCCTCGCGCGCCGCGGCCGGGAGCCGCCCGGGCCCCGCCCGCGCAGGGACGGCGCTGCCCGGGGGCGGGGGGGCGCCGCCCCCGCCCCGCGCCCGCCCAGGGAGGCTGCCGGCGCCGCCGCGCACCGCCGCCCGCCGCGGCCGCACCTACCGGGCCGGGCGCGGCCCGCGGGCCCCTGCCGGGCCGGCACTTGCTGGGCACCATGGAAACGAGTCTCCCGCCGGCAGCAGCGGCAGCAGCGGCTGCTGCCGCGGCGCCCGCCGGAGCCCCGCGCAGCGGCCGCCGCCCCGGTCGGAAACCGCTCCGCCGTTACTGCGGCAACCGCCGCTTCCGGCCCGGCCCCGCCGCGCCCGCGGGCTCTCTAAGCGCGGAGGGGCGGAGGCAGCGCGGGGGGCGAGCGCCGCCGCCCCGGCGCCTGCAGGGCCGCTCCGGCAGCGGGGCGGGGCCGCGCAGGTGCGGGGCGGGGCCCGGCGCGCGCAGGCGCGGGGCGGGGAGAGGCGCCCCCGCCTCCGCGACCCCGCGGCCGTTGGGGCGCGGCCGCCTCGCGCCCCTGAGGCCCGCGGCCGTTGGGGCGCGGCCGCCTCGCGCCCCTCAGAGCGCCGCGCGCCGTTGTGCGCGGGCCCGCGGCCGTGAGGGCGCGGCCGCCTCGCGCCCCTCAGAGCGCCACGCGCTGTCGTGCGCGGGCCCGCGGCCGTGAGGGCGCGGCCGCCTCGCGCCCTTCAGAGCGCTGCGCGCTGTCGTGCGCGGGCCCGCGGCCGTGAGGGCGCGGCCGCCTCGCCCCCGGCAGCTCCGTGCCCGGCGTGCGCGGGCCGTGCAGAAACACGCACTGGTGCTGCGGGGAAAGGATGGCAGAGTGCTGAAATCTCTGGTCCTTTTTGCTCCGTAGCCCAAAGCAGTGGCTTAGGCTGGTTTACCCTGGTGAAACTTCACTCTGAGACTTCTCAGAGCAAATCTTAAATACAGCTTTTGGTGATGCTGGCTACATAAATAAGGGGGGGAAAATGCAACTCCTTCCCAGAATGCTTACCTTGGCACAGCTATGTCAAAATAATGTTTACGTTGGGTCATCTTTCAGGGTTTGGAAAGGCAGGATAGCTCATCTGATGTAAAAAGTGTTTCCATGTGAATGTGCTGCCACAATGTGCTGGTGGCCATCTTCCAGAGTAGACAAGCTCCAGGAGAAATTACAAAGATTTTAACCATGATTTCCTAAAACCTTTTCAAATTGTCATCACAGATAGCTGCATTTTACTGTTTTATGAATAATTTTTTCTTCCGCACTCTTGACATTTCAGAAGGATGAGGGATGGAAAAGCACACAAAACAAAAATATTACCTTTGCTTTTGAGATGTAATTGTAATAAAAATACAGTAATACTATCAGATTTTTCTGAAATCTAAGTGTAAGTGACTATGCATGAAAACCTGTGAGAAGGCAAGAAGCTGGACACAGCTTCTGGGTTCCCCATCTGCCTCTGGAGGTTGCCTAGCAGGCATGTACTTGTCACCCAAAATCTGAGGAGTCTCAGAAAGCAGGGTACAGCCATGGTGCTTTGAGATTCCAGACTCTTGCCCGGTCCACTTCAGTCTTGCATCAGCTCTAGCTGCAGCGGATTGGTACCTGCTAACTCCAGATACACACAGTTACGTGTAATTAAATCATGATTTGCCCTCATGCAGTTAGAAGCAGCACTGTCATCTGTAGTTGGAGGCAAATCCACAACAGACAATTGTTGCTGTAATTGCTCTCCTACTTATGCTCATTTTACAAATACATTCACTAAATTTGTTACACGTGCAAGGGTCAAAATCATTTCTCTTCCACCTAACAATGCTTTTGAGTAAAATTGAGGACAGGACAAAATATTTTCCAGCTTTTGTTTTAGGAACAGTATAGGGACATTACAATGAATTGAAGTCTTGAAACATTTCCTCAGAGCCGAACAAAAAAAAAAGGCTTATTTAAGCTGTAGATGTGCCTTTACCAATATATACTTTTAGCAGTTTGTCTGAAGAGAGTGAACAAAAAACAACCCTCGAACTCACAGATGGGTGTAAAGACAGACACAAAACTGTGTCTGGTTTTATGACATAGCAAAGAAAAGTTCCCAGAATTTACTGTGTTTAGGCAAACTGTTTGTGATTGTGCCCACAAGGCAGGCAAGAGGGGATCGGATACTGGTGCGGAGAGACGCTCAAGGTTCGAAAGTGGTTAAACAGGATAGATTTAATAAACGACTTGCACTCCAAGCTGCACGGGGAGCCCGGGAACCACGCAGAGGGGCCACCGGTGGGAGGCTGCTGGAGGCACAGGTTGGACGCCTGGGTAGCCCAGGCAGGACTCGACTTGTTGTATCGTAAGGGTCCCTTAAGTCTACTCAAACTATTTCCTCATCTCAGCTGTGCTAACCTTGAGCACCTGCTGTCAGGGGAGCAGCCAGATGTTGTGCACAAAACGGACTGTGCATGGCTGGCCCTGACGGGAATTTGGTCAGTGAGCAGTTTCAGACGCTGGCCCTACTACCACGTACTCTGCCAGTCACCGACTCCTCGCCAGATCTTCCGCAGGCGTTCTCGCCACGATGATGAGTGCTGCAGTGGAAATGTAAAAAGACAGCTGATGTTATAAAGATTAGCAGATTTACTGCAGGTTTTTAATGGATGTTTAAACAATTATGATAGCCTATAGGAAAATATAGTTTTATTTATTGGCAATCAGAGATAATAATGTAGACACTATTATTTTGCCAGTGCTGATTTGACTGAATTAATAGTGACTGAAATGGTCATCTGCTGATGATTGTTTAGCGGCCTGCATCAAATACATTAGAATCTTATGCGGGTACATTTTGGAAGCGTCACATAATACACATAGAAGACAATGGGGACCAAAAGTTAATTGAGATTAAAAAACGAAACAAAAACACCTGTCTACAGAAATATTAGAGTAGGACCGTAGTAATGGGGCAGAGTAGGGTAAGTTGGCATTGCCAGAACCTCTACTACTGCAGAGGGATTTCAATGCATCACTCAGATTCACTGGAGTACTAATTTTATTAAAAGAAATTCTTGATGCATGGATAGGAAAATTGTAGAATATTTTGCCCAATCTTTCTAGCAGTAGCATCAGTTAACTGATTTAATATCTAAATAAATCAATCACAAATGAAATGTGTAGCATATGATTTTGTTTTGAGAATGCCAAACTCCATTTCTTTGTTTTCTGAAGCATTTAAGAAGCTGTTAGAAACAAAAGATTATTAATAGAAACAAGCTAGAGGACTTGGAGAGGATGTAGAAAGCCAAGATGCAAACAAACAAATGTTGTTGTGTGCTCTGATAAATTTTCAGTTAGTTTGGTAGGCTAAATGCTGCCAAAGTAGTGGCCTCCTGTTATGATCAAGAAACTAATACTCAATCTTTTGAAAGGGAGTAGGATTGCATTAAAGATATTCTTGATTTCCAGCATCAGGCTTTTCCTTTTAAACAGGATAACCTGCTAGCTTCTAGATTCAGCAACTCAGATTTAGAAGGCTTACCACAAGTGTGAAGAAATACAACACTTAAGCATGGTATTCATTATTTGCCGGTATCTATTTCCATTCTTTCTAGAAGTTGCAAACTGTTCTGATATTCAGCATGCAAAGACATGCCATGGACCACAGTGAGATGTTTAAAACTCAGCTATATTCCCAAGAGCGGGTCTAGGAGAAGACCACCACCAGAAGATTGGAGTATGCAACTTCTGCCTGCCTGTACAGCTGCCTGGAAGGACTGCTTTAGGAGGGGAAGGACTGAGCCCTGGAACAGGTTGCCCAGAGAGGTTGCAGTCTCCTTCTCTGGAGATGATTCAAAACCTGCCTGGACGTGATCCTGTGTAACATGCTCTAGGTGACTCTGCTTGAGCAGGGGCGTTGGACTAGATGATCTCCAGAGGTCCCTTCCCTCCTTACCGATTCTGTGATTCTGTGTGATTCCGTGACTGCCTGGGACCAAGCACTGCACCAACACTTGGGAGATCTGGATTAAATTTCTTGCTCTTAGAGAAATTGTATGTCATCTTAGACAAATTATTATGCTAATTTATACCTTTTTTCCAATCTGTAAAACAGTACTTAGTTCAGGACAGCAATAATCTAAGCATTATCCATATTTGGGAGATACTCAGATATGTTGGTGAGGGCCTGTAAGCATCAAGCCAAATAGTTTCCAAAAAGGACAGCTCTTGTAGCCCATAAACCCCACAGGTGGGTAATGGGTGGGTTTAAATGCACAGATCAAGAACGATCTGGGTTTGTGGGGTTATAATCCTGACTGGGCATAAGAAGCCCTGGTGAGATATGGCTTCCCCTCTAAGGACTTGTCCAAATTAATCTTTTAAATTCTACCACTGTTACAAATACTTTTTAATCTCTGCAGGTAGTTAAGCTTTATACACCACTGTTACATTTGTTGTTAAATAATGCTAATTTGCAAAGGAGACCTAACCAACATAGTACTTGAAATGATGTTGGTCTTCACCTGTGCTAATCCTCTCAACATTATTAACATGTCTGTAGCAGATTAGATGATAGCAGGGTATTTAGAGAAATGTAGCCAAGGCCAAAGGGCAGCTCTGTGCAGACCACCAGGAAAGTGGAACACCAGATCCTCTGTCATTCCCTATGGGATCATGTTCACTGCTGAAAAAATGTCTTTAACCCAGGCAGAAAGAATCATCAGGTAGATTCAAATATCTCTCAAAAATCTTGTGGTTAGTTGCAGCACAGAATAATTCTTAGCTCATGCTGGTGCTGACCTTGTTCCTACCTAGAGAAGAAAACAACCCCCAGGAATTTAAGAGATATATAATTAGATCCACAATCCCTGTACTTACTACCTCCTAGAATGCCTTTTGTATTTGTATTTATATTCCCATTGAAACCAGTAGCAAAACTGTGCCTTACCCAAGACTTACTACAAAATGGTGTTGCCGTAGCAGAATGTAGAGATTTGGTTAGTGATGCATATTTCATAAAATTTTTCTTAGCTTAAGGCATGTTAAAAAATAAGCCAAACCCATTGAGGCAAAGCAGTACTTTCAGTACGACTTTCAGTGCCAGCAATCTGACTCATGAGAACGGTTTGTTACAGTGATGAGAATAGCAACTGGCCTGAGTGGTGTCTACATTTTTGCCAATCCAGATTTTTAAAAGCAAAATATTGAAACAACACAGGGAAGCAGAGTACAGATGAAAACAGGGATGCCACAGATGAGAGGGTGGCTTAAAGATCCTACTTCCATTACACAGTTTGTGTGGATACTGTAGAAAGATCTTCCCGACTGAAGAGTGGGTGTTGACAAGGCAGACTTAACCTAATCCTGCAAACATACGTGTTACTTTAATGCTAGAAACAGTCCACTGAAATCGAGCGGGCTAGTCTTAAGTTCAAAGTTAACTCTATGCATAAAAGTTTCAGGAATGGGGCAGTAATAAGCTGGGGGGTTTTGTTTGTTTGTTTGTTTGTTTGATTGTGTGTTTTTTTGGGGGGCGCTTCCATTCCGCTTCTTAGGTACCGCGCCGCACCACGGAGCAGCGCTCTAGAAGACTAAAGCACCCGAGCCCCGTCCCGGCGCGGTCAGCGCCCCCTTTTCCACATCTCCCCGGCCTTTACCGCCCGGCCGGCTCCAGGCTGGCGGGGCTGCGCCTCCCACAGGACGCGGCTGGCCGGGCCGGGCCGGGCCGGGCCGGGCCGCGGGAGTGGGGCCGGGAGCGCCGCCCCGGCGCCGCCCTCGCAGCGCCGGCGGCAGCGGCGGCGGCAGCAGCAGCGCGGGGCTCCGCCGCGGCTCCGGCCGCCCGGGCATGGCCGAGCGGCAGCCAGGCGCCCCCCGCGGCCCCGGCCCCGGCCCCGCGCTGGCGGCGGGCGGCGGCGGCGCGGAGCGCGCCCGCGTGGCGGTCCGGGCGGCCGCCGAGGCGGCGGCGGCGGGCGGCGCCCCCCGGCCCGCGGCGCGGGGCGGCGGCGGCGGCAGCGGCAGCGAGGAGGACGGCGGCGGCGGCGGCAGGTCCAGGTGAGCCAGGCGGGCCCCGAGGTGGCGGCGCGGCCGCAGCTGATGCAACGGCGGGCGAGGCCGCAGCGAGCCCGCGGCAGGGCTCGGCGCCGCCCCCGCGGGGGAGCCCGGCCCGGCCCGGCCCGGCCCGGCGCCCCGCGGAGCAGTTACCCAGCGCGGCATTTCCTGGGAGCAGCGGCGCAGCGGGTGCTGTTCATCCAGCTAGTTACGTTACACTTACTAGACAAGTTATTTCCGATAGAAACGCCTCGCTTTGTTTGTTTGTTTTTTACATACAGTCCGTGACTTTAGTAGAATTAAGCCATGAACTAGTCCTTGTTTTATAGCTTTGCAAATAAGTTGAGCAGTCACAAAATTACGACTTCGTTAAATGCAGAAATAACTACTACCATACAACCTACTTTTTCCTCTGCTCTCCCTCTACTGCTTCAGAGTACCATCAATGTTTTTAATACAATGTATTAAATAATAAATGGTGGGAAGTATTATCAATGCCTGAAGTTCCTTTAATGCCTGCCAGCACATCTGTAAAAGGAACACCTAGGATTTTGTCTCAGGAAAATAAAGCTTGCTATTTGTGATCTTGTGCCTTCTACTAAAGCTGCAGATGCCATAATAGGTCCAATCACAAAAAGATTCAGGTACAGTAATACGAATTTCAGTATTTTGTTCAAAAGCCAGTTATTTATAATTTTTTTCTCTAACTTAATGTCCTAGTACACATTAGAATGAATTGCAGCACATTAGTTTGGGGGGATTTTCTGCAGCTACCAACATTGTCAACTATGCACTGCATAAACGGGAGGCAAACATAGCTAAACACAAGCAAAGTACTTAACCTGAATCTCCTTAGTCTTACCACAGTCAAACGCGATTATTGTCTCTTTGTAAATCAAATGTGTACAACAGCCGAGAGTACGACATTCTACTTAAGTGATTTCTTAAATCTGAAGTATCTTTTATTTACCCTGATGATTCCCTGACTTCTGTCTGACGTTCCTTGCTTGGCAAGGAAGTTTGGCCTACAGGTGGGAGTTCAAGCCGTGGGGGCGAGGGCCGAGGGCCGTGTGCTGGGGCAGCCCCGCGTGGTCTCCCACCGGGGCGGCAGCAGCGATGGGAGCTGGGGGCTGGGCTGGTGCTGGGCGATCCATGTCTCCGGCTGCGGCAGGCAGTGGGGGCCGCGGGGGCCGCCTGGCCAGCTGTGCTGCGGCACAAGCAGGTGCCCAGCTCCTGCCTGCAGCAGCAGAGCTGCGCTTCAGTTCTCCCAGGCACCTCCTGTGTGGCTCCCATGAGTACAAACATTTTAGTAAACAGTTAATTTCTGGGAAGATGGGCCATGCTTGGCCTCTAGGGTTTCACCGCTCTGCAAGTGCTAAAAATACCACACTTGTGGCATACACATGGGTCTGCCTGAACACACCATTTGATGTTTCTTCTTTTAGTGAGGCATTGCAGATCTGTATAAAAAGTAGGAAATTCAGCTATGCTAAATAGCAGATTTAGAGCTCTAAGGAAGATTAGAAAAGCAGTGCATGTACAGATGCTCTTGCATGCACAACAACTGAGACTATGTTTGAGGAGCTCATTAATTAAAGGATTTCTTTTTTTTTTTTTCTGTTTTTTTTTAATAATGCACAAGTCAGCCAAAGGAGGAGTAAGGCTGCTGCTGAGGGAGGACTATTTCCAGCCCAGACAATCATTATACAACTTAAAATGCTTTTCAGTTACCTGGTTCTGGTGTGCACACTTTATTTTCACTGCTTTTAACTGCTTTAGTGGCATGATTCTTGCCAAAACTAGTACATCTTGTGGACATAGGCAGTTCTAAAGATATCACATATCATTAAAACAGGATATAAGTTCACTGTAATAATACCAGTATCAAAACTAAGATATGGTTCTTAATCTATACAATAAGCATGCTGTATATACAAAGCTTATATAAGAGCTTCTAGCCTCTGGTCTAGACCACAAAAAAATGTGGTCATTTTCAAGCTTATTAAGACAGAATAGCTAACTCTTAAATGCCACTTACTTAATCCTCTGCAGTAGGTATTACCTTCAAAAATGTTCTCTGACAATGCTGATCTATATTAAGTTCTCAGTAGAGGTTGACTTTTTGTAAATGGCCTCTTCCTGATCCAGAAAAGGGCTGAAGTACTGACATGGAGAAAACTGTAAAGGCATCACAAACAGATGAGTGTAATTCACGCACGCTTTTACTATTTATATGCAACATTAGCTAAGTAAATAGCTACTATTAGCTATTTACTTTCAAGAACGCAACATTTGGTAAAAAAATATTTATCCAAGCACTTGGCATTGTAATGCCTGGTCTACCTCTCCTGTGTGAATAAGCCATTTAATTTTTCAGCTAAGCTAAGAGAATTTTGAGATTTTTTTTCTAGACATCTAGATTCTATAACTAAACACCATTTCCTCAGGGTCAAAACACTATAATTTTCAGGGAGGTCTCTTCCTTTTAAGTGTTTGTGATGTTCAGTCTCCAGCCACTTAGCTGCCAGGTATTTCACAAAACTCTTCAGAATGTTTGTCAGAAACACAATGTCTCCTACACATGAAGTATAGCTGTTCTTGCTCAATTTAAATTTTGTCTGGATGTAGCCAGACACTGGAAAAAGCTGAGCATTTAAACAATGGTGAATGTTTTTATGTTTATATGAAATTGAGAGTCTTAATGCTTCATAGTAGAAATTAATTTAAGATTGCTGCTGCCAGTCCCATATTAGGAGCCATAATATTGTACCCACTGGTATTTGTTACCAAGCTTTCAGTGGCTGCACTGTTGGAAGTTTAGCTATGCTATTAATGATACTGTCGCATCATGCTTATTACTACAGTATAGCATTCTTTTTGAGACTTGGCAAAATTTTGTCAAAAGGCTAGGCTGCATCCAGAATGCTTAATATATTGCTTGTGAGTTTTGATATCCAAAAAACAGTATCTGTTCTCCATGCACATATGCATTTAGTTTCCTGTATGACTAACAGCTAGCTGAGTCATTTTAAAAGGTTGTTTTTCATACTATCCAAGTAGTTTTAACAAGCTTATCCTTATAAAGCTCTGAATAAAGAAAAAAGTAAATCAAAGTGGTAAATGACTGCTAGATAATCTCACTCTGCTAAGAAAAGGTTACCTCAGGATGGAGCTTACAGCTTTTATTAGCAGAGATGTTCACAGGTATTTGGAAGGTTCAGATGGAAAGAAAACAAAGCATCATGCTTGAAAAAAAAGATAAAAAATTAACTACATATTTTTTGCCCTATCATGGGAGCCATAAGTCAAAAAATCATCAGTTTCAAAAAGTCAAGCCCTAGACAGCTGCAAAAACTTGTGACACCTGTGAGCACACTCCTTATGCAGAATCCATTGACCTAGGTAGGCTCTCCAGACATAAAACAAGCATTTGCCTGGGCACTATCTTTGCCCATGTGTAGGCACAGGCAGTTCAGGGCTGTGTGGGCATACGTGATGCCATCATTCTGCATTAAGATCACCCCTGGCGGCTGGACAAACTGCTGCGCGGAAAGGCAATTCAGCAGGCTTCATCCTCCCTGCAAGGCTGCCCTCAAGGGAGGCTAGTACGGCACTTACTCCCTCTTGTTTATTTCAGGAGCTCTGCGAGTCATTTAAGACAATTTGGGGAAAAGTTGTGTGGCTCCCCCTTTTCACTGAGACCTTAGTAATAGCAATTACATGATTTATAGGGTCTAGAAAGCTTACAGGGTTGTTTTTTATAAGTAGTAGCATGTTTTTTTTTTCTTTTGTTTTTCTTTTTAACTTACAAGATGGTCCTACTGTAAAACTAGACCTTTAATAGTTTTGAAAAAACAATGGCTCTGGCTCAAGATATCATTTAGACTTGGGCACTACAGTTCAAGTAGTAACATCTATGGTTGTAGTCTGTGGGTGAACTATTTGCCCTAATACTACATAACAACTTCCTCCCTCTTTCCTCCTCCCTCCCCCCCCCAGCAACAAGCATATGTTGCTGTTACTGGATGTAGCAAAAGTTTATCTCAAATGCATGGCTGCAAGAGATTTTCTCTGGATAGGATTTTCAGCAGTGCTCTGTTCTGCACAGACCTCTAGATAATGTGATTGGCAGTGGGGGTAGATAGGCAATAGAGCAGCAACCTGCATATGCACCTGATCATCTGTTTCTGAGATATGGTAAAAGAAGTCTAACAGCTTCAGATTGGAAAGTAAACTGCTGTCACGGGAGGAACTCTGCAGAGCACCAAGCGCCTGTGCACCTGCGTCTCGCATTTTGGTGCCAGAGCGGGGTTGGCAGAGGGTTTGTAAGACACTATTGTTTGTGACTCATTGTTCTTCGCTAAGATCAGCTCCTGCAATGAGCTCAGGAATCTGATTCCTGACTGGCTGAGTGGAGAGCTTCATCCTCTCAGCTGGCCTTGGATGGAGATGACTGCATCGATTCAGTGCCTATGTATAAAACAAGCTGAAGTCAGCACTGTGATTAAGCTGCTCATTCTGAAATTTTTTTTGCATCCATGGCTTTTCTGCCATCTGTTAATAAAATGATGTAACTGTTTTCCAGTGGTGGGGAAAATGATGACGACTCTGACCAGAACTGGAAACCTCCAGAAAATGATCTGATCCAGAAGTTAATAGCACAGATTGAATATAACTTCTCAGATGAGAACCTTGAGAAAGATGCATTCCTCCTAAAGCATGTGAGAAGAAATAAGATGGGCTATGTCAGTGTTAAACTCCTCACTTCTTTTAAGAATGTAAGTTAACTTTCAAAAACTTTTAGTACTTTCTGTAAGCCTGAATTCAAAAATTCGGAAGTCATGAAGAGAACTTGTTTCATAAGGTCAGTTTTAGAGTCTTCCTCTTTCTGTGCCTCTCTGAGTTGATGCAGTTTTGATGTGATGGTTAGTTTTGTTAGAACTTAAATTTCTGAACTCCTTCATAATTGTCTAGAGAAAACATAAGCTTTAAAGTGACTATATTTTTAAATTATTTTGGGAGGCAGTCAATCTTTTTTTTTCCCCTCCACTGAGAAGGGATGGTGAATTTGATACTGTTTGCAAAATTATGGAGATCCAAAAATTACAGTAGTAGAAAGTATCTGCTAGCAGAAGTCACTTAAATTCAAAAATCTATGTAGACTTTACGTAGACTTACTGTAAATACTTTAGGTGGATAGTTAATTTGAAATTAACTGTTCTCCTTAAACCATGTCTGTCTTAAAGGTGAAACAGCTTACCCGTGACTGGAGAACCACGGCATATGCACTGAAGTACTCAAACACTCTTGAACTCAATGAAGATAACAGAAAAGTTAGAAGAAAGACTCCAGTTCCAGTGTTTCCAAGTGAAAGCCACCCTACCAAGATGCTACTGGTGTATGATATCCACTTGATTTCTGAGCTGCAGGTTCTCCACAACAAAGAACAAGAAAATGGATGTATGCAAGAAAAGATAATGGAGCATCTCCTCAAAGCCTTTGTAACTTTTGGTGTCATTTCATCCATTCGTATTCTCAAACCTGGTAGGGATCTACCACCTGATGTCAAGAGGTTCAGCAGTCGATACAACCAAGTAGGAACACAGGAATGTGCAATTATAGAATTTGAAGAAGTAGATGCTGCTATACGTGCTCACGACTCCATGTGTGCTGAAAAGAAAGAGACTAGCATGAAAGTTGTCCTAATAGGCATGAAACCTCCAAAGAAAAAAGTTCCCAAAGACAAGAACCGTTATGACGATTCCACCAAGAGTCTTAACAAGGTTAGATCCCTGAACAAGAGAGTTGAAGAGCTTCAGTTTGTTGGTGATGAATCTTCAGCGAATAGCTCTTCTGACCCAGAGAGTAATCCTACATCACCATTGTCAGGACGCAGAAGTACTGCAACAAGCACTACGAATAAATTAAGCCCTATTATTCACCCAAACAACCATTTGAGTCCTAATGTGTCACCCAGATCAAGTCCTTGGAATAGTCCATCTTCACTAAGAAAAGCGACCAAAAAGTCTCCTCTTGCTGAAGACGGCAAACTTAACCCAAACACTAGCCCTGAAATTCCAGGGAAAGGCACAGATTATTCTTCAGATAGCAGTATCACTCCTTCTAGCAGCCCATGGGTACAAAGACGACGACAAGGTCAAATGGTAACACAAGAGAAGAGTCCAGTCAGTAGCCCCATGCTGGCTCGCAAAATACAAAATGCAGATGGTCTGCCTGTAGGGGTGCTGCGGCTACCTAAAGGGCCTGACGGCACTAAAGGATTCCATAGCGGATGTGAAAGAAGGAAAGCTATGAAGAATGAATAAATCATTCCTTACAAACATTTTTGCAAGACAGCCAGCTGCTTTTGTTCAAGCCTAGTGAACGACTGTCAACTGAGTGACTGAATTAAATCAGTATTTAATTTTTAAAAATTTTGTATTCATGTAGAGACTTTATAATTTGTATATTGCTGTATTCACTTATCTGTGTTTTTTTTTTTTTTATGTATTAGTTTGAAATGCCTAAACATTGAAACAGGCACTATTTGTAAAGCTATGACCCTGAAGACTAGTGTGTAGACACTTACTGTTTAGCAGTTGTATTTTGATAGCTATGGTATATTACTAGTCTTATCTTAAGGAATAGAGTTTTTGAAACCTTCCTGGTTTGGTTTTGTCTCAAAAGGAACTGAGAAATGTACGCTACAGTGAGCAGTTCTCACCTTGCATTTATCTCCAAAGACACTAACTATGGCTTACAGGACCAAAGTGTAAGTTTTTCTGTGCTGTGAACAAGGATGCTGAGGATTGAAGATTGTTCTCTAAGTTTTAACTTATAAACAGATAGAAGTAAACTGTAACACTAATTCAACATATATCTTTTTTTTTTTTTTTTTTTTTTTTTTTTTTTTAAGGAGAAAGCTGCACCTGAACCAACACCTAAACTAGATCTACACCATATAAAATTATAGCAGTTACTCATTCAGTAAAAAGAATAGATTAAAACGTGCTCTACCCCACTATGGATTGTTATTTCAGTGGTGATACTTCACTCTCATATTGACTATATGACAGAGATATTTTTACACAATATTGTAAATTAAACAATGGTAATCTGTTTTAAAAATCAAATTTACTTCAACACTGACAACTTTAAACTAAAATCTCATCAGGCACTAATTATGAGTCTTATTTTGCTACAGAAAAAAGCCCAACAGAAGTCAGAAACAGTTTCTATATTAGTATATTCATATTCAGTACTACTTTGAAAAGCTTTAAAAGTTTGCTTGTTTCATAGCAATGTAAAATATTCTAGGCACAAAATACCTTCTCCCTGGCTACTTTTTACACTAGCTGGTAAACATGATGGGTTTGTTTGTATCTTACTTCAGATTTTAGACATCAGTTGTGTATCCTGAGAATCTGGCATAGACTTGTAATTTGACACAAACCAAAAAGAATTCAGATCTGGACTGTTAAGGTTCAGCAGAGATGCATAAGATTAAAATAGGGGCAAAATTTGGTTCTTGCAGTACCTAAAACAATGTACTCCATTATTCTGGAGAAAGATCTTAATTTGATGCCCGGTTTGGCAGAGGTATGATCTGTGCCTAACCAAAAACTAAGAATCAAACAGGAAATCTCGAATTAGTGATCCCACAGTTTGATCCATTAAAGATTCTAGAGACTATATATTACCTTTATTAGAGGCATCAATTTTAATCATCTCAGTTCTGAATCATATACTACAACTATGTGTTTTGGATTCTAATAATCTTAGTGTGTGTTCTTTACTTCACCTAAAAAAATTTAGGTGAAAAATGTTTTGTTTACAGCTTGAATTCATTTTACGTTTTGTAGCATTAATGTGGCCAGTATTCTTCAAATAAATGTCAGTGCTAGTCTGCAAACAGTTATAACAGGATGATTTCAACAACATTAATGTACGTTATTGTGAGGCTAATTCAGTTCAGAAACAAAAGGAAAGATTGAACTGATTTGATGAACATTTGTAAATTAGAATCTTGAATAAGCAGAGGAAAGCAAAAGGCACAAAATAAATATGCACTGATTTTATAAATCAGGAAAACACCACAGTTGTTTGTAAAATTGTAAAATTCCAATATTTTAATTCCCTTTGAGTTAGGGTAAATTGATACAAATTCATCTTTCCCTGTGCAGTATTGTGCCTTTGTGTAAGTAAAAAAGAAATCCTCACATAAGCGGTGGCAGTCATCACCGATCACCCTGTTGGGTCCCTAGCACTCCTCTGTGCCTATCCCTCTTTCTCACTGCAGCGTGACAGCCGGACTGACATTTCTCCTGGACGCTCCTACTGCGTGCGCCCATGCTGCTGCCTTACACATCACAGGCATCTCCGCGAGAACTTTGTGAAGTCACTGCTCTGCTTTAAAATAGCTGCACTGAAAACAACTAAAACCCATCCTCAGTTCAGTTACATCAGATGTCTCTCAGATAACATTTCATCATTAATGCTATTTTGTCTTAATTGGTATACCGTAAGTTTACCTTTTGAAAATTTATATTAGAATCATGTATTCTGTATGCGCTTTTTATGTGAAAAAGTAAAATGTCTGAAATAATGCAAGTGTAAAGTTTCTATTTTACAGGAGGAATTCAACTTTTTGAATCAGTGTATAATTTATCATTCTATTTCTCCTTGTTTTCAGAGGCCAACTTCAGTTACTGTAGTACAGTTGTTTTTGAAACACAACATGAACAGATCAAAGGTGTTTGTAATTAATCAAGTAAGTTGTTTTTTTTTAGTTACAGGCAAAAATACTGTTTTATGAAGCAATGTTTTGGTCCCAAATCTCTGAGCTAACCGGTATGAAACAGATGAGGGTCTTCCCCTGTTCATGTGTTCTAGGAGCAGAGGGACTTTCTGCTTAGCCAAAACAGGACAAGTACAATGAATGTCAAAGTCCAAGACATAATACCAAGATGTGCTGCCATATCAGGTAAAATTTAATTGGTTTTAGGTCATCCCAGCATACTACACAGATTTTAACAGGTAAATAATCACATATTTTGTTTTAAAATACTTCCATTGTAAAGTGGATCTTGTTTAATGTGTAGCCACTTAGTTATTTTTGTTAAAACAAACCACAATAAAATAAAATATTTCTATGACATAAGTCACTCAGTAAAAAAAAATCCTTTGTGTTTTAAGAATTGCAACAGTGATTTCTGAGAATCAGAAATTGTAATTAATGGAAACCGATTTCAGAAGTTGAAACTCTGAAAGTTGAAAAAAAAACCAAAACAAAAAGAAAAGAAAATCGTTATGTATACTCCATTAACAAATTAACAGTCATAAAATACAATGCAATACAAGTTAGTACTGCATAGTTTTGGGGCACACAGTGAGGAGAGTTATAAAAACTACTGCAGTGAAGGAACCTATGTCTAGGAGGGAGAGGAACCAGAGTCCTCAATGGCCTTACCAGATGCATTTTTGCCGAAGTACAGGCTGAGTTCACTTTAACCTACTTGGGGCTTCAATGCAGATAAAAGATACCACTTAAACAGCCAGCTTAGTTACATCCCAGCATCTCCTGTTCACCCTTCTAAAATCGCTTCCTGTTGATCATGCCAATGTGTCAACACAGCTGCAGTCTTAAACTGAAAATGAGGTCATGCATCTTTTCGACACATTGCTTATACCAAGTATATTTAATTAACACAAACTAAAAATCTTAGAAGACTCACCTGAATAAAATGAAACAAGCCTCAGTTTTAAGTGAGCCTTTAAGATAATTACAGATATGCATCACAGTTAGTACAAATGTATGAAAGAGTAATAATTCTCAATCTGTCAGGTCTACAAAAAAGTCTCACTACAGAAAGTAATTTTTTTTGGAAAGGAAAATTTGTTGTTACATTGTCACTGCGTCTCCTTAAACATCTCAGTGGAGATTATTTGAAATTTACTTTGCTCTATCTGTACGTGGTATCCTATTTTGAACAGCAGTATTGTTTACACTGCTCACAATATAGTATCTCCCTAAAGAGAAATTACAGCTTCATCAAAACAAGAGACTAGATTTTTAAGTACATCATGACAAAATCTACTCTCATCTCCTTCACATTCATTAATGAAGGAGGACCTAACACTGCCGGACCTGAAATAAGAAAGTATTTTAGATCCAATTCCCAACGCTTATATACATGAAGATTACATTACAGTCACGTGTAAAGGTTGCAGAATTTGCACTCACGAAAAGCTAAGGGTATTCACTGCAAAAACATTTTCTTTTTCAGCCAATAGTTCTGTACTGGACAGAAGACAACTCAGCTATATCAAAGTCATAGACACCATCAAGCCCTGGAGAACAGCTGGAAAACCTTTTGGTAAGAATCATTTGCTATTTTATCCTACAGTGGATCCCGCCTGCATGTACTTTAGAAGACTTTAGTGCAAGCAAAGCAGGATACGACCACAACAGGATGAGGATAACATTTTCAAATATAGGTTAAACTTAACTGATAAGCTTTTTGGACAGGTAATTTTGCTACCATCAACATTTATTTTAGCACTTTACACAGCCACAAAGAATACTGTATCATTGCAACACAAACAGATAAAATTACTGTAAGTGAAATACATTACTCAGCTAATTAAAGCAGATGACTATCTGACTATTGGGGAATCCACTGGGAGCTGTGTGAATTGCTGCCAGTTGCCCTATTTATCTGGCCTGAGTCCTTCCTGCCGGGCCCTTGGCTTGGCTGCACAAGAGAAAAGGTGCCAGGGCCTGCCTGGGAGAGTTCCCACTGGTGGCGTGTGCCGGCTCTGCCAGGCAGAAAGCTCAGCCATGACTGGAGCAAGTCAGCTCCAACACTGTGCCCAGAGGAACGGTCCTGCTGTGAGAGGGACGACGAGCCACGTCCCAGGCCAGCCTAGCGTAGCCAAGTGCTCGGGGGCACCGAGCCAGCAGCACTCGGCCACAAAGAGGTAAAACTTTTGATCCAGCTTTCCAGTGATTAAATGTGTTGGGAACCTACTGACAGTTATCAGTATTTTATAAGCTTTAGTCAAGCTTCCTAATCTTGAAATGCTTAAGAATAAAAACAAGTAAGAGCAGTTCCCATCACAGCAGAAGAAGCGGCTTCTAGAAGATATACCTCACAAAATACTATTGCTATCCGTTTTGGAAACAGAGATGGATTAATAAACTATACGTTGAAATTAACTTTAGAACAAAACTCTAGTTCTGTCAGCTTTATGTCTCTAAATTTTTATTTCACTAGTTATAGCAGTGCAAATTGTGTATTACAGCATTGAAGTGTGTAGGTGAAAGTATCATAATTGGTGGTTATTCAGGAGATTAAGATGAATAGACCCATACTGCATAACCATTTCATGAACAAGTTTAAGCTAAGTATATCAATGTTTTCTTACAAATATTAACAACTGAAAGGATGCATTTACTGTTTACTTGCCTTTTTATTTCTATTTGTGGAAATAACGGCAAGAATTCCAGCCAATAATGTTAAGATATGTTTAGAATACGATTTCTTGGATTCCTCGCGTTAGTTATTGACAGCTGAATGTACTAGAATTCAATAGTAAACACACTGTGAGCTTGCAGTTGCTCAAAACCCACCACACTGCTGTAGCCTAACTACAAGGAAGACTGAGGTGGGTTGAACTAATGGTATTCACATCGCTACACTTTCAAAAATTAAAATGGCCTAAGAGTTATGATGCAATGGTGGTTGATACCTGATTTATACCTTCTGCAGTGTGCGACCGATTTACTCTCTGGGCAAGTTAGAGAAGTGGACAGAAGAAATATGAAACCCGGCTGAACAACCGCAACTCCTGCTTTCCTCATATCTCACTAGTCTGCTGCTACACATTACAGACACCTGGCTGAGTTTCATTGGCAGATCTAAACTAAGTTACATAAAGAAAAGATATCTCAATCAGTCCAAGCATAGAAGCACTGATCTGTAATTCTTAAAAGATACTCCAAAGTGTTAACTGTCAAAATACTTAATATAGGAAGAGTACAGTCAGGATGAAGTTAGGAGCGCAGTAATTAGATTGACAGTATACAGTTCAATCACTTCTTTGGAAGCTGGGGACTATTACAGCCCATTTATAGCCATAATATTTCATATTAACAGCTGCACCTTTCAGCTTCTCTGTGACTTCAGAGCTCTGCAGGGAGCCAAGGATGGATGTGACAGCTGTTTCTTGCTCTATTTTACACATATATAAGCAGTCACTTGAAAGTGGACAAAGCAAACAACTAAATGCTTACCTGGGACATCACAGAATGAGCTCCTGGCCCCCGACAAGGTGCACTGCTCAGTCCAGACAGCTGCTTCTCTGAAGAGCTGATGGCAAAGCTACATGTGTTTCCTCCAGCTGCAGCTAGAAAGTCGTATTATTCATTAGCTGGCCTGATAGCTTAGCACGTGAGTAATAGCTTAGCACGTGAGTAATGCAAGTTCTCAGCAGAAAAGCTATCCTTCGATGAAACATTAAATTTGGTAAATTGATAAGAGACAAATCCACTGTGCACAACCAAATTACAGGGCATTTAAATGCATTCATTTAGATTCTCAGTATCTACATATTAATATGCTAAAATGGTGATTTATGTTTTACTAGATTATTACATTTTTCCATTGATTTGTCTTCACATATTTTTAAAGGAAAAGTATTGTGTTCAGATACTTTTAAAGGAAAAGTAATGTTCAACTGAAATACTGAAAACAGAGTTATAAAAGTGTTTTTATTAGTTAAATAAAGCTATATCAAATAACTCAGATTAATAAGAAAAAGTTATCTAAACATTCTTTTTGCATTTAAAACAAGATTATTACAAAAGACAAACACTATCCATACTTATTATCCATACTTAGGGAACAGAATTATTTCATCCAAGATACAAATGTACCAGCTCTGTTTCTCAAGCACAGCACGTATTAACAAAATGGAGGAATTTTTTTTAACTTTCCAGTCAATTTCTCAACTGTTACAGAAGTCAACTTCTTTAAAAAAAGAAAAAAAAAACACAAGAAGGAAAAGAAAATATTATCTCTGCAAATACTGAGCTGTGATAAACTGACTTGCTGTTTTAACATATTCTAATTTCATGTGTGATTGGCCAGTGCTATCTTCCAATTTAGTAATTAATTCACACTTCTGATAGATTACTACTACATTAATCTTTATCGAAGCTGGTATTTGTATTCAAATAATCTTAAGATATGCCTATGTAAATGGATATTGATAATCATTTAATTGTTTTAGATTAAAATACATTTCTATTCAAGCTAATACTCAAGGCTTTATCCTCAGAAATATTCTTCAACTGGATCAGCCATGCTATCTAGTTGTCCTGAGATACAACAAGCAGCAATGCTATGATTTGACAAGCTGAGTTTGGACACCTCACAAATATTTGAAGACACTGTATTAACTACCCAAGGCTTCTGCAAAATAGCCCCTTCTCACTAAGAAGTTTATGTAAAGATTAAACAGAACTGACAGTGAATTCTGTCAGGGCAACACGCAGCCCATGTTCCTAATTTCTTCAGCAAAGTCAACAACACTGACAATTTCATTAAGGAAACTTGCAACAGACCGGTAATCCTCTCATTCAAATAGACTGATTTTCTGCCTTCAGAACACCCACTCAGTGCTTTCTGGCTTTGCTAGAACTGCAAAAAAACATGACTGGTCACTTTATACTTCAACCCTCTCAAATTCAGATACGATTTTCTGAAGTAACAGAAAGTTACTAATAGAAGTTTCTAATAATGGCTGAGCTTTCCCCAAAACAACAATCTCTCTGGGGGAAAGTGGTGGTGGTGGTTCTGCACAGTAGTAGATAAAACATATCTACAAACATGCACACGCATACACACTCACCCTATGTACCTTTCACTGCCTGAACTAAGGAACTCCCTCTGCTGTCAGAACAAAATTCAGAAGAAAATAAGTATACCTCTCAAAGCTGACTATTAACGAATTCTGAAGCAGGTTATATATGCTTCTATTAAATAAATACCACACACACACCAGAAATCTCATTTATATGTTGTTCTGTTCAATAAATACCACACATACATGCACACTAGAAGTACCAGTTTCAAAAGCATGCAGGTTCAAGTTATTTTTATTGCTTTTTAAAAGAAATAAATTAGAAATTCTAAAAAGCTTCTAAAGAACAACACCCTTTCCTCTGAACATATCACAATCTGCTACATGTTTAAGATTCTTATCTTTATATAGTATAAATATAGTATGGAGGCCCTACAAGATACTATGGATACTAAGTGTATTGATAGGTACCACCACATACACTGAACAATCCTCAGCAGGTTTCAGTCACACATATACATCAGCAGAAACAAATGCAGTATTTAATTCCATTGAGAAAAATATTTCATTCTCCCTGAGGTTGTCTCTGTCCTCACATTCACTCAACTGCTCAAAACATGTTTAAAAACAAAGCAAAACAGATCTCACACACACATACCAAGTATCCAAACCACTTGGTGTATTGTTGCCAACAGATTTGTTTTTATCCCTCAGATCATGCCTTTATTTCGTTCCAATACTGAACTGTTTGTAATATGATCACATATTTCAACAGAGTAATTTTAAAAAATCATATTGTAACAACTAGAGAAAAACTACATGATGACACATCTAGAATTTTAGTCACTGACTGAAAACCCTTCCACACAAATGGATTATCTGGAAGGACTTTTGCTTCTATCCTCATTAATCAATGATGCTTTCCTACATTCTTGATTTTGCACAGGCACAGTTTCAGGACTGGATTCATAACCCTGAGATCTGAAAAAGGCCAAATCCAGGTACTTCAGTAAAGAATGCTTATTAACTAAACTAATACATCCAAGATATTTAGAACAATATTTTGATTAATTAAATAGAGTTGGCTTCAGTTTACACCATTGTTCTTTTAGCTTTGATTTTACCACACTTGAAGCAAAGATATAGTCGATTGATTCATAGGAAAGATCCCACATCTGTGATCGAGTCAGATTAAAAGTTTTTGCAACCAGCTCGTATTCCTGAGATAGGTCTGTTGCAAAGACGCCTTTATCATCAGTCTAGAGTTAAATTGAAAGAAGTAGTTTAAATTAGTTCCTCTATATCAAAACAGGCATTTTTACATGTCACAAATCATTTTTATGTTATTGTATTTCACATTTTACTTCATACTTCTTTTCATCTGTTGATAATTACTTTATACCTTATTTGCCCCATTTTCCTCAAAATTAATATATTGCTCAAGTATAGAAGAAAACTTAAAAGTGGAAAGACAACTTGTCAAGAAAATAGGATTTTCAATGAAAATAAGAAGTATCTATTTTAAGCCATCTTCTGCCCCTGGAGTACCTGAGCAAACTTCAATGAGATTACTACCTGCTTACTCTCTTCAGAAATCTGACTTTAGATTTTATAATAAATAATAGCTAGAAAGATGTATGCGTGTGAACTATGTCTCTGTGTTTGTCTGTGTTTGTGTCCTTTTCCCTTTCCTCAAATTTGGGACCTGGAACATAGTCTGTATTCCTACAGCTTCAGAGAGGCTGTATTTATCACCACCTGCATTTGTACAATGTCAGCAGGAACTGTGTCTTGATGCTGACTGAAGTACTAAGCTGGCATCTTAAGCACATCCGACAGAAAGCAACCCAAAGATTTTTCATCTAAGATGATCGAATCTGGATTATTTGAGGGCTAATGAGATTTCTCATCTGCAATTCAGAGCTCTCATGTCCCTGGATAGAGAAGACCCTGCTATCTCTATCTTGTTAAACTTAAGAGACTGTAGTATCTCTCTCCCTTACTATTCTTGTTTTTATAGGTCTTAATGGGTAAACAGTTTTCTCACGTGACTTCACTGTTTCAGAGCAACATCTAACTGTGGATTGTATTTCACCAAACAAATATCATAGAGTTCAAACTCAATAATGAGTACAATAAAGATTGACACTTATTTGAATAATAATATGACAACTCTATGCAACTCTAATACATATATATGCCTGGACAATGCTAAAAATTGTAAGGGTTAAATAACAGGATAGTAAGGGTGTAAAAAATCTGCAAATATCAGCAGAAGTACTTGGCATGTCAAAATTTCAGGACTTTATTTAGCTGTCAAGTGCACCCCCAAGAAATTTCATTCAACACAATAAATACCCTAGCAAGTACAAGTTTAAAAGCAGATGTTGGACCAGTATGTTTAAGCAAAATCTGTCCGTATGCAAATACTTAAAAAGTTTATGGCATACGTATTTTCCATATAAATAAGATAATCAAGTGTGTCTTGCTTTTACAATAAAAACAAGATACATCTAAAATTTGCATTTGTACCACAACTGTTTCTCAAAGCAGAACATCATGATTTGCCATAAACAGATGGTTTGCTATAAGGACAGAAGTTATAAATGAAGTCAGCTCTGATTCATAATAAGGAGATACTTTTCCAATTTCACACTATTTCTAGTTCTACAGTCTTTGCCTAAATACAGGTCTAAAATCAGAATTCTTACGCAAAGCACTGCAGGGTGACCTATGTTGTACCAGTATCCAAAATGGTGTTTGTCACAGGAAGGCACTGTCTGAGTTTTGATGTTTGATGTCATGCACAATTCTAAGGAAAAAATGAAGAAACAAGGATATGTATCACATTAAAAGACATGTTTTTGACACATTAATGGACTTACTTCTATCCCTGAATGAAAATTCAAACCAATTGTTATGAGGAAAGTTCACTAGTCAACTCCTTCTCACCTACTCTCTGCATGCCCAATTTAGGGAGCCTGCAAACCACACCCATAAACACCAAACAGCTTTGCACAGTAACTAAAGATTATACTTTGGTTTTGTTTTCATTTCAGATGTCAGTTGTTGGCTCCTGCGACAAATATGACACCAGACATAACAAGGCTGCAATATCAATGCTTCTCTCTATCCTTTTGTTTTATTTGTTGAGTCAGTACCAATAATTGTCATTAAGATCAAAGAAGAACAACAATTAACACAAATGCATATTTAAAAATTTATCTGAAGTGAGGGGTAGGTTCATAAAATACCTAGTAAAGCCTACCTAGGGGAATTCAAAAATCATCGAAAAGTACTCTCTGATAAAATTGATTTTACATGAAAAAACAGAAGTGTCAGCAGTACACCTTTATCAGTAATTTTCCCACACACCCTTTCATGTCAGTATCTTTGTAAGTCAGCTCTGGGCAAAGACAAATC
Source organism: Rhea pennata (assembly GCF_028389875.1). Classification (NCBI taxonomy): domain Eukaryota; kingdom Metazoa; phylum Chordata; class Aves; order Rheiformes; family Rheidae; genus Rhea; species Rhea pennata. Next base: position 17,385,584 of record NC_084672.1, read on the forward strand.
TTTTAGAGCTACTGGATCAATATTAAGTTCAATACCCAGAAGTCTAGAGATTACCGAGTAACTTTCTGATCTTATTTTTCTTACCAATAGGTATATGGTTCTGTCTAACAAGTGGCACTAATTCTTCTGAACCTGTTGTTGCAGAGTTGAGGAATGTTCCATGTCCAATTCTGTCAGGAGGCAGGCCAAGAAGAATTTTGGTCTCCTCTTCTTGATTTGGAATCTAAAGAAGATATTTTACATTCTGTCACAGCAGCACAGCTGTACTATTGTACAGTAACAAATTACACCTGAGTTCAAGTTTGATTTCATAGCACGTTTTATCCAAAAAAAAAGGGAGGGGATGTTCATGAGACTAAATATCCGCATTACTACCCTCTAGAGAGGGCATTGGTGCATGAAAGTGACTCAAGATGGACTTACAAAACAGAAAGAAGCCATAGCTATTTGCAGTTCTAAAGTACTTTTAATTGGAGGCTGTCAGATCAGCTTTAGCCTCAGTTGCAGAGAATAAAGAAAACTTTTACCTCTGAAAGGTGCAATGCCAGCTTAAGACCTGCCTTTTTCGCTTCTGAGAGGGGTTCCAAAAAATCTTGACCATGTCCTGCCTTGAAGACAGAAATATATCATCATTCTACAGCTTATTTTTATGAAGCTCAAGTTATATAATTAAGAAGTCTAGCAATATCAAGATGGTTAATTTAAATATACTTAAATTTTAATCATTTTTCTTTTTCCAGTGCTTCACTTTTGAATGCAGTGAGATAGCTGATGTTCTGTTACATGGACACAATTTAGTCCAACTGGCCAAAAGTAGTTCATATGATACCCAACACTGACTTAAAGCCAATTAAGTCTCAATTTTGACACCTATTTCACATTCATTACCTACAGCTAAATGTATTTCATTTCAATTTGACAGCTATCCTTAAATATCTTTGCTTTCTTAATAACCAAAGAGTATCTAATACTTCTAAAAAAAATTTAAGTTAGTATCAACTTTCAGTATTAAGTTACCTCAACCCCATTGATCTGACCAGCACAATTTAGTTACAGACACTTCTCATACAAACACTGCTTTTCAGTGGCTCTCCTCTGAATATCATGTAGTAAGCAACTGATTCTTTGTCAGAATATCTGCCCCTTACAGCAACAAGCATAAACCTGCTAGCAAGAATACAAGCAATCCATTCAAACTACCAACAAATGTAGGACAAAAACATTTAAAAGAATAAGGTATGGCTGGATCTGCTGTTAAACAACATTGAGTACTCACCTTCAAGGACAGATCAAAACAAAACAAAAACTTACAGTGGGATCACCACTGAGGTCAAGTCCTACTACAACCCCATCAGTGGAAAGAAGGAACTCTTCAGCAAGTTTAACAGTCTCCCTAGCAACTGCAGGGCCACCTCTTCTATTAATTGCTATTAATAGTCTAGGAGATAAAAGAAATCTTATTAAGTTAACTACAAACTAGTAACAGGAAACTGACAAATCTGATACCTAGAAAAAAAAAAGAAAAAGACATTTCCTTCATGGTTGAGTACAGAGAGTATTTCTACAGGCAATTATTCAAGTAACGGAGGTACTAAAGTGCAGAGGGAAAACAATTACAATAGCACGTGCTGCTGCTATCATCAGGGATTATTAATACACTTTGTACCATAAAAGTTTGCTCTGGTACTAGAGCTGTTTTCATAGTATCTTCTCTCCTGTCCATAACACTGGAACAAATGACTGGAATTATCCTGTCACCAATTTCAGCTTATACTAATATGCCAGCCTATGAAATGCAGTAGCTACAGTGGTGGCAGGAGCAGGGAAGAACACCCTGCCCATTTGCTGCCTGCACTATCAGGGAACAAGCTGTGACAGCAGCAGGTGGGAAGGACAGGAATTCTTCAGCCTCCACAGGTAAATCTGACAGGGGTCACTACCCAGAGTATAAAAGACAGAAACATGCTCACTGTCTTCAAGCAACCACAGACACCTAAAACCCTTCTGCCAGCTGGAACTGCCTCTTCTCTAGGGCAGGTGACTTGTACAGATAAACCAGCAAAAAACTTCACAATGAACCTAGGCCCTAATGGAGGGGTCTTTAATGCGGTATCCTCCAAAAATCACTTTTTCCTGAAAATGCTGCAGAGAACGCACACTCTTAGAGGTGAGGAGTTTCACTCAGTTTCCTTCTCTATCAGTAAAAAGGAAGATAAAAATTCATGCTTCTATATGAATTATCTAATTTATATAGAGGACTGTATAAAACCATTAGTCAAATTGTAGGTTAACAAAACAACAAAAAATAGACATCACTAAACTTCCTCTGGAATATGCATGATTTTCTTTCCTACACTGATGGTTTGTATACCTCTCTGCAAACCATGACTGACCATCAGACTCAACAAAACCTTGAAATAGATGCACTGTGTGCATTATTTACCTTACATCTATATCCAAGCCTTCTTCTTTACACTGCTTTATACCTTCAAGTACAGCCTCAACATACATCCTTTTGGTCATACCTACAAAGTACACGTACTCCTTTTGAATCGACATATTTGAACTAATATCATTAAGTCATGTTACAATAAGACCCAGCTCTCTATTCATTCTGCACCTTTGATTTTGCTCCATGGTATTCTAACTTGTACAGTTCTGATTCTACTTAAAAATGCACAGATTTATTTTCAAGTATACATTTGGATTAAATGTCCTCCTGAGTATCTAGAAAAAAGAAAATAATTTTATATGAACCAGAGATTAATAATAGCTACTTCTCTGATGCATTTGTATAAAATCATATGTAAAAGAAAATAAAAATTAAGTAATTAAAATATATTAGCTATTAAAAGAAACAGATAGCCTACTAAAATAAATGGCCTGAATTCTTGTATAATGAAGTCAAAAGAGTATACATATGTCCCGCCAAAATACATATATATTTTTACTGAACTAACTGAATTTGACTTGTTACTAACACAACGCTAATTAAGTTTTATAGTACAATCAGACTTAAATTAAAACTAGAACGCACCGTACCTGTGGCCTTTTCTTCTCTAGGAGTGCTCCTCAATTCCAGGTACTTGACACCATCATCAGCAAATTCTTTAATAACATCTTTAGTTATCTGATTAAAAAACAGCATTTCCATATGATGAAAGTAATGCTTATAATCGGTTACACTCTCTTTTGTAGCTTAAAAAAAAGAAAAGTGAAGTTTTGGTGTGAAACACTTGCGTAATTTTCAGGTCCCATGCATTTCCATCACTCTCCATCCCTGGAAATAGAACTCACAGAGGGTAACTTCAGTTCCTTCAGCAATACTCAGAGAGTACACGGGAGTTACGACAAACGAGAATTTCTGTGTCTGAACAAGAACACCCAGCAGCTGGCACAGTCACAATCCCTTTCACACGTATCTACTGCTCTGAAAGCTGATCAAGCTGCTTAAAAGAAAAGGCAAAAAGGCCAAAGCACTTTTTGGCCCTATTTTTATCACACAACAGTCCTCCTAGTCTGTTTGTAATTTGCAGGGAGAGGGGGAAAAAAAAAAGAAAAGCAATTCCAGTTCAGTACTCTTGGCATACACTGAGGCAGCCGATTACAGAACTATGAACATTTTAAAGTCATTATCAGTCCAAGTATCTGAGAGCTCCAAATTACCACTTACGTATTGCAAGACCATTGCTTTAAAAAATATTTAAATTAAGAAGTTGCATAAAATCCTGTATTTCTAAATTTTCGTGTTTTACAATTAGTTTTCAACTCCAATTGAAGGGATCATTGTTGATATCATTGTTGCTCAGCAACCAATGCTATTAAATCAACTAATTTTGTTTTTATGTAATACTAGCCTTGTTTTCAAAAAGCAAGAGGAGATATTTCTGTTTGCTTGTTTTAAGCTAAATTTTGATTAACTTACCAGTAAAATATCTTCAGTTCTGGTGGTAATCTGATAGATTATCTGAAACATCTGAAAACATCTAAACCAAAAGATTAAAAAATTAATTGGATGAAAGTTTAATGGCAAAATTAGTATTCTAAAAAATAAAGTCTATATCTGGAAAACATGTATTCACCATGCTCAGTTAACTAGCTTCTCTATAACTTAAAATATATGTCTTCTTATAAGACAAACAAGATCATCTTAATAGCCATTTCTGATTTTAGGTGCTAAGAAATTCATTTGCAACAAAAATTATTACTACATTTACCATCACGCTTTTTAAGCGCAAAGAAAAACACGACGTTTCCATAAAAGGAAACCATGTGAGCCAATTTTCTCAAAAGAGCCCATGCTACAAGTGCAACTTTTCAGTCCTTCAAAAAAGGAATGAAATTTGATCTACATGACATTTCCATTTAATTTGCACAAGTTGAAGAAGTGACTTTACAGATACAAGAAGCACAAAAGCTACAAGATTATACTGCAATTAAAACTTCGGCAGTCAGAGTAGGGCAATCTACTTTTCTGTTTCGACTTGGTCCAAAGCAGCTTGGTAGCTGTTCCTCACGCGCACACACGTATGTACACTCACTCCTCTAGCGTCCTCTTATTTTCTTTGTCGATCACAGTCATCCCGTTCTGGATCTGAAGGTACGGTTTCTGGGCCATAAGCTTCTTCATAGTGGCAGAGCTGATACAGCCGTTCAAATGAGCATGAAGTTCCTACAACAGAAAGCCATACTTTATTTTTTATTTCATTACAAAAAAAATACATGGGATCCAAGAACTCTTTCCTCATCAGCTAGAAGTCAAATTTATAATCTCAGAGTTCTACACTGCTCAGGTACAGCAACGTTTTTCTACCCGCTCACCTTCCTCTTCTCGCTCTGCAGAGGGAACTCGCAGCCCAGAACCGCCTCCACCCTAGCGGGGCTAACCGCAGAAAAAGGGGGGCCCCCCGGCCCCGACCCCCGCCCGGGAGCCCGAGCCGCGCCGCCCCGCAGCGGAACCCCCCGCCTTCCCCCCCGGGAGCGCGGCCGCGGCGCGGCGCGGCTCGCACGGCGCCCGCGGCAGCGCACGGGCGGCCAGCGGGGCGCCGCGGCGCCGCTACAGCTTGCGCGGGCTCGACCTGACTGCAGGGCGATCAGGCCGGAGGAGCTGCAAACCAGCCGAGGTGCAAAGCCGCCGCTCCGCACGCGGAATACAGCGCGCTGGAAGGAGCGTTCCAGAGCGGTAAACGCTGCCTGCTAGCGCGGCCGGCTGCGCTACGCCGCCAGCCCCGCGCCGCCCCTCCCCGCGCCGCTCACCACTTTGGGCAGCTCCCGGTAGAAGCGCAGCTCCCGCTGCCGCTCCGCGCCCGCCGCCATGACGGCGCCTGTGGTGGCGGGCGGGCGGCGGCGGGCGGCGACATGGCGGCCCCGCCCCGCCGGCGGCGACATGGCGGCTCCGCCCCGCGGCGCCGGCGGGATCCGTTATTTGCCGTTGGAAGCGGGCGCGCAGGGGCGGCCCCCGCTTCCACACGCGGTGCGCTGAAACACAGCAGCAGCGAGAAAGGAGGCCTGCTCAAAAACGACAACTAATATTCAATGAAAGCTTCAATTTTTAGTTTATTCAAGTCATAGTTGTCAGGTTCACTGCACCTTAGCGCTACACAAGCAGCAGTTGAAGCCCAGTGTAAGAGGCCCCCGCAGGAGGCCGCGGAGCCGCGAGGTGGGCAGCCAGCTGTCAGCACTCCTCCTCCCGGCGCTGCAGTCTGCTACAGGGTGATACTCCACTAGGGAAGTATCTCCCTACAAAGTCCTAAGTGGATAAGCTACTCATTACATACCAGACCTCTTCTTTGAAATTAACTTCCAAGTCTGCTAGCACAACGACAAATGCAGCTTTCACCAATATGCCAGGTCAAACCCAAACATAACAAAGACATCTTGGAATGATCCTAAACTGTATTTTAATTATTTCACATTTAGCTTTCGGTGTTACTGCAATCTAATTCTAAAACCCCTCCACACTTTTAAGTCAACAAGTCACTAAGCAAACGTCAGACCTTGCTATATCCACAAAGAGATTAACATAATTAATATCATAAAGCATGGCAATCTACATACTGCTAAGGTAATTTAGGCTTAGGCAAATAAATTATCCTCCAAATATGAATATATTACTGACATATTTAGGGAATTTAAATTTGTAGTTGAACATATAAATACAAAGTAAATAATATCAAATCAGTTTACATCTCTGGGTGCTTGACAGATCAAGTTCAAGAACAGTGTGGAATTCAGTTATCTGTACAACTTTTTTCATAGAAAAATAGCATGCCCATAAACAAAAGAAATTAATTTCAACTTACTCAGTGATCCACTCTTTTATTTTACCTTAGTTAAAGGCAGACTAAGTACAGATACTGTACATTAAAATCTATACACATAAAAAGAACAGTTGTTCTTCATTCTACCTTAAAGGCTTCATTTCTACATTATTTTATTTATGCCCCTTTCCAAACGATTACTCCTCTCTGAAACATATTACATCTACATTTAAATATAAAGGGAGCCATCTGCAGGTCCCACATACCCAACACCAATTAGTAGCACATCAATTAATGTCCATATTCCAAGTCCACCAAAGCTGAAGAGTTTTCCCAGACCTTCGCGCCACTGGCCCAAATAGAAACGATCAGCTCCAAATCCACCAAGGGTGATGCTACAAAAATAAAAACATGATTATTTCTTACTGAACTGTTTGGGTATCCACACTCACTTATTTTTAATATACCTACAAGCTGATGATAGTTTTGCTTTCTATCACACAGCAAAATACAAAGGTCTTATAATTACCAAGTCAGCTGTTTTTTTACGTAATGAGTAAGTTCTTGATGCAACAGCACTATTTCTTAAGATGAGTATTATTTGTGGACTCAACTGTTTTTCATTCATAGCGAGAGATTAAAAATATGTGTATCATTCAAACTTTGCGAATTTGTGTTTCAACATTTCTAGCCTGACAGAAGATGCTATTACATCTTTGGTTCAGATAACATGGAGACTCACTACATAAATCTATTGTATTAACCATTTTTGAAATATTAACTTTATGAAAAAGTCTCTTGAAACTACTTCAATTACTTTCAAATCACTACTGTAGTCCTCTAATGGCTTAATATGTCAAAAATTAACCAGTTCATTTCAATATGGCCATACGATTTCATACCCTTTTAAAGTATTTCTAGCTGTTAAGAGTTGGAAGGGAAATCTTAAAAAATCCAAGACAGCTCTAGCCAACTCAGTGGCATCTGTCAAATCCAGAACATCCACATTCATTTCAGATGCCAAGAAACAATTAATATAAACAATTTTCAGTATTATTTAAGAAATGGGAACAGAAGCATGAATTTGCAGAATTTTTGAACATTTGCACCTTATTTGACACCAGAGTGAAACACATGTCTTCCCTATTTAGAAAAAAGGATCGTTCTGTGAAGCCTAAAAATCATTGGCACTTACTCTGAAGTACATTAGTTGCAGAAATAAGGTAGAGGTTTTCTTTCAACCTCTGTTTAATGAAGACCATCAATACCATTGTATATGAAATCTTAAGGCATCCTGTGTGTCCAGATCCTGTCAGACAAATTGCCACAAAATAATAGGTACTCATTTCTCAATTAAGTAATGCCCACTGAGCAGAAAAACACAGACTGAAGATTTAATACTCAATTAATATTTATAATTTAGCATGAAGTTCTCTAATAGCTCTTGTGTACCTTAGTGCCAAGGCAGTAGACCACTTATAACCTCCAGTCCAGTTGCAATAGAGCATCTTAGGAAAGACACGATTACCTAAATGTTAAAACATATTCAAACCTTAATGCAACAGACAGACAAATGAGTCAAAAAAACCCCAAAACATGAAGCTAGAACAAACTGTCTTTTGCTAACAAGAAACTAAAACGGTTGACATTAATTGAACCAAGAACCACCAATAATAACAGAAAAACCCATGTATTGTCTATTGCCCTCTGTTCCATTAATCTTTGTCTCACACCAGAAAAAGGCAAGGCAATTGAAAAAATAAAGCGGGGGATGGAGAATCAAATTAGGTGGGTGGAACTAACATGAATTTTTTAAAGTTTAATTGATGACACTTGAAACTGATTCTGTTAATGGTGTCCAAATTAGTTTAATTCATAAAAACGGACAGAAATAAAATAGTTCTATTTTCGCTCACCTAAAGGTAGGTAACAGTAGTCTTTCAAGCCAATAGTTAGAACTGTCATTTTTATAATTAAAAATGAAAATATAACTATAAAAATACTCTATTTTCACATTAAACAAGGTGCAGACTGTTACCGCAACGGACATAAACAATCATTATATTGACTCAATACCAAGAAGTTAAGAAATTCTTTAGAAAGAGTTTATTCACAAAAATCTATTTTAGCCCACCTTACCTAGACAATGAATATGATCCCGTACTGTACAAGTGGCATTATATCGTTGTCGTGGACAAGAAACTGTCATGCAGTTTGTAGAATTGGTACATACATAATCAGTTGCTGCAAGCTGCCAGCAAAACTGGCATGTCATGTTAATTGTGAAGTTCTCCTGCTCGTTGTTATTCTGATCCTATAAAAGGGAGTATTGACACTTCGTTAATAATCAAGAGTTTCACAGTGTACAGTATCAAATTACAGCTACAAATCACAGATAGAAGTTTCGAGCAAAGTAAGGCTTATTCTATGTTTGCCATCTCTACACGATCAAGTATAATAGAAAATCAACATCAGAAAATTGGTAAGAACAGTCATTAAAGTGCAGTTTAATATTGCTGCTTAGTCCAGTCTAATTGTAGGCTATAGTCAAAAGAGGCAGCCTCAATTTAGTCTTACCTTTTTTTATATACAGTCAGTTTGCTCATCCAACAGACAATTAAACCCCTACCCTCAAAATGTTTCATTTATCATTCGTCAACAAGCTGATTTAACTCAATCGCATGGCTGCATAACAAAAAGATCCTTGCAAGGGGAGACAAAAAGTAGTAGTCTAGGTCTGCCTCTTCTAACAACAGCCTATAGTTAAGGATTAAACGTACCAATCTGTAAACCTGCCTATGTAACAAAACAGAAATTCATCTTAAAAATTTCTTTAATGACAAGATACCAAAATTTAAATTAAAAAGACTTTAATCCAGATTAAAAGTAATAGGTTACTTACAACGCAATGAACATGTGGCTTAACTTTGCAATCAAAAGTGACTGGCTTCCCATATACACAGGAAAAATTTGTGTTACATGTCATACAGTCTGCTGGCAATCTACTGCAAAGTCCATTGCTAGGACATTTAGTCACATAAAACGGCATTTCTGTAGTTTCTGAAAAATGAATAAAAAAGCCTATATGAAGTGAGTGTGTACACATATAAAAGGCTTTCTCTATTAGGCAATGAACAGAACTAAAGGTGAGTATTGTGTACCACTAGAGCCTGCTGAGCTAGATGAACGGGCCACACAACAGTGTAAGGTACGCTGCAAGGATCCCTGCAGAAGGTCTGTACAGGACAGTGCATCAACACAACATAGCACAACACCAAGAATAGGGCTCAGCATGAATCCCAGAAGTAATGTAACTGTTTATACAGAACACCATCTCAACCAGTATTTATCAACAGAATTAATCAGCTTTGGTACAGAAACAGGTTGACATAGGTTGACACCAATCTAGTTTTGCTTCAGCACTAAATAAGTAATAGTAAGCTCAGATATTTGATGTCTGCCTGTGTTCAGAATCACTTCTTTCAAACTGTTGGCAAGAAAAGTATTACAGCCAAACTTGATATAGCTTAATAAGCTACAAAAGCTGTATTTATTTCAGATGTGACATAGTAACAACTTCTTGTGGAACCTTCAAAAACTTCCACCATCCTGAGAAGGCGTTAAACACGTGAATCGTGATCCTGGTTTAAAAAGTCATTTTCTAGCTGTAAGATCTTACACAGACAACCCTTCCAATTATATAATCCTTACAGCTGCTTAAGAACATTTAAAAGTAATTCTAATTCTGTGCTATACTATAGTATGTCTTTTATGACTGTGAAAGCATACACAGGTTTATAGAATTCAAGAACTTTACTATTAAATTCAAGATTTGAGGAAGAAGTCCTATAGAAGAACAACAGAAGATATAACAAAAGCAATAATTGTACCTGCTGCTTTAAAATAGGGAGCATTTGTACTTGTTGAAGTTAGACTTTTTGCAAGCGTAGACTGGGTCTGTGAGTGCTTTGTGGTCATCAAAGATCCTGCTATAAGAAAAAAAAAATGGAGAAGGTGATACTTCCAGAAGAAAATTGTTTTTCGGAAACAGCTCGATTCCAAAATCCTGACAGGAAATTACAAGTGAAAAGTGTAATGAAGATTAAAAACGGTAATTACAAAAAACTGCTTTCCTAGTTTAGAAATAATAGGCTGCCCAAACATTAAAGATCAGTGCTAGAATTGTTCCTGTCAGACAAGAAATTATTTTTGCCTCTATTCGGCCTCTTTTTTGATTCTTTAGACCCTTAGAGTACTCAAAGCTGATCGCGTGTTACCAGCAAAACCATCTAATCAAGTAACAGTGACCTCCTCAGCAGAAAGCGCGAGCAGAAGAACTCGCTGGAAACCGCGGCTCCGCCAGCGCAAAACGGCCCCTGCCCGCGCCCAGCTCCGAGGGCCGCGGGGCCCTGGCGCTACGCACCGCGTGCCGCCGCCGCTCCCGCGCCCCACAGCCCGCCGGGGCCGCGCCGGGGCGGCCACCCGGCTGCCACAGCCCCCGGCCCGCGCCGGGCCCAGGGCCGCCGCGCCGCCCGCGGCGCTCTCGGCCCGCTGCCCGCGGCTGCCGGGAAGCCGCGCTCGGCCCTGCCCGGGCACCAGGCGGGCGCCACTGCCGCTGGCCGCGGGCGCCCGGCGCCAGGGCCGCAGCACGGCGGGGCGCCGCCGGGCCTCCCCGCCGCGGCCCCGGCCCCGGCCCCCGCTCCCGTCCGCCCGCCCGGCCCGGGCCGCTGGGGCGAAGGCGGCTCACCACGGCCCGACAGCACGTAGAGCTGGGAGAGGAAGAGCGCCGCGCCGCAGAGCCGCCGCAGGGCGCGCGGCGCCGCCGCCATCTTGCCCGCCGCTGCCGCGGGGCGGGGCGCGGCGCGGCCACCACCGGCGCGGGGCGGCGCGGGCGGGGGCCGGGCGGGGCGGAGCGCAGCGCAGCGCGGCGGGGCCGGGCGGAGCGCGGCGGGCCGGGCCGGGGGCCGACCGGGCCGCCCCGCCAGGCCGCCCCGCCAGGCCGCCCGCAGGCTCCGAGGTGGGTGAACGCCAGTACGGGATTCCGTGGCTGAGAGCGGGCCCGAAGCTCCAAGGGAAAAAACGGGATTTCAGGGAGCCTGGTGCTGCATCTAGCGTTTCCCACTGGCAAAGAACGTTGGCCGAGGAGGAAAAGGCAGCTTCCGTTTTCACTAGAATTGCTCTCAGCATCACAGCCTTCATCCAAACGTTTTTTACGCGTTCAGGCTACTAACAGGCATTTGGCTGTCCTCCCCCCTTCTTCCTGGGCCTGTCTCGCGTCCCCTATCGTAGGTACTCCTCCACGTTCATGTCCTTTACTCATATCCTTCACTCTGCAGTCACAATCCTATTAGTGAGCTATCTCAGGCTTACACAAATACCTCCAGATTAAGTTGCATGGATCCCACCCTCAGCAACCACCCGCCACCGCCACGCCAGCCGCGCGGGCACGCTTCCGCCCCTTCCCACCACCCCTTCCCTCGCCGGCGCTTCCCTTGCTCCAAGGGCACGGTGTGTCTCCACTGAGCCCCTTCTGATTGCTTCGCGCCCTTGCAGCCAGCTAAGGCCTCGGCCTCGGGCCCTGAATACCCTGGCGCCAGCTCGCAGCAAGGGCTCCCACGCGGGGCGAGGGGCCGCGCGCCGCCGCTCCGCCACCCTGCCTTCACGGGGCTCCGGCCGCCAGCCACGTCCACCAGCAGCCCCGTGGCGGCCCTCTGACCTGGCCGCCTCCGGCGTTCAGACCTCACCCCTCCGCCCTTGCTGCAGGCCCTCTGGAAGCTTAGCTGGATGGCTACCGGGTAGATACACGGGCGCTGATAAACTGTTCTTACATCTGGAAAACCTAGAAATTCACCTTAAAAAATGAAGCTTTCAATCCTGGGGTACATCATATAGGGCACATACATAGCAAGAAGGCTGGAAGTCCCTAAGAATGAAATAAACATACATAGCATCTGTGAATTTACATACATAGACATGTGTGCATATATATGTGTATATATATATGTATCTATGCACATACATGCATACACTCTCACACATATATAAACATATATACATATATATAAAATCACTCCTCCACACACCATGTTCATTCTATAAATGTGAGCAGAAAACTTTTTCCCAGCACTCGTCCCTTTCATTTTTTCCCCCAAATTTTTTAAAACCTTGGCATGATCAGTTGGTAGAAACTGATTCACAAAACCCAAACTAATACAATAATCGAAAGCAGGCCTATAGAACATACACTTACACAAGTGACAGGCAGAAGGAAAACACTAGCTTTGCATTTGTGCAATGTCTATGCGCCACATATTATTTTCTACTCCATTTCAGTTATATTTAAATCACTGCAACTGAGGTTGTACACTATATTTGAGTAACACATCAAACACTAGCTAAGCTTGGTTGCTAAAAAAGAGCTTATAAAAGTGGAAGGAAAAGTGTCACTGACATTTCAGCTCTCCTCTCCAAAAGATTGGATTCAATGGCCTGCAACGTTAGCTTTTAAAAACGTGTAAATGTAAACAATTAAAGTCAGACAGATACAACCAATTTAAATTCCAACATACTGTATTATATAAAAGAATAAATTAAAATTATGTCATCCACACCTCAGCATACTCAGGATCTCAAACAAGCACAGCAATAAATTATAAACAGAAAGGTTTTCAAAGATTAATTTAGTGTTTTTTGACAGAAGTTAAACTGACAGCAAGCACAAACAAAAGTAAAAGCCTTCCACACACAGATATGGTAGGTAATTCAACTTCTTTCTTCACAGTCATATTTATGGTAACCAGTTATCTCATTCTTACTCATTCAGTGCTTTGTTTCACTGAGATTTCCAACAGACACCTATGTATTTGTAGCCTGCGAACAATGATTCAGAAAGAATTGGACTATCCCCACCTTGCCCACCACGTCTGATATTAAATTTAGAGTCAGGGAAAAAAAAAGATTCAAAATGTTCCTTATAGACCTACCAACTGTCAAGTTTTGGATTCCAGGTCACATCAGTTATATAACTCCTACGTGACTGAGGTAATTCAGCGATGGCAGCAGCAGCAGCTAATACACTGCCCAGTGTCCTGTTCCTTGAGTTAATGGCATTCCTGATTCGTTTACACAGTAAAATCAAAATAATTTAGTAGAAGATTTTTTTTTTTAAATAGCCTTTATCAAGCAGCGCAGATTCACTGGACTGTCAAAACAGCTGACCGTTGTACCTGCCCTTTCATGATATTCCTAAAGCACCAAAATGGGCTGCATTTACTTGGTTTGAAGACGCACTAAGCGGAAATTCTTGCAAATGAGCATTACTGCAGTAGAGGAGGAAAGAAATACTATTTCACATGGGCAGCTAATAAACTGATACTAACTAACAGCAAAAATTAGAATTCTTCTTCTGCATTTGGAGTACGTGAACTCTTAAAATTCTTTAGTTTTTCAATGGCAGAAGATACTGAAATCTCTCCATGAACTTTGTTGTCTCTTGTTCGCACGTTGACAGCATTATCTGCTTTCTCCTTTTCTCCAACCACTGCAAGACATATCAGAAACAATATTAAGTTGCCTTCCTGCATTACAAAATGAGAGTCTAGGCTAACTCTACACCCAACATTCAAACTTTCACAGTGTTCAGAAATAAAAGATGCTGTAATTACCTAAGATAAAGTTATACTGGGCCAGCTGTGCATTTCTTATTTTCTTGTTTAATGTGCAACTCTGGTCTAGATCCACATCCGACATAAACCCTGCTTCAAAAAAGTCACTGCAAACCTAAAAAAATAAGAGTATATATATTCTACACCACAAAATAGTATATCCTGTAATCCCTTCCAATAAGTAATTCATATAAATGCACAATTTTGCTCTTATGAATAGTTATATGGAAGACATTGAAGAAAACTGCACACAGATTCAAGGGCTTGGCAGGACTCTAGTTAAGAGGACAATACAATGTAACATTCATATCAAATGTTTGCTGATCTCCCCGGACAGCTACACTGCTGAACGTCAAAAAGGCTTCTTCCATCAGAGGAAGGAGAAAGAGGAGAAGAAACGAAGCCATTTATGCTTGCATTAAGAAAAGCACGGGAGGGCAGTAAAAGTACATGTACTCGAATGTACTCCAAAGCATACGTGCTGGGTAACGGAGGAAACTGGTTCCACTCTTACTTCAAGCAGATAATTTTATAATTATATAAAGTTTATAGTCCAGAATATTTTTTTAACAAATACTGACGTATGTACATGATAGCACAGCCCAAAATACTTGTTACATATCCCTTTCTTAAGCTTACACAAAGTTTAAGAGGTATGAAAGATGTCACCTATGGGGAAAAAAAGAAGTCTGCAAAGTCATTAAAGCAATCATCTGTTGTTCTGGGACAAGCATTTAAGAAGCTATTAAAAGTGCCTGGTATAAAGGAAGGCTCTATTCTCACCTGCTGGGCATACTCTTCAGAAGTAGGTCCCACAGGTACAACCATGACCTGCCGCGGAGACAGCCAGAATGGCCTGGCAAGTGTATTAAAAAAAAAAAAAAAAAAAAAAAAAAAAAAGAGAAATGTGTATTTTATACCTGTATATTAGCTGGTTTATTTCCCAATAATTAATTCCTTTACTTTATAAAAATATTTATGTGAGCCTTGGATGATGTTGGATATGTTATTATTCACCCTTTCTAGTTCACATAAAATGGCAAATAGATTGATCCAGGTTAAATGACATACGCACAACTTTGAGCTTCTGTTCACTTCCTAACCGGTTTCACAATTTTTAACATAGTTTCAATTTTACACATATTATCTACTTTTATTTATTATATACCTTTATAGTGACAGGTTTTCAGTTCGAAAGTAAGAATTAACCCTTTCTTAATACTTCCATCCATTAACAGAGATATATCTTCAGAGCTAATTCAAGATGAAATAAAACATCTTACAAATTAAAAAAAAATCCTTTCATTTAAGATGAATTCATGTCTGTATATATAATTACTTTGCATGTTTATCCTCTTCCTAGTATAAAGGCATAACTTTTTAAGAGTAAAAAAAGGACAAAGTAAAATGGAGTAGCAATACATTTAATTACAATTCTTACTTCTGTTGCACTGTATAATTTTTCCTTACAGATTCGTAAAACTGACTTTCTAATCATGAACTGCAAATATAAGGATATCATACAGCTCAGACCATAAAAATAAGACTTCTTTTTTCTTCTTGTATTACCTACTAATTTTGAGAAAATTCTAGGAAAATTATTTTGCATTATGATATACAGGAAGCATCTGTATTTTCTAGCTACATCGTTAAATGTTCCCTAAAACTGTATTTGTGCCACTTACCATTTTCCTCCATAATTTTCTGCTAAAATAGCTATCATTCTCTCCACGGACCCCAAGATAGCTCTATGAATAATCACTGGCCGTTTTTTATCGTCACCATCCTTACTGGAAAAGGCAGATAAAGATTTAAAAAACAAAATAAACCCCCCCAAAAATCACCTTCTCTTAACCTACACACAAATAACCCTACTAACAATTTTGACTCTACTTTTCATGGAAAAACAAAATGGATTTTTTTTATACTTCTGTAAAATCTACTACTTTTAGTGAAGAAGTCCAAAGCTCTGACTCAGGTCCATTTCTGTGCATTTTAATACTGTATACTCTTCCTCTCTGTTTTCTTCTATGATTGCATTTATTTTGCCACAAAGGATCTTATCTGCTCTCACTGTTAATTTCCTTCGCTAAGTTACAAGCCTGTGATCAAAAAAAAAAAAAAAAAAAAAAAAGAAAAGAAAAGAAAAGAGAAGAAAGAAAAAGAAATGAAAGCAAAGAGCCAGCTGCTGTTTGTACCAGTATTATGATCTACCAAAGGACTGTGACATCTATTGAAAAATATGCAGCAGCACCAAAAATAATAACCAAATATCTTCCTATCAAGTTCTTTAAAATATACAAAAATAATCATTAAAAAAATATGTATTCAAGGCAACTTGATACTAAGATTAAAACATCCTTTTTCCATGCTGGAAGTCAAAGTAGGTTTTAACAAGTACTAGCATGTGTGTTATCTTTATGTGATAAGAACTTTGAGCATACCAACTCTTTAAGATGTGTTTGAATTTGTATACAGTGAAGCAGAGATGGTGACCAGGCTAAAAGTGAAAATTAGCTCAGCCCACTCTCTTATATGATCTTGAGAACTGGTAGATAAGACATGCAGATCACCATTTTTTTTCCCTTTAATCAGTGGCATTTACAATTAAACTGAGCTCTCATGATATTGAGGAAAATTTTCAAGTTCATGACTCAGTCCAAGTACTAACCTCCCCTCACAGACGTTTCCCCTCTTAAGCCATTCACTTTACTAAGATACAAAATAGCACTTTAGTAACCAGTTTAACCTCAGTTTAGTGAGAATTACAAATATTGAAAGTAAATTATCAATTTTGAGGACATTTAAAAGAGGAAGATAAGTTGTTTAACCACTCACCCAACGTAAGTAAGATTAAATCGAATGGGTAGTTGGAAGTCAAGCTGGATCGTAGCACACTGATGGTATCTGCCAAGAGCATCTTTAATTTTAATATCAATCTGTCAAGCAAAACATCACAGTTACTAGGTACAGTTTCTTTGCGTTTTGTCTGTATTCTTGTCCCAAAGTTGTACTAAATTACTAATTCACTAACCTTGGGACCATAAAAGGCTCCATCTCCTGGATTCAACTTCCATGGTTCTCCAAAGTTATTTAAGCTGCTCTGAAGTTGCTAATCATAAAAATAAGTAAATAAATCAAAGAAGATTTTTTTAACCTTTATAGGTCTCTCAAGGCCTTCCTTTACGGCAAAAGCGAGAGCACTGGCCCGCACTCGGCCGTGGGGTCTCTGGAACACAAAGGGTGCTCCCCTGGCGCACGGTCACGCTCCTGCGGGCAGCGGGGCTCTTACGGTTCAAATACTCAGCTGTTCATGCTAAAAAATCTTAAAATCAGAGTAGTTTCTTGTAAAAACTTTGTGATTATTTTGAATTTGAAAAAATATTAATAGAAATAGAATCAGTTCAAAATAAAGGTCTAAGTAAGAGCCAGACAATTGTCATTTTATACAGAAAGTCCACATTTTACACAGCTTTTCAACAAGCTTTTTCATTAGGTACAGTATTTAGCATCTGACTTAATCTCACTAATTTCAATATTTAACATGAAAAAGATTACTTAGATATCCATTTCTGAAAATACAAATATTAAGTTGAATTACCTTTTCAGCATGATCCCAGATCTCTAACTCTCCTAGATAATTTTCAGGCCTTGTAGAAAGATGCAGTTGAAAGGTAAAACCAAATATAGCATAAACAGACTTCAAGAAATCAAGACAGCCTTTAATTTCTTCTTCAATCTTAAATGTAAAAAAAAAAAAAAAAAACTTTAACAATAAAATAAAAGATTATATTTTAATGCAAATAGAAAAAAGGATTTGGATTTGCAGTATTCTTCATCAGGTTTTAACCGTTTCTGTGCACACAGATGCACACAGATACATTCTCATATGAGTCTATTAAGTTAAAAAAAACAACTATGTATGAAAATTATATTCTACAAACTCAAACCTACAGAAAAGGGTGAGAAGTGAACTGAGGTGCTGTGGCTTCACAACATAGAAAGAAGAGTAATATTCTTACTAAGCCTAGCTTTCTGGAGCCAGATTGCATGAGTCAGACTTTTATTATAAAGTATGTCAATTTACTCACACAGTTCCACTGAAACCTATGGTATTATTGTTTGAATAAAGCATTTATTCAGCATTAGTATGGAAAGCAAAGTGTGACTGACAACTCTCTTTCTTTTTTGGGGAGAGACGGGAGGGGAACTTTACCTTTTGGGATTTAGTTGCACCCACATATCTTTCCACAGGAGAAAAACCTAGAGCAAGTCTTATTCAGTAATTCACAGTTAATAACATCTCTCAGATGTTATCTTATCTTCTTTTCCTAGAAGTATTTCTTAACCTCAAAGAAAAAAAAATAAACAATGCAAATTATAGCATTGGCATTTGATAAATTTCTAAGTGGGAAGCTAAGATCAATAGACTACTGACTCAAGCAATACTACAGAAAGCTCAGACATATACCTGATGAATAAGAAGGAAGCAACCTAACAAAAAAAGAAAAAAAGGCAGAAAACCTGCAAATGCAGCGTTATACTACAAAACTACATGGTAGAAGAAACTAAAAAGTGAAAATGTTTTAGGTTTGCTTTTTTGTTGTTGTTTTTTGATTTTCATTGTGTTTTAACCTGTTCCATTGTGCAAAAGATGTGAGCATCATCTTGCTGGAAGCGCCTAACACGAGTCAAGCCACTTAAAGTCCCAGAGAGCTCATTTCGGTGAAGAACCCCAAAATCTGCAAGTCTTAGAGGCATTTCTCTCCAGGATCGCGGACGATGAGCAAACATTAGGCTAGAAGGAACATGAAGGAATTTGTTTTTTTTATCTTTCCTGTACAAGACTTAAGACAACACAGAAGCTAAAACAAGATTAATGTACACAATAATCACACAGCATTTTTAAAGCTGTCTGCATTTGAAAAGGCAGACAAATGAAGAAACCGAGGCACTCCGCTTGGTAAAGACCACCTCGAAAAGCCACTATGAGAGTAACAACCAGTAACAACCAGGATTTGCACCTCCTTTTGATACACCACAGCTTATGCCTATTTCTGCCCAACTAAAGTCATACTTGCTGAGAGTGCCAAACTAGTGCTAGCACACAGACATCTAGCTCATTTAGCAGGGGGATCTTCCAGCAAATCCACAAGAGAACTGCATTGGGTCTGCTTTGGGACACCATGAGGGTAACTCTCTGGACAAACGAGTTGCTTAGGAAAAGTAGTCTACTGTACAGCTAGCACACACAGGATAACATGCATTGATACTCCATTAATCTCCCTCAGCCCCACACAGCACAGATATAGCAAAATAAGAACATTTTTCAGCTGAGAGTACAAACCAATGTCCTGGACAGTTCATCGGCTTAAGGGCAAAAGTTTCCTTCTCAATCTCAAAACAGAACATATTTTCATTGTAGTGCTGCCAGTGTCCTGAAGCTTCCCAGAGCTTACTGTTGAAGATGTTTGGGGATACAACTTCTGTAAAATTACGCCTGCGATATTCCTCCTATAAAACATATTAAATATTTTAAAAGGTGATACAGATAGAAAATAACTTTCAATAAGCAAAAGCCTGATTCCATAACTGTATTCTTATGATGGCCATTTACTGGGAGACTAAAGGACCACTGTGCATATAGGTCTTACACAACTGGAAAAAGCATGTGTCAACTAAGAATGCTTTCCCCTGCTCTAGTTTTAAAGAGATTAGATCTATATAATCTCAGTGAAATTCTGGCATGTGTTTACATACAGAAGTGTTTTTCTTTGTGAGGGCAGTTCAGTACTGTGAATGACATATCACTTAAGATCACAACTGATACTAAGCACATTAGGAATTCTATCAGTATCTACTCACTTTTATGAAATCTGTGAGTGTATTATAAAGAAAGGCACCTCTGGGGAGGAAAAAGCAGCTTCCAGGACTCAAATCATGAAAGAAGAAAAGTTCTTGCTCCTACATCAATTAAAAAACATAATTAGTGTAAGACCACTTCAACTGTATCCCCAGTTGTAGAACTGCAGAAAATGACTGATTTTAATTCACATGTCGACACACTTCGTTCACCAGGGTGAACGATTACAGCAACAAGATGACTTCTAGAAGCTTATAAATTCTCCGCAGTAGAAATTAATTCATTTCTAGTTCTTACTCTTAGAAGCTTTATAGTAATATCTTGACTTTGTGACCATCTAAATACGTTTCCTCAAAAAAACCCAAAGCCTTAAGAAATCTTGCCATTAGTAGTCAAAACAATTAGAACACATACCCATCAGATCTGAGGGTTGATGGCTGCAGATTATGAGACATTCATCCTATTTCAGAGCCTTGCTCAAAAACCAGCCTCAGAAGTGTGGCTCTGGAGAATGTTAGTCTCTTACATATCGTAGATACTAAATACATAGATACTAAACAATTTGTTTGATTGATATTAGTTAATTCATTGATACTAGATACATAGACGCTAGATAATTTGGTTTTGAAAAAGGCAAAGAAGTATTCATCGGGTAAATAGTGAACAAATATTCAGGTCTGAATGGACTGTGGGAACAAGCATGAATACTTCAGCAAAGACCACTGTACTACTCCCTCCCTTTGTCACCGTTCTCTGTACACTCTTCATTGGCTCTCCCTCTACCGAGCTACCTGCAAGTTGTTCACCTGTGCGTATTAAGGCCTTTCAAAGTCCCTTTCTCATATCCATCAGTAATTACTGAGTTTCATGCCTGCATCCTCTTTGCCATTGATGCTAAACTTCACTTGCACTTACTTTTTTTTTTCTTTTCTTTTTTAAGTAAATGCCTTCCTGCTTTCCCTCATGCTGCCTATTGTGCCTTTGAACACCCCCAAAGCTACTTACTATCTTCCTTCAAATTCCTTCCTTAAAACTCCACTTGCTCTACAAAATAATGGTAAAGGTGACAACAGTTAGGCAACTGATTTGTGGAATCACCACCTATGAGTGAAACCAACACTAGGTCAAAATATTTCACCGTGCCATTCAAACACTTTCCAACTTAATTTAATTTAACACTTAATTTAATACTAACATTGTTTATTAAATCTGGCAGAGGGACAAACGAACAACTTTCACAATGCCAGCTAAGGTACTATGAGTATACACTTAAGTTAGCTATTAACTTATTTACATCTATAATAACGATTGACCAAAACAAATTGTAGAAAACTGTAGAAATAATGTATCTCCTCTATGAACAATTTAGTCTTTTAGGTATGTAATCTGAAGAGATCACCATGCATTCAAGTGTTTAAGACAGTTCCCTGAACCCAGGGGACCACCCTACTACGTCTTCCTAACATTAGTCAGGAACACTAACACTTCGATGCAACTCACAGGTTGAGTTTGTAGAATTAAAAATTTAAAATACAACTGATACTTCAAGAAATTCTTAGAACTGGCTCCCACTTGAACTATCCAAATATAGAAAAACAAAGAAAGAATGAATTCTTTTACAGGATTATAGAAGACAAGTAGGCCATAAAATAACAAACCTTTCCAATTTTCCTATGATCCCGGTTTTTAGCTTCTTCCTGGAATTTTTCCCATTCCTTCATCATTTTGTTATCAGGGAAGGATATGCCATAAATTCTCTGCAGAGTCTCCATGTCAGCTTTTCCCTCCCAATACGTAGAAGAATTCTGATGCAAAAGAACCCCATATTTTAATACACTATTATATAATCTCAGGGAGAAGAAGAATAAACACCAATCCACTCAAATGTTACGATTTTTCCTTAGGAAAAGATCTGTATCTAGTCATCCAGCATTTGCTTACAACACACAGATACTCGCACCATCTTTTAGTCAGGATACTAACACAGAAGGCATAAACACAAGTGACTAGTCAAGTCATGCATTTTTTTCTACTTGGGTACCTTATTTTAACTTGCACCGTGTCATGTTTCATTATTTCACATTGTATCTTCTAAAAGAGAAGCACTTGTTTAAGTTGAAAACATAATGCAGTAGGGAAACGGTAAAGACTGAAAATGTAAAAATAACTCTCTCTTTCACAGTTAAATCCTATCTGTTCTGACAATTGAACATTTAAATTCTGTATCTCAGAGTTCCAGAGATTTCAGTGAGGAAGCCAGCAAAAGCAAGTATGTTGAACGCTCCAAGGAGGTCAGGCTAGTGAGGTTAGCAAAATTAGCATCTGCAGATAGCTAGCACGATGTAGTTCTCATAAGCATCTGCAAACACCAGCTCTGACTTTCCTGTGAGCAATGTCATTTTTACAGAGCAGCATTTACATGTCTGCCAGTGCTCACTTTAGCTCTTGTATCTCAAAGATCCCATCTTACTAGGTCAGAATACTATTTCCTGACTCAATGGATGTCTTGGATGTTTGTTTACTGTAGAACAGAGGCCACAGGCATGCTACACGGATAGCATGGCACATAATGTCCTAACTACTACTGGTCCAAGCTAGGACATCTATGCTGCACAACGCAATGGTGGGTGGAGATACCACAAGAGTCCCAAAGCAGTACTGCCATATTCGCTTAGGCACCAAGCATGCTGTAGCAGGTTCCACAGCTAAATCTAGTCACCATTAGCTTGAGTACCTTCTACACTGACCTTAATAGTAGCATAAGCATGTGTGTAACTACATGTGAGCAATTACTCCAATAAAGATGCTGTTACCATTCATTGATGAAGAAATCAGTAAAGAATCAGTAAACCTTAGAAGCAGATGAAGGAGGAAAATCAATAGTTCTACTTGGATGACAGGACAGGGGAAAGAAGTTAAGGATTACTTTTATGGTAATATACAAACAGAACAATACAGAGGACACTGACACAAACACTTCAGGGGAAAAAAAATAACTGATTTCAACTGACTCCTGTTTAGGTTAGTTTAAAAGCAGAGTTAACTTATGAACTTACCTTAAATATTTTAAGGGCCTTAATTTTTCCAGTGTTTCTCACATGTGGGCCCCTGCAGAGATCAATCAGCGGACCACATCTACAAATCAAAACAATAGGTTCTTTTAAAGCATTCAAACATTTTCAAGCAAAGTCACTAATGGCATTCAGGGTATTGCTTGATATGTTTAATTTGAACACATATAACTACTAATCTAAGTAAGTATCATACAACATTCAGCAAATTCAGTACTTCTTAAATGTAATCATGCCCTTCTACTTGAACTGAATATTCACCCTGTAAACACTCAGCATGCTTGATCCTCTTCAGGGGCATCACAAAACACTCAGTAATTCACATAGAAATTTCCTGAGCAACTTTGACAGAGTTTATATACGGATCTAACTAAACACATCCAACAGCAAACATATTTGTCATTTTCCGATTACTTTTACTCCTCTCAACTGAACGAACAGGCTCCTCACCCTACACTGCGCTAGCTTCACCCATTAGCCAGTCATACAGTTCCATTGGTGGTAACTTGTTTTAGTATTTTTCTTGAAAGCAGAGGCAATTAGTGAGAAGTGAATTTGTCGTCTGTGCACCAATGGAGACATGACTTGTCCTAGTAGAGGAAGAAAAGATCTACAAAATATTAATTACAAACCTAGGCCCCATCACACTAGTACTCTGAAACTGGAGTAAACAAAATAATTCCTTCTCCTCTCAGTTCAAATGAGGTATATCCAACTGTAGAAATATTTTGCAGTATCTTCTCATTTATTTTGTTTACCTGTATATTGTGGTAGTCGGTGTGTCAACCTTTTCATTCAGGATACGACACTTAAACTTGTTATACTACACAGGGAAATATAAAAAGTTAGAGACATCATTCAAACAACTACTAAAATACTATTCTAGAATTATATATTAATAATGTAAATGCACCAGTAAAAGACACTATCACAAGTAAAAAGTCACATGATCACATACACATATGTGCACAATTTTGACATTCCTTCTAGAAGAGTTATAAATCATGAGCAGATAGACAGAGAAAATACCTTAATTTCCCTCAGAGCATATTAAACATGGTCATTACTACTTGAACACCTCAGAGCACTTCTGAAAGCCAATTAATACACAGTACAGTAAGACTGGTAATACTCATGTATAAATAGAGTGCTAGAGAACACAGCTTTTTTGGCTTGTTCCTGCAAGTGAACCAGAATGAATGTTTTTGTGTACCAATCTTTTGGTAGTCTCATTGATTTTGCAGGCTTTTGAGGAGTAAGAAAATGTTTTATTATTGCTTTAAAACATGTTGAACACTTCGAAGTGATACAGTGAGGGCCAAGAAAATACTTTGTTTTTGTTGTACTAGATAGATCGTATTCTGATGAGTTAGTCACGTGCACTGTTTAATAGAAGCTACAGCTTTAAAAGGTCATAATAACAGAATCATAGCTACTCCAAAGATTTACCTTAAACATGTCTAACAGAATCTCCTTTTTGACTTCTAGCCTTTCAAAAGGCTGCTTCTCTTTTATTATATTTTTACAGTAGTTTTCTAGTACTGGAAATTCAGAACTAGATACACCTCTAAACAAACAAACAAGGGCAAAAGAAATAGAAGTTAATTATATTGATATTCCCATTTTTAAGTGAAAAACAAAGGATGCATTGCTGTGATTTGTAACATTAGTTTCTTACAATCAATTGCACTTCCAGAGACTAAACTCTGAAAGACAAACTGTATCACTCTGAACAATCCCACCAAAATCATTCAAAAATACTCTTTCACATGTATAAGTGTCTGGAAGATCAGCAGCTCAAAGCATATATGCTTTAAGAAAAAAGGGGAAAAAAGGCTCAAGTCAGTTGCAAGAGGTAGTTTATCAGCTGATGCAGACCCTGTATTTTTCCTGACTACACAGAGATAAATGAGGAAAAACAGACTGTAAAAGCTGTGCACAAGGATTAAGCAAGCAGTAAACATCTAGGAGTTACATGCATACGTGCACTTCTACAATTGACTCTCGTCACTTTGAAGACAAACTTCTGTACTTCAAGGAATTCCTGTTTCAAGTACTTCAGCAAATGTTACCTATCACAGTATTTCACAGAATGTTCAACAGCCACAGGTCCTACAGAGCAGGAGTCTGAATATTGCTCTTTAATTAAAAAATACATAAGATGTATATACCTATATTACGAAGAAAAGCAACTTAGTGGTTATTTTTAAACTGCATCTGATAAACAGCATTTTACTTTTAGCATGTAGAGACATGATCAAGCAAAAATAATTCAAATCCAGAGCTTTAATGCTGATCATTGAAGTCCTTCAACATTGTGAAATTTTACCTATCTTCAATGTACATGTCATAATAAAATCCATTCTCAATAGGTGGTCCATAGCACAAGCAACCACCAAAATAACTTTCCATGGCCTCTCCAAGAATATGAGCACTTGAATGCCAGTAAACCTGCAAAAAAATAAAAATAATAATAAAGTCAGCTGAGTAAGTCATGGGCTCACTGGTGCTGCATAGTTAAAAACAAAATGGGGCTATATAGGCAGATGGGAAAAACATTGAAATTGTTGTTTAAATTCTGTGTGAAGGATAACAATTCTCTGCTCTCATTACGTGCTATGCTATATGATTAATGTTCATTTGATTTTTTTTTAATCTGGTAACTGCTAGTCCAATTGCTAGTACAGCGGCAAGTGTAGCCTTAAAGTCCCATTTTTATCCTGATCTGAAAGGTGATTATACCCATGCATGATTTACTTGCTTTTTTACAAATAAGTTTCTTGTCAGTTGAAAGCCCATGCAGCAATAATAATATCCAAAGCAATCTAGCCAACTAAGTTGCCATTTTTCACATACGGTATCTTTATTAACAGTACTGTAAACCACATTACCAGAAATGTCAGAAGAGAGAATCCAGTGACTCAGTAGATCAACACCAGTCTTACATTCTAAGTCCATATTAATTTAGATCATTTAATAGCCACCACTACACGACAGAACCTTTAGGAGCTCTTGAAATGCCTTTAACAAGCTTAACTGCAGGAAAAGGTCTTTGACAAAATGAAGTCTAACTCTACTGCATAAAGCTAAACATAGGCTTGAGTCTGAATCCCATAAAACTTAGGCATGTGATTTTATGTATAGTCATCATTTAATTGACTAAGATATGCCTACCAAAGTTTCTAATAAACACTGCAGGTACAGGGACATATACATTTTATTTATGGCTAAAATCCAATATTGGACAATTTTTTGAACAGTCTAAGACAACCATGCTTGCTTCCAGTGTCTGATCTTCAAACACACAGTCAAACAATGAGACACATGCACTTTTAAAACATCAAACTATTTCAAATTAGCACATGAATAAAGACATGAAGTACAAAAGCTAAATCTCAATTGAGAAATAACCTGTTTATGTAAAAGAGGAGGAAAGAAAAGAACCCTAAGACTACCCTAAGACTTTATTCATCTATAGATTATAGGTATTTTACATTCTTTGAAGTATCATTAACAAATGTAATTTGAATAATTGTTCAGATTTTTTTTTTAATTAAAGGTTTTAAAAACATAATACTGCAATCAGTTCCACGTCATTAGTTCTTTTAGTCACGTAGAAACCAGAGAGTGTTTACTCACAGCTTGTGCTTCTTCATTATCAAACATAAGGAGCTCCAGAGTACAATCTCCCTCCAGTGGACGATCCAGATCCCACAGTTCACCATTCACTTTGGCAATGACTGCATTTGAAGCCAATCCTTGGCTGAAGAACACAAATGAAGGCATGAGACAAAACATCTGGGTTTAGATTTGTGAAAATATTTAGGTACGTAAACACCTGGAGATACCCCTCTACATCTTGTAGCACCTAAAGACCTTTGTATTTGTTTGCTTTTAAGGTACAGACAGTAAATTCTTTAAAGGACTTAACTTCATGCTACAGTTTTCACTGCTGGGGATCAGGAAGGAATACTGCTTCTAACAGTACATTTCACAGTTATTTGACAACTCGTAAGACTTCAGATATACGGATTAATTCCTAGCAGTCTTGCTGCTAGGAATTTATATATTTTTAAATACATTTATGTTTTTTTAATTGTAAGTGACCACTGTGACCCCAGAACACGACCTCAAGCATCACCCACAACAATAACTTTATCCAGCTATTTCTACATTAAACTCAAGTTTTAGCAATGCTTTCCAGGTAATCCAAATAAGAGAGCTGTCCATCTGCTACTGACTACGATGTGAATATAACTGGGTAAGAGGGAATAGCTAGTAACAGATTTACCACCTCAAAAGCACAACTCCTTCAGTCTGCAGGTTACCTAATTCCCAGAGCTAACTGATACGGTGTGGTTTTCCAAGACTCCCCTTCAGCCTTCTTCCCATCCGTCAGGATGACGTTGATCGGTTCGCTCTGGTTGGCCGCTCGGTAAGCTAGTAAAGCATCATGTTCTTCTTTCAGTGCTTCATAAAGCTTCAGTCTGCCTTCTATAAAGCTTGGCTCATGCTGCAGCTGCAACAATAAGCAAATACATGAAATCATACACAATAATAAAAAAAATGCACGACAAATTGAATACAGGAGTTTACAGCATTCACGCATCCCTGGAGGTTCAAACTGGGATTAGAGTTCACTGTGCTAAAGTTTATATTAACATGCAGAAAATTATTTGTAAATCATTATACACAGAACAGTATGGTTCAAGTTGCTGACTACTTTATAGTGGCTTTTCAGTTTTCCAGCGCATCTTCATTCATCTGTGCCTGAATGGGTTTGCGTGTTTTGACTCCAAAAAATACCGTATGTTCTTGCCTCAGAACCTGCATGTGGCTGAGTTTGTGGAGAAGTCTGGACCATTCCAGCAAGACCTCACTTCCACCATACCATTCAAAGCATCAGATCCAAATAACTCGGTGAAGTTCAGAATCATTTTCTTTTAGTTTGGCATAGACAGAATTATTAAAACCTGTTGAACTGCGGATACTGCTGTTAGCGTCCTCCTGCAGCCCCCCCGCCCCTTCCGCTGCGCGACCGCTCACGAAACACCCCGGTGTCCCGCCGGCCCACGCTCCTTAGCGGAGCTAAGGGCGTACGAGCAGGCCCGCCAGCGACGTGCACGACACCGGGGCAGCGCAGGCTCCCCGCACGCGCGCTGCCGCTAGCGCAACCCCCGCAGCGCTCCGGCCCCGCGCGCAGCCTCGCCTCGCCTCCCGTCTCCTCTCCGATCCCCCTCGCACCGCCGGCAGCGGCTGCACTCGCGCCGCAGCCTTCCCGAGAGGAGCGACAGCCACACCGCGCCGCCGGCCCGCAGGGACCACCCGGCCGGGCGCGCCGGGCCGGCCCCGGCCCCGGCCCCGGCCCCACCCAGGAACCTCGCCGCCGCCGCGGGGCCCGGCCCGGCCCGGCCCGGCTACCTGCCCGCGCGGCGCCGCCCGGCCCAGCTCGGCCGCCAGGCTGCGGCGCAGGTGCAGCCGCCGGTAGCGCAGCTTCTCGTTCTCGGCCCGCAGCCGCTGCAGCTCGGGGCTGCCGCCGCCGGCCCCGCGCGGCGCCGCCGGCCCCCGCAGGCGGCCGATCTCCGCCGCCAGCCAGCGCAGCTCCTGCTCCTGCCGCGACAGCCGCCGCGACGCCGCCTCGGCCGCCGCCATCTTCCGCGCCGCCCCGCCCCGCCCCGCGCCGCGCCGCCGCCGCCGCCCCGCAGGCAGCGGGGCCGCGCGGGCCGAGCGCGCCCCGGCGCGGCGGCGCCTCGGCGGCGGCGGCGGCGGCGGCGCGGAAGATGGACGGCGCCATACGAGCGGCAGCTCGCCGAGCACGGGCCGCACGCCGGGCCGCCCCCGCCGCGCCGGCGTCCCGGGGCTCCTGCCCCGTGTGAGCTGGTTATTCAGGCCTCCTCCCCAGCAGCTCCCCGTAACCGGCATTCACCTTCTCTCCCATGGTGTCCCATAGGGCGGTGAGGCTACGTGAGCACTGTTCCCAGGAGGGTGGTTCTCTTGCAGGGCAGCAGCTGGGGCCAACCGAGAGTCGAGGCCATCAGGCACGTTCGTGGGCCTGTTAGCGCAACCAGCGCCTGAGACCTTCTGTTGCATCCCTCTTCACTATTCCCACTCCAAAACAACGTTGATGTCAAAAACCGAACGTTGATGTCAAAAACCGTGGGTCAGGCTGCATCCTCGCCGGGCTAGAAAGCCAAATAAACGGCACTTCTTTCTGTGGAGGCTTCCTGCTTGACACCTGCATGTATGAACACCCTATTCTTTCCAGGCAGCTCAAATCAGTTCTTTTACTGGCATATCTAATGTCTGAGTAAATTAGACTGTCTGAACTGAGTAGCACCTTCATGAGTAAATTAGACTGTCTGAGCCAGGTAGGACCTTCGCATAGGTTGCAGAACGTGGTACCAAGTTGAATCAGCTGAAGAGGCTTGAGCAGCTAGGCAGCGCGCTTGAACTTCGGTGCGTGTCTGCTAGGACTCGGAGTCCGGGAAGCCAAGGACTGTAAATCCTGCATTGCACATTCAGTCAGTCTGCACTGCAACATTGCAGATAAAACCCTCAGCTCCTTTACCCGGGGCAAGAATAGTTCTCCATCACAAATCCTTTATTTCCACGTGTCCTTTTGTCTCAAATACTCTTCCATCATCTTCAATTGCTCTGATTTCCTCCCTTGTTTCCACACCCACTTCTCTGCTTTTGGTTTCTCAACACACACTTTCAGATTTTTGCCTCTGTCCTATACTTAAAGTTTGCAAGGTGTGGATTTTAATTCTGGTAATTACCAAATCAGAATTTTAGCATTTTTCCTCCAGTTTACAGAATAACTACATGGTATATGAAGAGGTAGAGAATCAACTCTTGTATTTGTCCACAGTTTGATACATTTCCTATGATATAACTCATTATCTGCAGTGGCCTTAGAAGTTTATAGAAATGTATTTGAGACTAAAAGGATATATTCTTTCACCAGTAAGTCATGTGGATACTGCTGGCTCAGAAGATTGTACTCTTTAAAAAGAAATTATAAGGTATTCAGAGCTCAAAGACCCTCTCATGCTGCACAATCACAATTTTCAGGCTGCCATTTGTCTTCCATTACCCTGGAGAGCTGCCATGTGTAGCACAACTCACTGTCTATATCCACCTGTTCCTATTAGGCCAAGTTCTCCTTGCATCTTCATGGCCAAATACTGTTTCCTCTCTCCATGAATGCCCAGAATTTTCTAAGAACTTTTTCTAAGAGCTCGGTAGCTCTTAGTTCTATTAGGTGTTTTTCCTGTAATCAGGCTTTTTAGTGTTACTGGCTTTCATGCTGGTTTATTTAATAGATACTGTGAATCTCCCTCAGCAAAGTGATACCTATGTATACTTTTGCTTTGCACTGATTTTTGCTTCTCTTTCTGAAGAGATGCAACTCACTGGCACCTATGTGTAGCATTTCTTTTAGCAGAGTCACTCTTCTTCGAGGAGTGACTGTCATGGGCAGAACTGCCATGAGGTGTCAAAATAGGACATTCTCTATCCCCTCCTTTAAAAATTAAGTTCAATATTAAATTGACAAATTACTCCCCTTTTAACTTCTAAATTCACTCCTGTGCAGTTCATTACCTAGTTTAGGATACTGATGACAATCAGTGTACTCCACTATAAAAATAAAGAAATGTGGATTAAATTTCAAGGTTAAACTTTAAGAAGTATATTTAGGCTACATCCTCTGTATCTGGTATCTGGGCCATTATCCTATGAACCGAAAAACTGTAACCTGGGCTTGATCTAGCATTTATTAAAGTAATTTATTGAAGTAATGGAAAAACTTAGCAAGTTATAGTGGCTGAAATGCCTGATTCATACCAGAATTCCTTTAGGGCAATATCAAATTATATAAACTGGATAAAAGTAATATAATTATTCTGTTAGGTAAATGATTCAAAATGACTGCATTAGGTAAAAAAAAAACTCTCATAAGATGCTGTCTAACATAAGTGAGGCTGCAGGCTTTACCAGGAGCTTTTATGTGCCGAGGTATTGCACTACTGATAATAGTAAAAATAGTAGCAATTTGGGGAAGAGAAGCAAGAATTTGAAAATATAGAAAGAAGAGGAAGTAGTGTTTGTACTACTATGATGGTGGTTCACAAATCAAACGGAATCTTAAAAATTAGGCTTATAAAGGAGCCCTTACTTTTAAAGGTTGCCTAGAGGATGCGCCAAGCCTTGCAGATAGATTGGCTGCGTTCTCTGCCCAGCACGCTTTGCCCTCGCTCGGCTGAGCTCCCAGGCTGCCAGCTGGGATAGCGGCATCTCGCTGCCGTGTCTGCCCAGGCACGGCCTCTGTCCCGGGGGCCGCAATGCCAGGCAGCGCAGAGGTAGCTCTACCTGAGCAGATTACGGAGGCAGCAGCAGGGATCTCACTGCTGCGTTCAGTAAGCCATCACATGCTAAAAGCGGTCATCAGTATGACTTAAAATAATGCGTAATTCCACTCTTCCTTGCTCCAGATCACCTATAAGGCTTGTTATATCTACAAACAACCACAAGGTGACAGGCATCGCTTTCAACCACTTCTGTGAAGCCTGGCTAGTTAATTGTAGAGCTGGTGACACACATAATACAATTCCTGAAGGATAAAATGGTCAGTGGTCAGCTGTAATGCTGACTGATAAACACTTGCAACTTCAGAAACAGAAGCAGCCTGCCTGGAAGATACCAAGGTTATTCTTAAGGTGGTGAGGACTAAACATATCGCAAAGCTTGGTTTCCTAAAGGTTGGCAAAATATTTTTGCTTGCTGCCCAAGAGGTAAAGTGCCCATTAGAGAGCCCACAGAGAAGGCTGCCCAGGTGAGGACATGGGTACATTATTAGTTGGAAGAAATAGAAGAACTGGACTAAGAAATAGGAGGAGGAGACAGAAGTACTCGCAGCTCTGACAGAGAGGGAATTTATGCTGGCAGAAAGTATGAAAAATAAAACCACGAAGTCCACGCACTAAGCAGCATTTGTGTAAGGAGGTTATGTAAGTGCGCGATCCTCAGTGAATGATTATCAGTGGCAGAACACCTCCACTGGGACTGCAGTAATCACCACTGTTAAACTTGGTTTTTGAAATGGAAACTACTCTGATGCTTTACTTTGCTTGGACACCATTTAAAGATGTAAACATGCAGAAATGGTGTTTAATCTTAACACAGACATATACTGATCTTCACAGAAAAAGTCTTATTCTATAAGCTTCCTTTTTTTCTTGCTTTTTGTATATATTCTTGCAGTATATTTACAGAAATATGCTTTGTTGTGCTAAAGCTAAATATTGTATTGCTAAATATATAATTCTGATGTGTTGTAAAGTCAATGTTTTATGAAATAACAAGAGAGGATCATTTGTACTGTGAGTTGTGTGACTGTCTCTGAGGAATACAAAAATAAATGTACAGATGACATGTTATTTTATGTCCTATAGCAGTTGCTACACATTATTTCAGTTTGATGAGCTATCTTCTTGAATAAATTATTTTCTTGCAAAGAGATATCTTTGAAGATCAGTTACAGAATTAAAAAGTAACAGTAACTAAGCAATTCTCAGTCTCATCATTATGGTTCAGAAGCTGTTAACAGTTGTAAAGGGCTAATTAGTGTAATGTAATCCTCTTAGGAGCTGCAGGCACTGAGCTAGATTTCTTTATAATTTGTATGTAGGCCTTCTTTATTCCATTAGAATTACAATAATTACAGGCAGCAGTATGTATTTGCATTCTATCTATCCACATTATGTTTGCTCTGCATACTGAAGACTGTACAATAAATGCAGAGGCAGATTTTTTTATTTTGTGTTAAAATACCAAAATGTTTGGAAGAACAGCCAAATATTGGTTTTATAACTGTGCAAAATCTACTAAAAAAGAAAACGAAAACAGGAGTATGTGGCTTTCTGAAATCCCAAGCAATCAGAGAAAGAAAATACTGGAAGAGCTGGATGTGAACAAAGTGCTGTCATATTTGGTTTACGAGAGAGTGTTTTCCTTGGAGGAATACGAAGACATTTGGTCCCAGGAGAGCTACAAGAGAACTGAGTATTTTTTAGGTAAACTCTCTTTAAAAGGCCCAAGTGCTTTCTCTGTTTTTTGTTCCGTTTTGGAGGAGGTCTGTCCTAACTTGCTGACATGCTTTCTCCTTGGCTATGAAGGTAAGGTCACTGTCCACTCTGAAATGCTTAAGTGTGTATTGGTAATGTCTTGGAATCCTTTGACACTAATAGTTATTTGCTATAATTAGTGTTTACTTTCTCTCTTGCACTAAACAAGAGAGAGTATTCGTTTCCTTTATGTTCTGTGATACCGTCATTGTCTGTGATACCGTTTTTCTGTTAGAGAAATTCACAAGAAGGGAAATTTATGAACAAATATTTTACGTGACACCTTGAATATTTAAACTGTTAGCAAAATACTGTATATTAAATATTGCTGCTGCTAATAAATTATAGGCAACATAAGGAAAAGAATTCCTAAGTACTACTGATAAGGCTTAACTCAGAAGTATAACTGATATTTTAGTTTCATTGTCATTTCGACAATACTTAAACATACACTGAGAAGTTTTGTAGGCATAGTGCCTCAGTGATAGATCTGTTTGCAATTTTTGTTGTGAACCACATTATTTGCTGTACCTTTCTGTTTACAACTGCACGAAAAAGATTGTATTCTAAATATCAACAATGCAATCAAAGTTATTCAGAATATTATTTGGACATCAGGCCCTATTCATACTGTTTGAGAAACAATGGTTTACTCGATGTTAGCAAAGATCATATGAAAAAATATGTATGGTGTTTACGGTCATATGCTAGTAACCTATTTTTAATTTGTGTGTGTGTCTATATATTCCAAATTGGAGCCTTTCAATTCAGTTGGAGTTTTCTGAGTAATGATTGCTGGGTTGTGCTCAAAGGTTGTGTACAGAATGTCCTGTTAAAATTTATTTAAAACATTAATGTCTTCTATCAGTTCATTCAGTAAAAGGTTTAAGACACTTTGGAATTACAACTACTCATAAAAAAGCAGTAGTAAAGCCGAGAACCATAATTTTAACAAATAAAAAAGAAAGATTAAACTCTAAAACCATTTTCATTTTTAAAATAGCTGGAGTCTGTCCTTGCTTGAAAGCCTGATTACTTTTAAATTTGACAGTTAGAGATCTAATTATGCTAGAAGGCAGCAGATATTTTACCATAATTTGCTTATGAACAGATGTCCATTTAGTATATTTTTCAAGATCAATTTACAGTACAGCTTTACAGCAATTAAAATAAAACCATCAAAGGCAGTTCTCAGATATTAAGTTCTGGTGTTCTCTGAATTAACTGTAGAGATGGTGAGGGAAAATTTTTCTTCTCTACCACCTAAACCTCTCATGCAGAGACTTGTCACAGAACAGGCTTAAATCCTCCAGTGGGTATATGGTTGGGGGCTACTACTGCCCTAGAAGGTGACGGCCTCCGCAGCTGGATGCGAATCAAGGACTCCGTCTCCCTGACAACATCATAGCAGATATAGAGAATAAAGGAGAAAGCCAATGCTGCACATTTCCAAAACAGTAAAGGATACTGCTGGAACAGCTTCCCCAATCTATTCTGTCTGTCTGTGCCTTGTGTAGGCAGCAAACGCCTCAGGCTGCCTCAGCTCAGCCACTACTATTCTCTTTCCTCTTTCCCCTCCCCCAGGAGCATCTAATGTGCCAAGCCACTGTTTCAGAATCTATTATTGCTAATAATAATCTACTACATGGCAGGGAAAGGAAAACACATACTATATATTCACATTAATTCATGCACGTATTTTGTTTAAATTCACACATGCATACATTGTGGATTCAATTACAAGATCATGCATTATGAATTTTTATGCACTGTGCATTTTTACATGTTGATTTTGATAAGCCCTACTATAAGGTACAGAGGAATGTATGATAAAAAAGAGAATTATTGGTTATTTCCATTAAAATAGTTTTCTTCTCCACCCTACTAAAGCTGATGGGTTGAACACAGGAATCAAAGGGGAAGGAATACTGTCTGGTCTAGATGCATCAGCTGAAGTTGCTATGCCTGTGTTAGACGGCTTCAGTACCACAGCGGACGCAGCTGTTGGGTGCCATGCTGTCCTCTATACTTGTTAGTATAGACTACCTAGAGAGCCTACATTGCAGGCTGAACAAGCAAATCAATCTGCATTATTGATCAACTGCATGTACAGTAGGGGCCGGTTTCTGTTTCTGGGTGGGCCCGTACTGGCAGATGTGGGTATTTTAATGTGTTCCCGTTGTCTCAATGCCCTACATAAAGAGCCCTTTGACAGGGGCTGGAAACAGGGCACAGTTCCAAGAGGTCACTCAGCTCTGGACTAACGCAGTTCACTGTAAAAACTGCAAACTCTGCTTGCTACTGAACTGTGATCACTGAATGATGTTCTGCTGCTTACACACAGTTGATTTAACGTCATTTTGAACTCTTCTGTTTCATTATTTCACAGAATTAGACTCACAGTAACTTAAGGGGTGATATAGCAGTATTCATTCTTCAAGATACTAGTGACTTGATCCTTCTACTCTTCTCTTGTAGAATTCACATTATGGTATTAAAGCCCAAGTCTAGTGACTTTGAGAAATGCTTTGGATGATACTTTTCTACGTAACACATTAAGAAATCAATTCTTCATTGGCCAAGCATTTTATATGGAATAACAATTGCAGGTTTATTTCCAGATTTCCTATAAATTAAACCTGACCTGTACCTCTCAAGGCAGTTGGAAAAATGAATATGGAAACAATGTTATCTATAATATGTCAAAAGATGTTGTGTCTGCTGAAACCAGTCTCTTACCCAACTGCAAAATCATAGTAGCACCACATAAAGCAGTAAGTGCGACTTTGAACTATGCATCAGCTATTAGAGAAATGTCTTTATTGTTATTCAGACCATATGCATAGATGTTTCCCTGTGTTATCAGAGCAAACAAAACTGAGGGCTGTATCAGAGATGGAGCTGCCTGAAACCTGTGAGATGAGTGACCGAGATGGAAGCCCTTCTGCTGAGGAACAACTGAATCAATCATTCGACAAGTACAGGTTAAAATTATCAATGTCATGATATTTTTAATTATCACAATAGCTGCTGTTCAGATAGTTTCTATGTATGTGAAGTACTCCACAGATGCTTACAAGATGATTCTCATTTGCATCTGAATTTATATGGTATTTGTATAATATGACGTTATTTTGTACAATTAATGTTTTTGATGATGATGAATGCTGGGGGTCATCTCAGGTCTTTACTACAAGTATTTTGTAATGATATAATATTGATGACACTGCTAGTTATCAGCATTCAGGGACTAAGCAGTTACGTAGAAACTTGTCCGGATTGTGAAAGAAGACCTAAGTTAATGTCACAATTCCCGTTCATTCAATTTATTATAAATAGAACAGAAACTGAGGAAGGCTTATATAAGAACAGCACATAACTTGATAAACTACACCGAGGCTTTAAGTTCCTGCTTCAGGAATTTGAACCTAAAAAGGTATCCCACACAAAACTCGAAAATTCTGGAATGCTATATTTTATGCAGGTAGCATCCAGTTCAGGCATTCACATTTGAGGCCTTGAAATCAATTTTCTGCTGAATTCAATGAGAATTCCAGCTGAGAATGGGCCACAGCTCTCAACAGCTCACTGCCTGTGAAGAAATACTGTGTTTAGATAGTTACCATATGGCCCGGCTAAGACAGAAACTTACATTCTGAGAAAAATACATGAAAGCTAGGTAAAAGCTGTACTGCTGTTCTGATGTGTCCATGGCATAAAAAGGCTATATTTAGGGGCATTAATACCTTTGCCTGTCTAGCTTAATTTTGTAAATTAAGTTTCAGCTGGCTGTGAAACAGGCATTATATTACACTAGCTTGTAGAAGTATCATAAAACTTAATATTCATGAGGTGACTGAAAAAAATTAAGAAGGTAAGAGGTAAAATTTATCTTGAGCAATATGAGACACATGAAATAGTATCAGAATATGACGACAAACAGTACAACACAGTGTGGGCCCAAACTGCAATTCTGATTAGAATTAAGATTGTTAGAATTAGAATTTCATTAGTCCCAGCTAACAAAATCCCAGTCAATACTCTTTTCTCCATACAGGCATTCACAAAGCATCCAGGAGCTTGCAGTCATTCCTAATCTGAATCTGTGCTGTTTGCCTTTAAATAAATTCCTTCTATAGCACTGCTCTTGTAATACCACAGGACAATTCACTTACAGAAACAAACCAATTAAAAAGTGCCTGCAGCTGAAGAACCGTATTAGGGAAGCAATAGACAAATACGAAAGCTTTCTCAAAGCCATTCAATGTTGGAAATCCTTAATAGCTTAAAAATCCTTAGAAAAGATCAAATAGATACCATAAAACATGACACTATCAGTATTTACAGTCAAGTAGTCTCACTATCAGACTGTGATATGCATTCCACCTGATAAGAAAGCATAGGCTGTACCAGTCCTGTGAATAACCTGGAAGTAGAGAAGGTGCTGGAGGTGCTCTCTGTAAGTGCTGTATCTGTGTGAAGTGTGGAAGTTGCTCTAGCCCCTGAAGTTGCACAGAAAGAAGGGATTATAGCCACCTCTGTTGAAAACACAGAACTCGATGGGAAGACAAATTGCATGTAACAGCACATAATTTACTCCAAGACCAATGTTCTCGAAAAAATATATTTTTTTCTTAAGTATGCTGACACATTCTTAAGTATGTTAAGTATGCTGATTTAAAAAATCCAAATCTTTCCACACGTTGCTATAAGCTGAGACTCTTGTCCTCCATCCGAAAGAAAAAATACAATAGGCAACTACCTTATGCTAGCTTCTTCCTAAGTGTCATGCTTGTGTCAACCATCACAAAGAAAACCTTAAACACACAATCAACACAGTATTCGTGGAGACGAGAGTCTCAATTACTTGTAACAACTCATGAGAATGACAACCCCACTTTCGAAGAAAATGGAATAGCTGGAAGCTAAGCAAATATGCCACCCACACAGATCTTGCATAAATTCATACATTACAAACCACAGTAACAAGCTTGCTATCAACAAGGCAACTAATAGGAGAGAGACGATACTGTCCATAAATATAACAGTGCAGCAAGGACGAGGTACACAGACAACTACAAAAATGCAGCAGTAGTTAGAAAAGAAGAGGTAAACATAAAAAGAAAATGGAAAATAAAATCACTGCCCTTTCCCCCAGTATTTGTAAATATTCTCAATAATTTGTAAGTTATTTCCACTGATAGAAAAATGCCAGATGCAGATAGACTTCCTGTTTGATGTAGATGGCAAAAATCCAAATGTTAATGGGAGCATCATGGTAAGCTGGAGTACTTTTGTAATGCACAATAATAGATGCTATGCAGTTACATAGCAATTGTAAAGCTATGTTTTTGTTATACAAGTTATCAGAGTCTTATCACTGCAGAGCACAAGTGTTATATATGGTTACTTCACATAATTGAGAAGAGCAAAACCACCTCTATTCTAAAGTTTCTGCAACGTGAAGCTGATACTGGAAGTTAGGAGTAAGCCAACTATAGCCATAGCATAGTTCAGTCAGTGAAGTACCTTGAGCAAAAAAGAAAACAAAAATAAAAGATGCAAAAGTATGTAGATTAATACTTTTTAATACTCATATTTTTTAAGAAAGGTGAAAGCTCTGCTAAGGATGCCCTGCTCCACTTCCACAAGCTTCCCTCTTGCGACAGTCAGCTCCATCACAGAATATAAGAAGACTATAATACAAATATGGTTACAAGTGAGATTATGTAAGATAGGGCTTTGCGTACTGTGATTTGGTCTAGGACTTCACTGGGCAAGCAGCCTATCCAACTTCACCATCTAGACCATCTAGTCCAATCTAGACTTCACTATCCAAGCAGCATCTTCACAGAGGTACCAGGGAGAGCTACCACATTTCATGTGTTCTGCAAATCAATCTTTAGTATATATTCTGGGTCTGGCCTTGGATTAGAAAGTGTCATTCTTGGATTTGTTGA
The DNA here is from genome assembly GCF_028389875.1 of Rhea pennata. Taxonomy (NCBI): domain Eukaryota; kingdom Metazoa; phylum Chordata; class Aves; order Rheiformes; family Rheidae; genus Rhea; species Rhea pennata. Next base: position 17,424,529 of record NC_084672.1, read on the forward strand.
TTGCTCTCTGTTCATCTTCTGTTCCAAAATATTCTTTCCAAAAAGGACAACCTCTACTGGGCAAGAGGATGGAATTATGGGTTGGGTCAGTAGTTGCCTGAATATAGTCTCAAGTTAGCACTGCTTTCAAAATTCTGTTTTGCTATTTTCCTTTATTCCTGAAGCATCACTGGACATTTGATGCTGGCCCTATGAAAATCATGCAGATCAAATACAAGAAAATATGTAATTATTTTCCTCAAGGTCTCTGTTTTCCCCTCCTACTCTAGAATTGTGTTTATTCTCTTGTTTGAGGACAGAAATTCTGAAGCAGACAGCTCTCATTAGCATTAATAGAACATATATGCGTTACTTGACATGTATTAAGAAAAGATTGTGTGACAATGTCAAAGAAATTATCAGAATAAATGATATCTAACTGTGACAGTCAGCTAATATTTTTACAGATGTTATAACACAAGCCAGTTATTCTCACTCTTCTCACAAAGAGATTTTTCACATGGCTTTTTCATTTTCACATAAATGGACTATGTCTGTATACATGCTTTAGAGTGTAGGTAGTTTGTATGTGAAATCTGCTTTACAGATTTCCTGGTTTTGTTTAAATTTTTGGAATGGCTCAGTTCTACACCAGACTATACTATTCTGAAATCTATTGGAATTGTACTTTAAAGCTTTAAAATATTTTTTTTTCAGTTTTCAACATTTGAAATCCAACATTTTGCAGTGTGAAAAACCTCAGATGTGGCAAAACATCACCCAGACAGTCCCTGCATTGCTTTAGATAGTCAAAAATAACATGCACCGATTGTGTAAACAGGATCTATTCAGGAAAAAAAATGCAGAGCTAGGCTGCACCATCAGATTCTTATAATTTATCTGGACAGGATTTTTGATATCTGATCAAAGACTACTAGCTAAAATTTTGTTAAGAGTAGACAGTGCAGAATATGTAACAAAGACAGAGGGTACGGACTCTGTTTCACCCTTTGCTGATTTTATCAAAAGTCAGACTAGTGGTCATGTAAAGCAGATGCAGGTCCATATATTGGTTTCTGACATCCTTAAACATAATCATCAATTTGAGAATTGCCATGTTTATGGCATGTTGACATGTATTATGCATTCCTTCAGGAACCTGGTAAGAGGACAGGGAGCATAATCCAAAAAATGCAATTCATACCAATTTGTGCTGTTAAGGGCAAAGACCCCATTATCTGACAAGGCACTAAGGCCCAGCCATCACAAAAAGATTACATTTTTCTGAAGGATAGCAATCTGATGCTTATAAATGTAAACTTTTATTTAACCTTTCACTATTTCATCAGCTTATAAACATCAGATAATATCTACAATATATGTCAGGCTCAAAATACATGATTAATTCTAAGCTTCTGGTCTGGCTGAACAAATACAGCTTTTTGGTTTTCTTTTAACATATAATGAAAAGAACTGAGCTACAAAAAGTAAATTTGGGCTAAAACAGGATGATTGAGAAGGTATTACAGTAAAAGGTTTGTACACTGCATGTTGTAACTTGATTTTTTTCTCCTTTTCCATACCATTTGTAAGTAATAGAATAATCAGTGGGATTTTCAGTTTTAGGTATTATTTATATCCCACTGAAAATCACTTTTTCAACTCCAAAGCAACAATTTTCCAGACTAAAACTTCAGTTCCAGTCAATGAGTCAATTTCTGCTCTCAGAAAGACAACAATAAATGTCCCCATTGCTGTCAGGAGAGCAGGATTTACACCAACAGACTTGTGTAGCTCTCACACCCGTACAACCAGCTCTCAACAGGTTCAGAATGAAACCATCCATGTCTAGTTTATCTGCACGCAGAACAACATATAATTTTATATTCAAATAGTAGAACTAACTTCAAAATTAAATTAAATATTTTAAGCTAGAGCCGCATTTTACCCAATTCAATGGAATGAACCATTCTTGTTTCTTTTTCATTATAGATTATTTTATTGACAGTTGTTAAAAATATATTTTGATCACATGATCATGCTTGCATATATTTCTTTGCCATTTTCCTATGCTGTAGGACTATCTTCTGAATAATTTATTTAAATACAAATAACCATTATGTTTCTGACAGTGAATATCTGACAAGAGGAACTGAAGTCTCTACTTTCACTGGTCAGAGTAATCACATGTTTAGACCACATGACCCATTTGTACAGGAATTGGGCCGAATTCTAAACCAGGCTTTAAATGCCCAGCTCTGAGGTCGTATTGGTCTAATAAATTTAATACAAATGTTCTCCACTATATCACTTTATCTCTCTCTCTCGCTCTCTCTTTCTCTATCTCTTTCTTACTCTCTATTACTGAGATTGTGATGGCTGTGACATAAAAATCTCCAGCTGTAAACAGTGTGAAATCCAGGCTGTATTTTAGATTTCTGTTACCTTTATAATTCAAAAAAGTAATTAATCAATATATCAGTTAACTTCACTGCTGAAATAGATTTAAAGTATCATAAAACATGTAGATGTAGATTTAATATATAAATAATTATAAGGCAAAATGTAATCACACAAAGGCATTCTATTTAGGTTTATTTAAATCACAATCAGTCTGCTTAGGCTATGAATTATTTCAGTGTCTTCACAAAAAAATCAACCTTCCTTACAGCTAAACTCTTTGTTTTAGAGAGAGAACTTACCTTTCGCTAGAATTAATACTCAGTGAAATAATAATAGACATCAAAATTGTCAAAGAAGCAATGCTGGATTCAAAATTGGAAGACTTTCTAAAATCATCTTCAGTCCTCTCCAGGATTCAAAATCATAGGAATCAAAAATGTAATAAATATGCAATATTTGGCAATTAATACAAAATACTTAGTGTAAGTTTTTGATACAATGCTGTTCAATTTGGCCACTAGATGGTACTGTATCACAGTTGTTAAAAACCATCTTTGCTACCTATTTGAAATTACTATTATGAAATAATATTTAGATTTGTAATATTATCATAGCATTTAGCAGTACTGATTATTTTATCCAGTTGTTCTGTACATAATACTTGATACATGGGTTGCATGCATATCTGTACTCCTCACCAACCAATACAAATGTAACTACAACGTTTCAAAGACATAGCAGCAAATACTGCCTGTCTTTCATTGCATGTGGTAAACAAAACTGCCTTTTGGAGTTTGAGTTCCCCAAACAGGGGCAAAGAGCATCCAAACACAACCCAGTGAAGAATACAAACCCAAATTTGGAGATGTGTTAATTTTTACACTTTGGGAATTTGGATCACTTTGGGAATTTGGATATGATTCTTTGTTTATTTGGGAACATCTCATGCCCACTTTCCTATCTGTAAATGACAAAATTAAGTGCAATGTCATGGTAAATCAAGCCTCTTGAGTCTGAACCAAATCAACAATGATAGCCGTTTAAATATGCAGGTTTTATCTGCTGTACTAGCTGCACTTGGTATATTCACTCACTTCAAACAGATTATACAAGGTTCCCTTTTGCCTGCATGTATCAGACCAAACGCACATCCATTGATTTTCCATCCCTCCTTTACATAGTTCCCTCACTAAATTGATGTGTCAGGTCCTATCCTGTTACTGGGCTGTGTGCTCTTAATCTTCCTTGGTCTAAAATACTTTTTATGTGCCCTGATGCATTCCTTTAGCAAAAACTATTTGTTCCTTATCTCTTAGTAGAAGTCAGACTTCTTAAGTTTCTTCTTATTAATGTGTGATATTTCACGTATATGATCATATGATGGGGGGATATGTAACATGGGGGTCAGATCACCTGAGCGGCAAAGGCCATAGGACCACGTTGCCTATAGAAAATGTCCCTTTCATGAGGACTTCAGTGACTGCAGAATCTTGGCAGAAGACACAGTCCTCTACTGCTGGGAGATGCCATGTAATTCCCTCACTTCCCAACAGTGTGCCAGGCACAGATGAACCAGAGGACACAGATGGGGTTGATCAGCTTTGTCTGATATGTAGGATCCCATTGCAAGTCAGAGAGCATGGCACAGTACTGCAAATGATTCTTATGCACAAAGTCTGAGATACAGGACCACACTGCTCTGTAACAGCCTGCAGACCAGTGCTGAATGCCATGGTCCCCAGCCACCTAATCATGCCCTCTCCCAAACCTCCAGCCATGTGAGTGTAGTGACATTATGGAGAAGTTGTCAGTGGAATTCTGCAGGGGATTGACTTGGCTTAATAAATTCATAAATGATGTGGAAAAAGGTGTTAGTTGTGAAATGACAAAGATTGCTAAGGATACAAACTCACTTGATGTAGTTATTACGATGGCTGAATACAAAGAATTGTAGACAAGTCTTGTAAGACTGAGTAATAAAATGGCAGAGGAAATTCAGTGTAGATAAATGTGACATGATGTATATGGGGAAACATATTCTTGGCTTTATGAATAGTGATGGGCTCTCAGCTGCCTGTTACCACCTGAGCATGAAAGTTTGGGATTGTTAGATACATCTATCACATAACTCATAATCATAGCTTAACACATAATAATATCACATATTACATAAAACATCAACTCAGTGAATGGCAGCAGTCCAAAAATGCAACTGTTAGGAATTCTTAGGAAAGGAAAAAAGAACAAAACAGATAATACAATTATGCAATGTATAATTCCACCATTTCCTTATACCTGGAATATTGTGTGCCATTCTGGTGCTAGTATCTTAAAAAGGTTAGATCTGGAAAAAGTTCTGAGAAACACAACAACAATGATCAGAGAAATGGGACTTAGTGACTTCCAAATGAAAAATAATTGAGTAGGGTGTGATTCTATTCCAGAAAACACCTTACGGAAGGAGACAAAAAAAAAAAAAAAAAAAAAAAAAAAGAAGAGAGGGATTAAAGGATCAGATATGCAAGTATGGGGAACTGGGTTGATGGAGGGAATATTGAGCATGATACCCTTAACAACACCCACCACTTTTAGAAGGTGTCCGAGGAGGCAATAGGTGATGCCTGGTGGTGTTTTGTCCAGAATCATGGCAGGATAAGGAAACACAATCTGGCTCCACAGCCAATTGGATCCTCCTTGTCAGGGTTCCTCCTCCTCCTGGTGTGGTGCAAAGCCACACTAGCAAGGGCAGCAGGCCCTCCAAATTGGAAGGACCTTAGATGAGCCACTTTTGGTTCATAAGTAATTCATAAAATGAAATCAGCCAGCCACTGAATAGGCAGTTCAGCATAATGCAAGGCTCCATCCAAAGATGGAAATGAGGTCCACTGTGCTTTCAGAACATGTTTCAGAACACACCAACCAACACTTTCCAAAACCACACTTTTAAATCCTATTAAAGACAAGCCTGTGCTGTATCTGGATGTAATTCATTAACTTTTTAATATTTAAACAAATGTGTAGGGAATCTGAAATACACCCGATTCTAATAAGATGCCTTGAACTATGAACAGAAAATATAACCATTGAAATCAAGACAAGACAGCCTTCAAACATAATTATTACCTGGAATTTTAATCATCTTTACACTACTGATGTAGAAAGCCTCATGTTTAGAAATGTAAAGCAGCATTCCAGTGAGCACTCAGAGCTACCAATGCCTCGTGGGGGTAGATTGTGCCCCACACTCCGGACAGAGCAATTCTCTAGCTGCAGATGCTTTACCTTTGTTCTGAAAATAGGCTCTTAGACTTATAAAGTGCTACTCTCCTTTTCTCTCCTTCTCAAACTCCCGTGCTTTGTCTGGGGAAAGCAGCTGGGAAGATGGGTGTAAATCACCTTCCTGATGTGTCCCTGGAAACTAGCTAGCAGAAAGAAAAAAATGGAACCTGAGGCTGCTACTTATTCCAGCTCACACTTTTCCTACTTCTCAGGATTATTAAGAGAAGTATTTCCACTTGGTATGGAAATACAGAGCTTTGTCATGAATGGTCCTGGAATCATCATTTTCTATATGTCTGAATGACTGGGGAAGGGGGAAGGTATAAAAGCAGTCCTGCCTGCCTGGTGGAATTAATATGGAAAGATTCTACATGAGGAAATTCCCATGGAGTTGTCCTGCTTTACAGTCTCCTCCTGCAGGTTATTCTACAAGAGAGGGTGAACTGAGCCAATGTAATTACAGTTCAAGAAAAGTAGGAATGGTTATTTCCTGCCAGCAATTACTGAGACAAAACTTCAACTGACTTCCTGCAAACATTGCTGCTTAGTATGACCAACTCATTGCCAGTATAAGTACTGTGCAAGTGCCATTCCTAATTTTACATGTATTTTTAGTGCAAAGAACATCCATGTTTTGTAGACTGCAAACTCATACAGGAGGTAATAAGCATATGGAAGAGGTTTTACTTAGATTATGTCTTATCCCAAATGTTTATTGAGGTACAACTGATTAGACTCTGATAAACCACACTGTTGTGTTTCTTTACCACCTGATATTTTCATGAGATGCAACAATAATAAAAGCTGGGTTTGACCTACCTAACAATCATTACCAGTTATCTTGTGGCTTTTGGCATCACAGCAGTCAGGTCAAGGTCTGTTTGCCTGGTAACATTAGCTTATCTGACAAGAAGCTGCTTGTCTCTGCTTGCAAACTGAAACAGATGTGCCATGACTATAGTCAGCAGCAGAAAGAAGTGTAGAAGCAAAATGAAGGATTAGAAGAGAAAAGCAAATAAAGATGTCAGAACAAGTAATTTTAGAGATTTCCCTCTTAGAAATACTATAAACAATAGTTTCCAGTCTATTGTTGGCATTCCTTGCAATTGTTGCCACATTAACAGTTATCAGATACTATATTTAATTGTCTTGTAAGTATAGGACATCATAATAAATACAAGACTGTTTCTTAATTAACACAAATTAAAATTAAATAGTCTGCTCAGCTAAAGGTAATAACTTGCTTGTTCATCTATATAAATTGAAAGTTCCCTAAGCTGTTACCTTTGTTGCACACACAATGTAAAATACAATGAGTTTTATTATATTATAGATACTTAAAAAGTATCTATACTTCTGACTAAAATGGTAGTTGCTTATGTAAACTAACTATATTATACAGAATTCTAAAAATTATTCCATAAAAGATACCAACTATGGTAACCATTACCATAGCAATGTATTATGCATGTTTCCTAAGACAAGATCCTGCCTCAAAATATCCAGAACACAGTTATCTGTTCTCCCTGAATTCTGTTTGCAAAAAGAACAGAGAAAAGAAAAAGGTGTCTTTTGGGCTTGAAATCATTTTTTTTGATCTTTGGATTTCTCTAATTTTTGGCTTCTACAGTTAATTAGTGCAGCCTAAGACTACTGTAATTTATTTTTGGCTACTCTTGTCTAAGAATGCCTCAAAGTTTATTCCTTCAGTCAGTAGATCAGAGTGCAGTGATAATCCAGCCAAATGCCATGCTGTGGGAGCAGTGACAGGGCTACTATACATGTATCTCGCCTTCTCGTCACTATCCAGAGAGTTTCTTTCCACCAAGTGTGCTTGCCAGGTATACTACTTTGTGTTGTTAAAATACCCGAACACAGAGAAATGAATTGGGCCTTGTAACTGTTTGTCCATCCATCTATCCATCCTTCTGTCATGTCTCTATCTATCCAACCATCCATCCACCCAATATTCCCCTCTTAAGAGGATTTTTCTTTTCTATATTCTTTTCCTCTTTTAAAAGTGAAGGGGTTTTGGTAAAGATTAATAAAATGGAAGGGTCAGTCTTGAGAAGGGGAACATGTCAGAGGAAGTGAACTTGGTAGCATGCATACCCACTGTTAATATTTTGATTATAGATTAGTCATTTGAAATCTGAGTACATTTCTGCCACAACTTACTTATTTTGCATTCACACCAGTCCTTGAGTAAGAAATCATAATAAAATGATGTCTCAGCAAAAATTTCTCACAGAAACACTCTGTCTCAAGAATTGACTCTATTTAGAAATCTGATTACCTCTCTGTAAATTTCTGTATTGTTTGCTACAGCTCCACTCTAACAGCAATGAATAATAAAACTAACTGCCATAAAAAATTCACCTATGAGTGCTGTTGGCATATGCTCTGCTTGCACAATGAGAAAAAACTTACTAAACTACATATTATAACATCATTAGACTTTTCTGTCACAGCAATACTTCCATAAACACATATTTAGATTGCAAACACTTGTTCGTGGGAACACGTTTATCCACTGCCACACAGGACCTGCAGGTGATACAGTCATAAAAATATTGATATTCAGTTCATGCAAAATACATTTATTATTGTTGCTTTTTGTATTCACAATCTGTATTACAACACTGTTTTGGAGACTCTTGTATTGGATATTGTGTGAATAGTCAAGAGAACTTTGCTAATTTGTGAAGAGTTCTAGCAGTGAAAATATAAGCAGGTGTTTAATATGCAAGTTGACGATTTCTCAAGAGGTAGACAGAGCTAGATACACAACCAGTTAAAGCCACATTTCAATCAATCAAATAATTTATTTTTTTACATCTTTTACAAAACTGAGCTATAAATAAGAAATTGCAGTATCCACAAATGTAGGAATAGAGTAAGGCATTAAACTTAGAATGTCTTTTAGACAAGTATGTTGACCCTACTGTCCGTTCTTCTCTACACTTTTAAACCTAAGTAGAATGTTGAACATACCAAGAGATTCAAAATCACAATCCATGCACTGCAATCTTTGAGATCTTTTACAGTCAGAAGAAAACTGACAAAAGTAGACACAGGATTATGAACTGAGTTTAAAAGGAATCAAGTAATTTGCAACCTTCAGCTCTCAAGAGTCATTTAATAGTTAAGAAAGCTATACATTAGTCTACACTGGCAATGCAACCTTTGTAAAGAAAAGGCCCAAATGATTTTCAGGAATGGATCCTACACAGTATAATCTTCTACTTACACATTTTTATTTATGTTGCATATACCAGAGCCATATAAAAGATCTTGAATATTTAGGTTCAAGGCAGTTATTTTTTATAGTAAAGTCTGTCTCAAAGCTTAGATTTTAACTGTAAATATGGATGAAGATTTTAACTTCATCTCTAAGGCATGCCTATGTTTAGTATTGCAATCTTTTTTTTAACTGCATTATGTATTATATTACATATCAGACTGTAAAATTCCAACCTAAATTGTGTCGTATTTTCCTTCTAGGCACAATTCTGCACACATTGGATCTTAGTATCAGCAACAGTTAATGTAGATGGAAGAGGAGGAGTTTAGTTAGACATTTCAGAATAGTCTTTTTTTCTCTTCCCTATGACAGTTTCCTAGCAATGATGCAGTCAGAGGTGTCAACTAAGTTGTTAGCATGGAATATTATGACAGAAGTTTAAAAGAATGAAAATTTGCTAAGGCCGTTATGTGGTAAGATTTTTAGGAAAAACCCTCACTGGGTCCATTCATATGGCAAATAAAATATGCTATCTCTGTATTAGCAAAAGCCTCACATCATGATTTTGATTTTCATGAACAGGATTAGACAGGAATCTTCCAGGCTAAGGTTTAATCCTTTACGCCCATACCTATATCAGTAATCCTTATTTAAATGCATTGCTTATTGACATGAGTAAGGTTTGGGGAAGCAGTCCCAGGATAACAACATTCAATTTTTGGTGTTTTATTAAAGAGCTTAGCATCAAAAGCACTGCTTGAACTTTAAATATTTTAAACTTTACTGGAGTAGTAGCAATGATGATCCTATTCATTGGCTTGTTTGCACATTTACGGCTACATTTATAACTGAGATGAATGAAACTACATGCAAGCTATTTGGTCTATAATCTTTATTTCTAAATTTAGATTTACTATATGGAGGGAAAAAAAACACTCGCCAGTAACATGGGGAGCTCAGTGAGGACTGATGATTAGTGGTCAGTGGCAGTCAAAAGAGCAAGCAAAACATCAGGAGGTAGAAAAAATGTACTGGAAAATAGCATTGAAAATATTATTTCAAATCAGTAGAAAACTCTCTTCTGTAATAAATGTTCCCTGTTCATTTTACTCTATCTCAGAAGCATATACAAGAAATACAGAATAAATACAAATAAAATTAATATGGTCAGGCAATTTTTTGTCTATTATTTGTCTTTATTATTACTGTAATAAGCATAGAATTTTTCTGCCTGAAGAGACACTGAAAAATGGGATTGTTAGACTGGAGAATAGGAAAAGGCAAAAGGTGAGTAATAGAAGATATGAATTGTACTTCTGGAGTAGCTATACCAGGAGTCCCTTTTCACCTTCTTTTCTGAGATAAGAAAAAAATGGAGTTTGAAAGCACAGAGCAATTAACTGTAATTTTATTTTTTAATCAAAAACTAAGTATTCTGTAGAATTCATTGCCACCAGACATGATCAAAGTCAAGAATTCAATAGGATTCAGGACTAGATTTTACTTTTGTGTAGATAATGTACACATCTATGATCACATTAACAGCAACTTTAATACCCCTCCCATATTGTAAAGCAAGCCTAACAGAAGAGTTTTAGGAATAAACATCTCCTGGGGAGAATTTAGTATAGATATTTATGGTACCACTCTAACAAAAATCCAAAGGCAAGGCGGATGTAGTAATTCAGTGCACCCCCTCTGGAGTCTTTAGGAATTGTGCAGGGAAACAAAATCTTATGCTACTTTGTACCACCTGCATGGCTTTACCAGAAGTCTACGAGCAAAAATACTGTAGATAAAAATGACATATGAATGATCATAGCCAACATCATCTTTGCCAAAATATCCCTTCAGGATCACTGAAGGAATTTCAGAATGCAATGACTTCTTCTCATATACTGGTGCTGGCTTCTATTAGGGTTCATATTCTACCATGCCAACCAGTCACTGGCTTTAATAAGGTACAGCCCATCAGCTACTCCAGGAACAATTTGGCCCCTTATGTACACTGGTTACTATCTCTTCTTTTCTGAGGGCTACCTCCTTTCTCAACTCCAAATACAAAGGGTAAAGAAAAAATAAAAATTGGACGTTTTAGTATGTTTTTTCATTTTATAATGTCTCTGGAAACCATCAATGTGATTTTGCAAGGGAAATAAAGGAAAAGAGAGAAAAAATGACTTTTATCACCTTATGTTTAAAAATAATAAAATAAAGTTTAGATTTTTTATTTAATGTTCAAAATTAAACACTTTTTGTCCTAAGATTACTGAATAATAGAATTTTTATGATTTAAATACCACAGAATATCTTAAATATGTTTTCTGATAGATCTGGGGCAGTAAATCCCTTCTGGACATTTATCTCTGAAATTACATTGAGAGGAATAAACAGCTGTCGGGAATATAAATGCTAACTCATCAGAATGCTGACTCAGTGCTGTGGAAATTACAATATGTTCATACACTGCAGAGGTAACATGTCATACACCAACTAGTCATTTTTTCTGTAGGACAACCATAAACCAGTTGAACTAAAATGCTGGAACAAAGCTAGGGAGTAGAAATGAAATTATAAGTAAGGAAGATTTTAAGGTCCTTATAAAAGACCTGCCATATGACTGAAAAATGGTAACCATCAAAGTCAGGATTTGTTAATCCATCAGCTTAGTGTGAACAAAACTACGTTTTAACAAGCATTATCTCTTGAATTGTCATGTAAGTAACGGTCCACTTCTGCTTTCCTTTCAATTAACATAATTAATTATTTAATTTTGCAGAAGCAGAATTTAGCAATGAAAGAATTGGACAATCATTCTGCAATGCCGTATTTATGCGAAGGGTCTCACTGGCTGGGGCAATTTCTTCATTAAATATGAGTCAAATGCTTGTGACCTTTTGTACCAAGATTTTTTAAGTGCAGAAATTTGTTGACGGATAAGATTATTTTACTTTGCTACAGTATCTGATACCCTGCCAAGAGATGTGAGAAGGGTTTTTTTCCAAATAAGTTTTGTTCTAGTAATAAATTCTTTTAGGAAAGTAATTGCTCTCTAGGCATTATTTCAGGACATTTTATCTAGACAAGATTTATCTTTGATACTTTGGGTCAACTATTTTGACTTCGGTGGAAGCTGTTTGCACTCAGTGGCAAAGATTTTGGCTTGGTCTGGAGTTTTGTCCAAGCGAAGAAGGACGTGGACTAACAGCTCACAGTGTGTTTCCTGGTGGAAGAAATTATATTGCATTTAATGCATTTCTCTCCTATCATTCCCAAATTGTGTATGCAGGTGTGTGTATATGTATACAGATTCCTAAATCTACTTCTAAAGCTGATGAATTTCCCTTACATATTTCTTTACTGATCTGCATCTAATTCTTTGTCCATTCTTTGTGCCAGACAGATCCATTGCAAAATTCTACCTATATCTTATAAAGGGACAAGTGCCTAGTCTTCTGGATATACACTCTGTCCTAGGTCCTGCAGCAATGTTGCAAATGAAGAATTTGCCTTTCGAAAGTATGACCCTCGGCATTACTCAGCAATGATTGCTGTCAAAGGGAAAGAGACAGAGAAAGCAAGGAAATTTCTTTTAAAATATATTAAAACTAAAGAGTTTTTCCACTGGAAAAAAAAAACTCTTCCAAAAAAAATAATTTAAAAGTAGAAAATCTTAAGCACTTCATAAAATGAAATCTGTCTAAAGGTAAAAGATGATAGAATACAGGTTTATTGCTTAAAGAAACAAAGGTATTCATAAAGATATACTAAAGCATAGACTTCCATTTTTAATATTGTATCCTCAAGCTTAATTCCTTTATTCATTTCAGCTCTTTAAGCACCCAAGATTTCTCATGCCAGAGTACTTCCTAGCGGCAGAATTTCTCCTCTGGGCTCCCTGATCCTGTGGCATCTTTGTCATTACTAAGTTATCATACAGTTTCACAAGGGAGCCCTAGGTTCTGCAAAAGCCAGTCTAGAGGCATTGTTTTATTGCCCTAGGTAAAGTAGTCTTGTTTTGTAAACTGAGTGGAAATTTGCCCTGCACTGTCACATTAGGCCTTCTGGTTCCAAATCATCCAGTTGTTACTAATTTGTTATGTAGTTAGTATCTCTATGTGCTACACGATCTATAAGCAGCCAACCTTTCTATTTTTATACATCAGCGTGCTTAATAACCTATAACATTATAAATACTTATGCAGATATTCTAGAACAAGACTGAAACTTTCACATATTTAAGGTCCACCATTGCTTACTGCTTTTGGTTTGAGAAATTACTTAGTCCTGCAAATGGATGTTTTTAGTCCTTTGACAAATTTTCTACATATTTGATAAAAAATTATTAGGAAAATTTTAGTTACTTTAAAATAACCACCATAATTTAAAATTTTGACTCTCACCCAGTACTTTTTGTCTCTCCATTTCAAAATATAGTTGGATCTCCCTCCATATTATTTTTTCACTTCTCTTGCAATAATCTTACATGAAAAGTACCACAGCAACTTTTTCTTATTATACTCCTAGATAGAATATCACTGATTTTACCTCCTAAACTTCCCAGCCTATAAAAGACTTAGTGGCTTGGAAAGATGGTTATCTTGCCCAGGCTGTCACATCTGGCACCAAGATCGGGATAGATATAAAGAATCTGAAGCAATTTAACCTCCTGCTTAAATCCAACTTCTGTTGAACAGCCTTTCTTCAGCTGTTGTGCTTTCAAATTAGCTCAGGATTTCTTATATCGTGGGAGTTGTAATCCTTCTGGCTAGAGACATGTTGTTCAATGGCATTCCCAGGAAGAGATTTTCACCCTTATCCATATACATTCTTTCTGCCTAATTCAGAGGAAATGATGGGGTTTTACTCTGTTTTGCTTGTTCCTCTTCTATTAGCAATTTCATTTTCATTGATGTTGGAACTATAGATGTCTTTGTGGTTTATTTCTGTAATGAAATTTTTACCTTGAGTATTCATGCCAAATAAAACTTAATTTGTCCAGACTTGGCTCCTGGCTTCTGATTCTGTGGTTTAGCTTTCTTGTTTATTTTAACAGTAAGCCTTGGATTTGCTGCTGATTTCAGTGAGATTTTGAAAGGCTCCTCTTCTTAGGGTTCTTATTGGATTATGCAGTTCTCTTCCATCTTTTCTCTTCTTGACTTTCTCCTACCTGTTTAATTCACTTCCTGCAGTCATGAAACTACTGAAGTGTAGGCACAGAATACTTGTTTTTTTTTTTTTTTTTTTTTTTTTTAATTCAAGAATATAACTTTTCCAGGGTTCCTAAGCCTTCTGTTGTGAAATCTTTATCTTAATATTCATATTCTCCATGTTAAGTTTATTCCTTATCCCTTTGGCAATCTATTCTCTTCTAGGAACATATACCTTGAGGAATTTTACCCTGCACAGGAGTAGTTAATGACACTGTCTAGTCTCAGCTTCTGGCACTTCTGCTTGGAACTCTGAAGTATGCAATAACAAAGCCTGATTAAGTATAGTTGGAACTACGTGATACTTCCGTGTAAGAAAAATAAAGATAGAGCATCTTCATTGCTTCAGATCAGCTCCTCAGAAAAATCTAGCACCTTAGATTTTTCCTTCTTTTAAAGGGACTTGTCTTTAAAACTAGTCAGTCCTTTAAAGAGACAAGTGTTGAATCTTCAGCTAAGGTTTAAATCCACATTCTCTGTGAGAGTTCTTTTTATATCCAACCAACAAAACTCAATTTTAAATCAATGTAAACTTCTTGAGTAATAGGAATTTTAAGAGTGCCAGTGCCGCAGGGTAATAAAAACCTGGCACAGAGACATTGCTGTCATGGAGAAATGTTAGGTTGTTGCATTAACTAATAACAATAGATCAATTAATCAGTTTGCTTGCATTTCTTTGCTGCCAGCCTGCAAGACAGTGATTAAGTTCTGTATTGCTGGCAAGGTTGAAGGTTTTATTTTTGTCTTATTTTCTTATACATCTATTTTCCTCATGCCAATACAGTCCCTATTCTATTCTTAGGTCTCCAAAGACATCTCTGTGTAAGTGTAACACTTGTGATAAAGAACAGTCTCAGCACAGCTATAGTCTCTTTTGGGAGGCATTTGCTCTTTTTTTATATATATATGGATCACTTAAAATCTTCAAAGACCAGCTGTTCCTGCGTATTAATGCTCTTTCAGGACCATATGGTCCCCTTCTGCATAAAACTCATGCAAGGGGGATGCTTATATAAAAATCTTGCTGCAAATTATTGCCGGATGCTCCTTCTGTAAGCGATAAGGAACAAGCAGAAGCACATGATTTTAATCAACCCACAGAAAATATAGGAAATCCTATAGGATATTTAAACAAACATGGGTAGATCTTTCCCCTGCTTTCCATCATCCCTCCACCAAAGTAATGGCAAATACTGCCTGTAACTAACCCCAGGCTATTCAGCTAAGTAGAAATACACGCAGCTTTTTTAGAACTAGGCAGTGTTGGGTTTTGCTTGATGTGTTCCTCAGTTATAGAAAGTATATATTATATATTATGCTATCTGTTGCTATACAGATCACACACAGAGCATGATCTAGGAAAATTAAACTATGCGGACATCTATTCCACTCTGCAACTTCTGAAACATATTCCATGTAAGACTTCTGCCCATCTGCTTCCCCTGCTTTACACAAGCAAATGAGCTGTCGTGATTAGGAGTAGACATAGAAAAATAAAGACAACATGCAGTAGGAAAGCAAAAATAATGAGTGATTTCCTGGCTCTATCCATGCCTTTAAAGTTGTTTTCCTATTCTTAATGTGTATTGTCTTATAACTTTATCAATAGCTGTTAATGAAATAGATGAAAAGATGTGTATTATTTGTACAAATAAAAGTAGAAAAAAAGAAAAATATAAACCATCTGCAAACTTTGTTCATACAAATAGAGCTTAACTATGTGAGCAGCTTCCATTGATTCCAATATATTTGTTATTTATATGATTATGGAAAATTGGCTTTTCTAAGCCAGGAGGTGGAACTGCTCCTCTTTTCTCTGTGTTGACACAGGCACATAATATAATTATAGGTTCTACAGTAACTAGCAGTCTCTGGAAAACACAATTAAATTATAGAATGAAGGAACAACATCTGAGGAGGAGGGAGGTGCCTCTTCCAGTGGTTGGCCAAGCAGTGAAACAGACAATGCAATTTCAGGGCTGCTTCTTAAACAAATGGAAGACAGCATTAACAGTCTGTGTATGTGATAAAAGGCCCGATTTATGTTGCTCTTAGAACACTTCCAACTGATCATAAAGAAGAATTTAGCATCTTTTTTTTTGGAGGGAGAACCATCAAAAGGGAAGCATATCAAAAGCTAGCAACAAAGTCTCTGAAAATGTCTCAAGACGTTTCAGTGTTGGGTTTGCATGAGAGGCTTTGTGGAAATCCTTAAGGCTTTTCTGTGGGTCTTTTCCTTGCTAACCTCATCCTATTCAAAATTAGCTAGAAAATATGTAAAGAACAAGGAAGTGTGTTCATGGTCTCCTGATAGAAAAAAAGCAGCAGAAAATATCACCTTTTTTCATTTAGCAAAGGTCAACAAAGTTCAAAGGGCAAATAGCTGATTGCTGGAATAAAGAGTGCTAATGACATTCAGAGAAACACAGGCTGAGACTAAAGGTGATAAGTGTACGTATAATTAGAAGGAAACAGAATGGAAATTTTTAAAATATGATCTACTAGAGAAGAAATATATGTCATTGGTGCATGTCAGGTGTGTGAAGAGATAAATTTAATTTGTACATTAGTACAACAGCATATTTGTAATGAGATGAGCAATGCCTGTCAAACTTAAGTTATTTTTGTACTGTAAAAGGCCAATGACAAAGAAAATGCAAATTAATCTTTAAGATTTAATTAAGGTTCAGATAACTCGTATAGCCAACTACCCCCCTGAAATTCACCATTCACCATTATAGTCCTTCAGATAGGCTGCTATAAATTTGAGCATGATAGAAAAGGGAATGCATTGTATTTAATTTAATTATATTCACTCAAATTATTAGCTATGACCTTGAATCTGGTTATATTTGTAATATAATTCCCCAGAGAGAATCTGAGCTTCTGGAGCATCAGATTGATCATGAGATTTCAAATGTCTGTACCAAGCAGGAGGAAGAGTAACTAAGATAGGACATTGGTACTATCCTGATTTTTAATCCATCACAAGAATAAAAATTTCTTACAGCCAAAATAGCACCAGGATGTTTATATAAAACTTTTTTCCTTGCTGATGGACAGCTCTACCCTGCTGCTACGCTGGATGATTTTTATTAATTGCTTTCCACCCATTGGGAATTACTGGGATCAAAGCTGTGCAAGTCACAGGAAAGTTTTGTTCTGTTACAGTATATTGTCAAAATCTACTGAGGCCAATGGGAACTGAAAGTATTTAATACATCACACGATCAGATAATAGGTGCAGCACACAACTAAGGCAGAAATGCTTTCAGAGGCTGCAGAATAAGATACTGCTTAAAAATATCAGACTACTTAGGGATGAGAAGTGAAATTCCTGTGTTCACATGAAAATACAGGAAGGCAAAAGCAGAGATTATTTCCATTCCATTCACAGTGTAGACACCATGCACATGCATAAATGCCCAAGATAGATTATATGTGTGCTCCTTATATAATACAGATAACTAGAAACTTGTCTACTGAAGGGAGCGAACCCAAAGCAGTGTGAACCACCCTGATCTTTGGCTTCAATAGTATATAGTTCACAGAAAGCCTTCTCTGCAAACTGTTGCAGGCCTTATGATTTATTGCTGCTGTCACAGCGATATGCACAGATCACTGGGCCAAATGAGTTTTGCAGACTACTTGCCAGTGTTGGTGGGTTTTTTTTTGTTTCAACACATACAATATCATCTGTCTTCTACAGAGATCCATGCCTTTTCTTTTAGTATCAAGGGCTACTCTGGTACACTTTCAAACTGGCAATAATTGCAAAAGGGAATCTCCAGCTACTGTCAGATGACTCACAAACCAACTTTGGGCCCAGAGAGTTTGGCAGTAGTGGGAAGATCACCACTTTTGGGTACAAGAGCAGGTATGAAGCTTGATTCTATTATTTCTGTTTTAATATTCATTGTTATTCATTATTTTCTGATGTTTGGTCATTGCATAATTAATTATTTTTGTTCTCATTAAGGTCCAGGTAAAGTTTTGGAGGTGGAATATCATACTGGACTTCTGCATGAAATCAGCAGAGCTCCCCTAAGAGAAATGCACAGAGCTTTTGTAATGTTGGTATCTCTCATTTGGGAGTGAGAACAATGAATATGCACTAGCACAGCTTGAACAGCTGGCCTGAAGATAAGTGTAGTGGGAATGAGAGTACCTTCCTTCTTTATCCATTAAACAACAGTCTTTTTTGTGTTCTGGTTTTCAATGGTAGCCAGTTTTCAATGGTAGTCAGGCAGATGGTTCTGAGGTAGAGTTTGCACTACTGCAATAAAATAAACAGATTTGTAGAGATGTGTAGCATGCCAGGACAGATCTCTATTTACAGATCTGTTAGTCACTCTCCAAAACTTGTCCTTTGTACATTACAGAGGAAACTTCACAGAATCAGAAAGTAGAGCTCTTTAACTAAAATAACAAAAATTAGAGCTTTATTTTCTTAATTTTGTTGCATCCCCTCTTGCTGCTCCAAAGACTGTGGAGAAAGTGAAAAGCTTGAACAAAGATGGTGCGGAGTAAGAACCAGTCATGTCTGCTTGGGTCTCTTTACATGCAGATGGTAGGTAAATTGCTTGGTTGGCAAGATAGCAAATGAGCTCTGAAAGCTGCTACTGTATAATGAGAAAAAGAGTTGTAGACTGTATTGAGAGAAGTAATTACACACTGTAACTGCTATGCAGTGTATGCTGGCATTGCAGCAGTAAAGATCACAGCATGCTGTGTCTCAGGACGGATACCACTCCAGTCAGCTCCTGGAAAACGCTCGTCAGAACTAGTGCTTCCAACACTCACCAAAATGCAGACACTAAATTGAGCTGCCAGACTCTCACACAGTATAAACTAATGACTTTTCTGAGGCCTTGTCATTTTACATCAGCTGAGGACCTGACCCTAACAGGGTCCTGATAGTAGCTTTTTCTTTGACTGCTCCATGCATAAATACTAAATAATAAAAAGAGGCAAACAAAGGGCAAGGACAGAGAGAGTAATAATGTATTGCTTCATTTACTATCTCTTACTGGTTCATTTTTGGAAAATATTAGAAATTGAAAAAAAGAGATTAGAGAATACTAATGTGATGACCAATTTCAAATTAGAGGAATAAAATCTTGTAATGACAGTATTGTACATATTTCTGTTATTTGTAATGTCTAAAAATAATCAGAGAAGCTGCACTGATCAGAAAAATGTCAAACAAGCTGCAATAATAGCAAAGGTGATTTAAACCTGTTTAGCTTACCAGACAAAATCTTAGTAGTGCATTCTTTACTTTATTTTTTGCTTAAAAAAGAACCAACAAAACTTTACTCTGTGTGAAGGTGCAGTAGTAGTGTGCTTAATTCTCCCCCTTTTCCCTTCTTCCACTATTTTTTTTTTTTTTTGAGGATGTAAGGACTTATGCAGTTGGGTAGTGCAACATCAGGAATGCCATAAAGGCAGTTTTATTTTTATACTGGAGCAATTATAAAAAATTGGTCTGCTCACAGCAAATTTGGAGCCAGATCATCTATGCCAGAATTTGCAATAACTGCAGTGTATAACAGAAGCTAGAATTGATTGTGCTTTCTCTGAAGCAGAGGACAGCAAATTGCTTATTTGTTATAAAAAGATGGTTTGTAGCAAGATTGGTGATTTGCACATGAATTTTTATTATTTTTAAATAACTGAGTGGAGGTACCAGTTACTGAAAAATGGAGGATTTTAAATCTCTTATGTAATCAACAAAGTAAAAACCAGATATTTGATGTTCAAAACCCCATATATTTGTAAGGAATAGATCTGTTCTTTACTTTGGATTAGATAGTTTTCAAGAAAACTAAAGAGAAAAAGTGTTTTATATACTTAATCTCCATATTCTTGAAAGAAGGTAAGGCAGTTGCTGATTAATTCAATGATACGTTTAAAAATTTCATCATATTGTTCTATTGAAAGAATATTTTATCTTCATTTGGACCAAAATTTTCAAAGCTGAATAATAATTTTGGATACCCAGTCAGAGATATAATATATTGTCTGAAGGCAGGCTCTCAAAAATGGAAACATTTTTAAACTTTGGCCCAGGAGTTTCTATAGACTGATTTTTATAGCTTTTAAAATAAGTATTTATTTAATGGGTGGGCTTTATTTCTCTATAATACTACTAATGCTACTTCTGCTGTTTCTTTAAAATTAAAAAATCAATGACTAAAAGATCAGAGCTTGCAAACTCTTAACACCATTAATAATTTTTGGTCTTGAAAACTTTCATGTTAGCTTTTCAAAAATTTTATAGGTACAAACTGTAACACACTACTGTATTTTGAATATAACCCAACATCTCCAATAGAACAGAATACTACATTAGTAGGTTAGGGCATAAGCTAATTACCAGTGAAAGAAAATACAGATATCTTAGGAATCAATCCATCAACCTCTTGCATTCAAATTGATTTTTTTACAACGTGTAATCCCAGACAGTCAAAAGTAAGTTCCTTGCGGCACCAAAGCTTTTCTTATTATTTTCTTATTATGTATAGCTTTAATTTTTGGTTAGCTTTCTAGGAACATTTGATATACTTGATGTATATTCATACTACTAAGTGGCACTTACAGGTTTAAAACCGTAAATTAAAAAGCTGCTTCCTTCATACATGTTGTAAAAGTCTTGTTTATCACTATTTTATCATTTATACTTTGTTTTCATTTTGCCTTTTATTCAGACAGGACAATGAAATGTCCTGTCTAAATAAAAGCTGGTAAATAAAATAAATATTTCATTAAATTAATAAATTAATTTAATAAAATAAATAAATAATAATAATTTAAAAATTAATAAATTAAAACAATTTATTTATTAAAAATAAAAAGCTTGTAGTGCTTTACTTTTTAGCTGTTTATAGTCAATTCCACTTCTGTCTGTCCCAGACAGGAGTAATACTTGACTATTAATAACCCTTCTGGGGTGTAATTGTTTGAATAAATTTTGTCAACAAAATTTCTGCTTAAAATTAGGCTTAGTTTGATTTAAAAAATCTAAACAATTAGAATGGACAAGATTTGTCTAATGAGCTCCACTAACATTTTCGTGTTCTTCTCATAGTAGATAACTGTATATTTGCCTCTAATTATGGTAAATCCTATTACATGAATTTTCATTGTACTGGTAATCTGATTAAAAGAGTACAGTGTAACAGTCACAGTCATTGTAACAACAGTCGCTTCCTTCTCAAAAGTGAAAATGGTTTTCATATTTGTAGCATGTGTGCAAATATACAACTAGATGTATGAAACAGCCTTCAGGTAGAATTCTGAACAGTTTCAATATATTCATGTAACCTCCAGCTAGCCTTCAGGCTTTAGTCTCATGGATGTGGATATACTTCCATCAGGATTTAAGCAAAGATATTAATAAAGCTAAATAAGGGTCTGAATTCCTATTACTTTGTAAAAGGAGGCATGTATATCATTTGCGGCAGGAGAAGGACCTTACGTTTTAGCAATACTCTCTCATTTTGATCTATTTATCTTGATGTGTATGGCTACCATGTGCAGAAAGTACTATGCAAAGTAAAAAAAAAAAAAGGGAGAAACGTAAAGAAATATTATTTCTAGACAATTCTGTACAGTCTTATGAATTGATCCTCATTCCCAATTGTTCATAGTAGTTTTCTAACATCTACCACAACAATTCAGAAATACATACATACATACATACATATATATATATATATATATATATATATATATATATATATTTCTCAGCCACATTTTTGTTTTATAGACTCCCACACCATCATTTTAGGGAACTATTATTATCCCTTCCTTTTCACAATTTCATTTTCTCTTTTAAAAATTGCATGCTCAGAGGCTTCCCCATCAGGCATAACATGTAAAAATGAAAGCTATTAGTAACCCCGCATCCCAGAATGACAGCAAAATCAGGTCACACCTTGCCTCAGAGTTACATATTCTCGCAGTTCTAACAATATGCAGTTAGCAAGACTAATTAATTAGCTCTTCATGTACTGAAGTTGTGATATGTTGCAGATGATAATCTATGTCTTGAGATCTTTTATGGGAAGTGATGCTATGCTTCTTTTTCTGTCGCATCTCACACTGAAATTGTATGCTTGGTGATTTCTTCCCTCCAGTAGTTTTCTACATGAATAAGTTGTATCAGAGAGCACTAATGGAATTCATGCATACACTTATTTTTTTTTCTACATTCAGCTTATTTTATCCTGTAAGAGGGTCATGTTTGTCAGGCATAACATGATAGTTGGATAATTTTGACTTAAAGTGTTTTTCTCTTTTTAAAGTAAAATTACAGTATTTTTACAGTACAATATTTTTAAAGTAAGAGTTGTAAGTGTGCAAGAAAGGGTAAATGTAGAAGTACTGGATAGGTTGTGGCAGTAAAGGTCTCCTTTGTTCTATCCTGAAGTCTTAGCCTTAACAGTATTTTTTTTTTTTTTTTGGAGTAGCATAAAATTTGACAATGCTAGTATAAAGAAGATCCACATCAGACATGCTAGAACAGCACTAAAATCATTTGTACAGGAAATCATTATTACAATAGCCTTGGTGGTAGTGAAATGAGTATGCTTGTTCGCAAGTTTCTTGTAAAGATTTCAATAAATAAATCTAACTCTTCTTGGCAATTCACAGACAAGTGAAAGTAATCTATTTGGTGAAGATATTCTTCTTTTGAGAAAATGCAGCGAACATTCTTTCCTTCCAAAGCAAGCTTATTTACAATTTGTGTGAAATCTCTATTTATTTTGTCAGTTTGAATGACGAGAATAAATTGAATCAGAAAATACAAGTTAATTCTAAATGATTGAGTGAGCTTGCTACCACACCAGTTAGATAGACCCACAGGTTTCTATCACCCAGTTAACCTAGCCTGCTACAAAGCTACTTCAGAGAAACAGGAAAACTTCTCCTGTGGTAGATGATTAGTTGTGCAATAACGTGTGATAGTTTGCATGTTTTTGTTTGCTTGCTTGCTTTTACAGTGGTGCTATATGTATCTTTATACATCTTCATACAAAACAGAGTTAAGTGTATAAGAAACATTAATATCAGAAAAAGCACCTGCATTACATACAATAAATATATTAAGTTGTGTATAGAAGAAGCCCTAGTAGATCAGAAGTTGCAAAATCACACATTGTAAATACATAGATAAGAAACATAGACACACAGAGACTTTCTTCTTACTTTTGAAGAGGGAGATTACCACTGGAGTCACCTCATTTGACATACTTTAGATTCTGAGGAACTCTTGTGTTTGACAGGTATGATCTTAGTTCCCTTTTCTTTTCTGGAAAGAAAATGAGAGATTTGTGAAGCTTATACTTGACATTGAAATGACAAGAAAGTCTGTTTCAGTAGCTTTCCTGTCTAAAGGATCTACTGTGTTCTTGGTTAACACAATCTTTATTGATATTATGATTATAATTGAGCAACTGAACAAATCAACACAATAAACTATTACAAAAAAAGAAGTAGTGTGGAAAGAGAACCCTCTTGGTAAACAGAAAGATTAAATTAGATTAGAAGGAGATCAGTTATCTAATGTCATGTTTTAATGTCAATGTTGTATCGTATTAGTCTCTGGAATGTTACAATGCCACTTTACCAAGTGAATTGTGTAATACAAAATTCTCAAGTCATGTTAAATACCAAAATAACAGAGAATATGCCATATGCATATCTCAATTTTTTTAAATCAATTGTTAGTGTAAAAGCCAGCTGGGGAAACAGGTATATTCTAAGAATAAGAAAAATCTTAATTCTTCAGTCTACACGGTGGCATGTGATTGAGAAATATATAGAAGGGACAATGTAATGCTGCAGAAAGTCTCTGTCTACTGTGTAGAGTAAAACTATATTTAAGTTTGTTCTAAAATGCAAATACAAAATCCTATTTAATATGTCATAAAAAGAACAACAAAATTTATTTAATGTTTGCTTTAGTTCTAATATAGTTTTGACAGCTTAAGAAATGGATACACTTGAAAGTTTAAATGCTGTCATTAAGGCCTAATCTACCCTCAAAAGTTGCTGATATGGAATTACAGTAGTAATAAAGATGCCATAAAGGTCACCCATGCTGGCATTAAACTCCACCCTCTCAGGGGTTCTCCACCTATTTGCTAGACACATCACTGAGCTAGAATAAACATACTATCATTAGTGCAGTTTGGGCCAAAGACACATTTATTTAGGTGTAACAGTCATATCGAAGAAGCTCCTTTTGTAACTCATAACCGTCTAGATAGAGCAGTCTGTTCTTCCAGAGCCAAGAATTGTATAGGAAGGTCAAAATAGAGGCAGGCTTCAAAAGAAACAGGGGCATCAGAGATTGTAAGCAATAGATAGACTGCAGAGTTTGTTCTGAAGTATATAATTTTTTTTGCTCTGTAAATTAACTAAGAAATGATTATGGCTCTGCTTATTTTTGTACTCAAAAAACCCTCCTATGAATCAACTATATTAACCTGAAGTAATCTAACAGGAATTAAATTGTTTTTGAAATGCATGCTATGTCTGAAAAAATGTAAGTAGCTTTCAGCTTTCTGATCTGTAGTGAAGGAGAGTGTATCTTGTCAGACAGAACGAGTTTGTACAGAGAATAGTAAATATGATCAGAGTGTTGCCATTGCAGGGATATCTACTGTATAAACTCTGCCATAGCTCAGCTAACAGGGCCACACAAGCCTTGGAGGTAACAGTGGGATGTTTGGATATTTACCCTAATCTGGAAGCTGCTGATTGACTGCTGTTAAAAATAGCCAGTTCATCTGAAATATGGATAACATTTTTTCATTAATATCTGGTTTTGTCTCTACAATAAGCATCAAGGAGTATGATGATATATAAAATTGACAAAAACAATACATTAGTCTCAGATTAACAGAGTATGATCAACGAAAGATAGAGTTAAAAACTGAAATAACTAATTATTTTGCAAATTTAAATAGAATTAGGAATTCCAGTTCAAGTAAGAATAAGAAACAAATTACAGGCTTTTAAAGAATGTGAGTAAAGATTTGAATATGCAGACAGACTCCAAAATAGAGGTTTTTTGTGCAAGTTTTTGTTTCTGCATTTTTTAACTCCTTTGTATATAGACGCTTAAAATAAACTTGTTTCAACTCTGCCACTATAAAAGTGGAAAAAGTAATGTTTTGGGGTCAGAGTCTCTTCATCAGGTAAGCAACTGCAAAAGCTTAACTGTTTTTTCCTGTTATACTAGCTTTCAAATAAACTTTGCTTCCCTTGTATCCTTAGAGCGTCTTATCTACAAAATTTCTAACACTACAGCTCCATGGAAGTCTTACCATAAGACTGTATTTTTCTTCCAATAATTTCTATACCAAATACGAGACAATTTTTTCTAAATGATGGATATTGCATTCGAACTGAAATGTGAAATTCAAACAAATACAGTCTCATTACTCATAGCCAGCATTTCCTACCATTTCAAGGTATAAATGATTTTCTTTATAGATTTGCACAAGTGTAAAATAATATTTCAGTTATAATGTAGCTAACATCCTGCTGCTAATGGCGAGAATAAAATCCAGCCCACACTCATTCTCTCATTACTTGTGTGCAACATATATTTTTTCATTCAGCTAATGACTTGTGGATACACAGAAGGAGAAAGCAACATACCAGTTTTACAGTTCTTTTAAATCACATTTTAAGGCAAAATAAATCTCTGAAGGTTTTCAAACTCATTTGATGATCTGTCTATACAAGATACAGACTTTCCATTCAATATACTACTAGTTTTATCTAAGTACAGAAATAAATTCCTCTTCTTTGACCTTCCTAATGATTTCAAGTTGACTGTCCCTCATTGTTTTTAATGCTTGATATTTCAAAAGGCAAAGAACTTGCAAACAATATCTTGAGAGCTGCAAATGAACAAGCTGTTGGAACATTGAGTTGGCGTTTGAATTTTTAAATCAACTGTAACACAGAATTTCAGGACTTTTCTATATATCTCAGGTTTCTTGACTTAAGAAACAGAACCATCCAAACCATTAACCACAGCAATACAATTATTTTATGTTTCCAGTTAGAATCTGTTGTGCTTACAAGTAATATATTGATCTTCTCTGTTTCCTGCTTAATGGATAGGTCTAGGTAGAATGTAGTCTACTACAGCCTTGAGATATGTTACATAAAAAGGAAGAAAAATAACAAAATTCTAATCTTTGAAGGAGGTAACAAAACTTACTGAACTGAAACTTTTAACACTTAATTGGTATTTCTTATCAGAAGCATCTGAACAACCTCTACAGCATCCTGAAAAAAAACAATACCTGTTTTAGCAAGTTTATCATGTCATTTTATATGTTTTGTATGCATATTAAGTATATATTGGAACTTTCTGCTGGAATACGAATTCACCACGCTATCTTTAGCCAAAGTATTTCCCACTACTATTGATCAGTGTCAGCTAAGTGCTACCTTTCATTTCAGATATGTTTGCACTCTAGCAGATCTCTTTCATCTTCTTGAAATATGTTTTAGAGTGAATTCTGAATGCATTTGTCGAAAGCCAGGATCTCCTATGGCTCTTATTAAAGTATTTTAGGAGAAAGGCATAAAACAGATTCATTTTGCAATGATAATTCAGTGTTGCACCTACGGTCACCACATAGTTATGTTTTTAAGCTTCTTTTTTCACAGTAGCCAGGAGATGGGCACTCATCTAGGAAACATTTAATATTCTTAGTTTGATTTAATCACTGTCTGATTTCCAAACATATTTTAGCTGTTTTTCTCGTGAGAAATAAGAGGGAATGATGTTTATGCTGTCTTGGCAGTGGACTCCCTAGGCTTTTCGCTAGCGACTGCAGCCGCCATCACTCCGGGGATGTGCAGAGGAGGGTGCCGCGGCGGGGAGCCGCTCCCCAGCCACCTCACGGGCACGGAGTCGTCCCTGAGGGCGGCCTGGCTTGTGGCACAGCGCCTGCTGCAGCGCTGCCCGCCGGCCCTGCCTGGCTGCCTCTGCACCTCACCCCTCGCCTTGCACCCTCGCCTTCTCCCTCACCTCACCTCACCTCACCTCCCTCCTCACCTCACCTCGCCCTCAGGCTACCTCAGCCTCACCTCGCCCTGCTTTCATCCTCACCTCACTCTCACTTCACCTTCCTCCTCACCTCACCTTGCCTCCATTCCCATCTCACCTCACCTTCATCTTCACACCATCTCGCCTTCACCCTCACCTCATGTCGCCTTCAGAACTGCTTCAGCCTCACCTTCGCCTCGCCTTCATCCTACCGGGCCCTCCCCTCTCCTCTCCTCTCCTCACCTCACCCCCATCGCCATCCCCACGCTCGCCTCACCCTCCCCCGGCGCCCCGGCTCCCCCGGGCCCGGCCCCGGCCCCGGCCCCGGCCGCCTGCGCAGCGGGCTGCAGCTGCCGCAGGGCGGCCCCGGCGGCGGCGGCGCAGACCGAAGCGGAGCGGGGCTGCTCCCGGCGCTAACGAGATCGGCGGCGGCGGGGGGCGGGGGGCAGCGCCGCTGCGCTCCGCTCCGCGCGCCCCCCGCGGCGGCCGGGCCGGGCGGGCTGCGGCATGGCGCCGCGCTGAGGGCGGGAGGCCGCGGGGCGCGGGGGCGCCCCCAGGTAACGGCCGGGCGCGAGCGGCCCGCTGCTGTGGGGGAGGAGCGGCGCGGCCTGCGGCGCGAGGGCAGCGGGCGAGGCCGGGGCGCCGCCGGGGCCCGCGCAGGTGAGGAGGCAGGACGGGGCCGGGGCCGGGGCCGGGCCGGGGCAGCGGGCGGCGCGGCGCGGGGGGAGGGCTGGGCGCGGGAGCGCGGCGGGAGGCGGAGGAGGAGAGCGTCAGCCGGGGCAGGGATGGAGGGAGCGCGGCGGGAGGCGGAGGAGCAGAGCGTCAGCTGGGGGCAGAGATAGAGGGAGTGCGGCAGGAGGAGGAGGAGGAGGAGGAGGAGAGGAGCGTGAGCTGGGGGGGCAGAGGCAGAGGGAGCGCGGCAGGAGGAGGAGGAGGAGGGGAAGAAGCGCGACGCAGGGACGGCAGATGCCTGGAAATAAAAATTTGATGATTGCATGCAGCGGCTGGAGAGACTCTGTCGGTGGCGGCGGCGGGGACGAGGCAGGGACAGGGGGGGCGACGGCAAAATGAAGTATCAGAAATACCTGACTGTCTTGCAGATGGCCATCGGGGTGACCGCCTCCAACAGGGGCAGCCTGATGCCCTTAAAGAGGAAGCTGTGGTGAGTAGGCACAAAAGCGGCCGGCGGCACTGCGGGCCGCGCCGCGCCGGGGCAGCGCCGGCACGGGCGGCGGCGGCGGCGGCGGCGGCGGCGGCTTTTCCCCCGAGGGAGGCGGCGCGGCGCGGCGCGGCGCGCAGCCGGCCCTGCGCCGGGCGAGCGGGCCGCGGGCGCCTGCCGCGTCCCCCGCCGGGGAGCTGCCGGCGACTTGAGCGGCGCGGGTCCCAGCGGCGCCGGGCGGGGGCCGCGGAGGTGCCGGCGCGGCCGCGGCCCCGCAGCCGCCGCCGGCGAGGGCGCGTTGCCGGACGTGTGTGCCCGTGCCCGGCGCGGTGCAGCCCGCGGCGCGCCGGCGCCAGCCCCCGCCGCCGGCTCCGCGGCAGGTGTGCGCGGAGGGGGCTCCGCGGCGGCCCGCCTAGCGCGGGTCCAGCGCCGCTCCGGTGCAGCGGCGACTTGCGCGCTCCCCCGTGCCCGGGGCCTGGTGCTGCTGCGGGGCGCGCTGGGCTGCTTTTCCGGATGGGCCAACGCTGTGCGGTGACAGATGCGGCGGGTGGCGTGGGGGAGCGGGGCGCCAGGCAGCGCCCGGCGGCCCCGGCCGCGGCCCCGGCCGCGGGCGCGCAGCGGGGGCGGGCGGCGGCGGGCCGCGTCGCCGGGGAGGGAGGCGCCGAGGGCGTGCGGGCGCCTTCCCGCGCTGAGGGCCGCTCGGCGGTGAGCGGCTGCGGGCGCGGGGCGGGCGGCGGCGGTGCTGAGGCTTTCTGTCGCTCTGCTCCTGTGTCGTGGCGACAGCGAGTGAAGTGCCACGGCGGGCGCGGCTGGTCCCGCGCTTCAAACACGGCAGCTCCCGGACAGAAACACGCTCGTGGCGGCAGTGACAACAGATACGCACCTTGCGGAGATGGTGGATTTGTCTTCGTGTTACCAGCTGACACGGGCAGTGTCAAGGAAGTACGGCTGAAGGAACGCTGCGGTGCTAATAAGCTTTCTGATATTCACTCCATACCTTGATATGTTACTTGCAGAAAATAAAATAATTTGACAAATGCCCTATCCGTATGAACTGTAACGTGCAAAACCAAATACAGTCCTAGACAAAAATACGCTGTCATGCAGATAACTTTTTTTACATTTAATAGAATCAAGGGATTTTATACCATATTTGGTGGTTTGATTTTGATTATGTAAGTTACGTAAAGTGCAACTTCCCTACCTAGCTTATCCTCCTAAAATGACCTTTCTGTCAATGAGCAGCAGTATGCATATTGACATATTATTTCTTTTAATTGTAGAATTTAATGCTGGCTCTTGTTCTATATCATATTTCCTCTGTCTTCTTGGAAATGTCTTCTTTGCTGACAAATTAAAGTGAAACTATTTGTATTCCCATACTTTAAAAAGTAAGTCTGCAAGGACCTGATATAACTCCTGTTTGATGCCTTCAGTTGAAGTTCAGATTGGCTCTATATCGCCTAGTTCCATGGTGAGATTCTGTGCTTTTTGAGGGATATCAAAACAATATAATAGATCCCAAATAATGCATGCTGTGAGCATTGAATTTCTTAATGTTTGTAAGTTGTCGTCATGCTAGTTACAATGCTATGCTGTATAAAATTGTATTTAGTTGACTTCAGAATTTTAGAGATAAGTAATTTTTTTATAATAGAGATATGTTTGAATTACTTAAGCATTTGAGAGTGTCTCAGATTTTTTTAACAGGTTATGTGATATTATGTAGTCACATTTCTTTTGCGAACTTTAATAGCATTATCTGTATAGGTAGAATTTATGCTTATAGTATTTTCTGACGCATTTAGAGAAATACTTAAGCACAACTTGTCATGACTTTTTTATATGTGTTTAGTCTGTATGTATAAAGTTCTTAATACAAGCATTAAGAAAACCTGAATAATAGGGAGATGAGTATATTTTTATGACTACAATCAATGCAATATAGTGTATATTGCCAGCATGGAAAGCAAAGACGTGTTCCAATATTATATCACTGAGAATCTCCAAAATGCATAAAGAAAATATATAAATCAACTCAGCTTACAATAAGAGGATGCGAAGGCTTTAATTTCTTTTTATTTATATATAAAAAAAGAAATTAATGACCAGTCAGATTCATAAGTTGCTTGATGTGTTAGTACATATTGTAAGTGGAAGCAAAACATATAATTTAATAAAAAAGACGTTGGTGGAGATAATCCACCTGAATCCTACTGAATGAAAATGAAAAAGGTAGCAGCAACGGTTTATTTCTTTATAGAGCATCTGCCACTCTAATTTTCTCTGACTTCCCCTCTAAAATGTGAGTCCTATTCTTTGATGCACAAAAGCACAGCTACAAATCAAAACAAAGAAGATGGACACTGATTGGTATAAACTAGCTGGGAATAAAACACACAGCAAATTGGACAAAAAGGAAGGAAGTTATGCTCCAGGCTTGCAAGTGGAAATGCTGGAGCTGGAAACATAACTGTTTAATGTGGAGCTTGATCATTTTATGATGAGGTTACCTGGTGTAGTAGAGTTCTGCACTCGGTGATCAAGGAAGTTGCTGGAGTCCTGAATTGCTGATTCAGACCCCGATCTGTGTCTGTGTTGTAATCTAATATGTAGAAACCTAAATGAGATGAGTAGGATGTTTTTAATCTTATTGCTGGGAGGACTGTATCCGGATCCCCAAACCCAGCATCATAACGCTGCTAGTTAGCAGAGTTTTTCAAGTCAATAAACTGTCTTCAGAGCATGATCCTCCTTCCAGGTCAGGACTGAGATAACATAAAAAGCCTGCAGTATTTCTGTTTTGTGCACAGAGAACTTCATTTTCTAAGGTTGTCCAATAATGTTTCTTAACAGCACTACCTTTATTTTTCTCTACAGTGGAGTATTACCTGGTTCATTATGTTTAAAACAGTTGTCAGAGGTGTGTAATTAATACTTTTCTTCAGACTTTCTGTTTTCCTATTTTGAAAAGGGATATTTTATAGAGTTTGGCAAACTGTGAAACGTTTATTTTGACGTTGAGCCTTGGCTGCACCAGTTACTAAGAAACTGAATTGAGAATTGGAATGTGGCAGTTCACACTTTGAAATGAGTTGTATGGCAATCTCCTTCACCTTGGAAAGACAGCTCAGGATTTTACTCTCAACATCAGTTGATAGCTTTCATTCTTTTAAGGCTGCATAGATTAACACATTTAACTTCTGACCTGAGAGTACTTTAAAATAGTAGATTGTCATCAATATTTACAGAACTCTCAATACCTGCAAGCTGAATGCTTTGTAATGGGAAATTGTAAATGATGTAATTAATAGGAAGTATACGTACAGACCGTAAATTCTTGCCAAACTGCAAATTAGGTTTCTCTGCCCAGAGGAGAAGGAGCAGGCCAAAACAGAAGAAATAGGGGACCTTTTAGCAGCTCTAATAATTCTTCTCACTAAGATCCTCATCTATTTTTTAGCAGTATTTGTTTCTTTGAAAGGCTTTAAAAGATCCCCTATTTCCTTTGCTTTAGCCTGCTCCTCCTCTGGAATTATTCAAGTTATTTGTTGAAAGTGCAAGACCTAGCCTATTGTGAGAAGAATTAGGAAATAAGATAAAAAGCTCAGTCAGTAGTATGCTTTCCTCATGAGGAATATTATGACAATGGCTGAGACTATTCCATGTTTATGTTTCCAACATCTTTTTTACATGTTTGTTTGTTCTCTGAGGTGATATATAGTTAATAGAAAAGAACACAGACAGAACGCACTATAGAATTTGAATTTTGACTGCATCCAGTTCTCCCCTGTTAGTCTGCTGCTATTGTTAAAAGAATAAGTGGTATAGAAACCTGCATGTTCATGATAGATTGCTCTTGTAGGATGTTACTTAGGCACATTGATTTTCAAACATGTGAGTAAACTTTTTTGAGATTAGTAAAGAGTAACCGGTATGTCTGGAATTAAGCATTGTTCTAAAAGTTTTGTAGGCTCAGAATCCTTGTATTTACACTGGGACTTGGGTGTGGAAGTTTAGGCTTATAACGAAGGATGTCTGTTGTATTATTAGGACCATCCATAGGGAGGAAAGGGGCACAGCTACTTTATATTCTAAGTAGAATCATATTTAGAATAATCCAATAATGGATGATGTCATTTTAGTATAGGAGAAAAAAAGCATCAAAGACTGAACTTCTTGGGTGCCTCTGCAGGACTATATGGAAAAAACAGCTCACTGTTTTCCATTTTTCATTACTGATTCCTACTAATATTTGCTTGAAACAAGGATAATAATCCCATTAGTCCTTTGTATACATTTATTTTTGTTGCAAATTAATTGACACAATTTTTGTTCTCTGATGAGGATGGGATACTGTGATTAAGCTGAAGAAGTTGGCAGAGATGCACAAGAATTTCTCATAGTAGCTGACTGCTCGGTGCTTGGCTTTAACCAGTGTCATTAGTCATTATTTCAAGTTAGTCTTTTTTTTCAAACAAGTATTAGTATTGAGCAACTATACCTATTAAGTCTCCAAGTTGATCAGTGAGAGTGAGCGTCAGCTTTTCCTCCCTTTGGTTGGAGCCAGGAGGTGTACGGACTCTGTAGTACTGGGGAAGCCTGTCGTCTTAGGGGCGGACGCAATTAGAGAAGCTTTGTGTCTCTCTTAAGTGAGATCTGTATAATGACTAAAAATAGCAGTTTCCAAGGAGTTTCAAACGTATATACGGGACAGCATTTATATTAACCTTTTGCTACAAATACCTACATGCTTTTTTAACATCCTGGCAGACAACTTGCATTATAGGAAAATTGTAATAATTAACTATGTCACTGCTATAAGTTGAGGTGTATGCTACTTGTTAAGATTATATAGCTGTCACAAATTTGTCTTCTTCTATGTTAACTGTAGCTTTGATATTATGCTCAGAAAACAAAAACAGAATCTGTATAATTTCAAGGCTTACTTTTTAATATTCAGATACTGCCTTCTATAAAACTGTTCAGGACTGTAAACTATCACTAAACAGAAAGAGATTTGTCTTAATTTTTTAAAAACTGTTCAATGTAACTGGTCTAGAAAATAATGTGACATTAGTTCAGTTATTTCAGCCAAAATTTAACTATAAAGTAATGATGAAGTTTGTAATAAGTAGTAATCATGTACAAATAGGATACAAAGACTTTTTAAAATGAAACCTATGTTACATTGTATACTTTCCATCTAATTATGTTATGCTATGTATTAAGTCATTATCCGTTGATATGATGCTATATCTTAAGATAACTCTTGCATGGTATTCTGTTCAACTGGCATGTTTATCAGTGGTCTTTGCTTATTTCACCCACTGAAAAAATAATTTAAAATCACAATTATGTAATGTGGTATCTGATCAGGAAACCAGTCAAGGTCAATGAAGCTGGTGTAAGAACTGTGGATGTTAAATACGGGTCTCAGGCACCAGACAAGATTTACAGAACAGTTGGAATTTACTTGTCTGATATTTCCAAGGTTTAGTAATTTGCAGGGCCTTGGTTTAGCGTCAGCCACACGAGCCACATTAGCAAGGTGTTATGTTTCCAAAATATTAAATCCATATTCTTTGATGACCAGAAAAAGCACATTTCAAATAAGGCATCCAGAATTGCTCACTGCCTTCAAAGATCTTGATGCCATTTTATACATTTTAAAATTTTAGACTACTTTGGAAATTTCATTCTTAGACTTTGATTCAAGACTATTTGCCTTCAAGTAGCTGATGAGCTGCAAACATTTTACAAGGGCTCTCACAAATCTCTCTGCTTTAGCCTGTTCCTGTATATGCCTGATGCATATCCTACAGCCAGTGACTTAGAAAGTCACTTTTGAATTTTCTGTTAATTAAGCAGGAGAAATAAACAAAAGACAAAGGAAGAAAGGAGATAATCAGATGTGAGAACTTGCTGTAATAATTAGTTTTTTTAAATAAGGTTCAGATGTCAGAACCATATTACTGCTTGAGAGTTTCAGTGTTCATCTAAAAAAGAAACTCTCTTTCTCTGGTTATAGTAGAAGGTTTGAGAAAGGAAGATTAAAAAGTTTTAAATACATATATTTTTTCCTAAGGCTCTCAAGCAGTTGTTTGAAATATATTTCAAAATGGAAAAGTTTCAGTTCAGCTTTCAACCATTTAAAAACTTTTCTACTAAGTATAGGGGAAGATGAATATTGTTTTAACATACTAAGCATTTAGTTGGCTGGAAATGAACATGAAGATTTATAGACCCAGTGATAAGTATTGAAATGAGAAACATGCAAAGATTTTCTGGAGAGAGAATCAATCCAGACCTTCCATCTGTACTGAAATCAAGGTATCTTTTTGTGGATTCCAAGGCATTTGACATAGAGTCAGAATATATATTGTTGCATACATTTAGATTGACTTTATCGGAAACCTTTTTGAGCACTCCAAAATACATCCAAAAGGATACATTCATGGAATAGAAGTAGAAATATTATAATATGTATATTTTATAAATATCACTTTTGACTGTGGATTAAGAGTTGAGACTGAACAACTGGCTTTGGCAATTTGTCCTAGTAATTCTT
This sequence comes from Rhea pennata, assembly GCF_028389875.1. NCBI lineage: Eukaryota > Metazoa > Chordata > Aves > Rheiformes > Rheidae > Rhea > Rhea pennata. The sequence goes on from NC_084672.1 coordinate 17,459,458, forward strand.
TAAGACGTGCTAATAGTGAATCTGTTGCATTTCTGTAGTTTCTGTTGTAATAACAATCAGATTACTGTGGTAGTCAGACATCTTGCTCAGAATTTAATCCATATATAATTATACCAAGAAATCTGATGCAGTTTGAGCAGGAAGTGTATTAAATAATTAAAATATCTAAATATTATGTTTGCCTTTTCTCTTAAAAATTGTTATTTAACTTTGCAGTTAGAAGCTAGAAGTAAGTTAACTCAAGGGGAAAAAAATCTAAAACAAATTACTTATCTCAAGAGACAGCAATCTGTTTGTATGCGTGCATGTGTGAAAACAAAACCCCACTCATCTAAGAACAAAATCTTGAAGTGGTAATCATAGTAAGTCAACAAAGATCAATGGCTTTACCTTTATAAATTGAGTAAGAGATTTTTGAGACCTATATTCATTTACAAACTTTGTTATTGCAGCTTTTGTGTGTCTAGCTGCAAAATGAACATGCCTCTCCTAAGCCTACCATGAATGCAACCCTGTCTACCATGCTCAGGTGACCCTGCTTGAGCAGGGGGGTTGGACTAGATGATCTCCAGAGGTCCCTTCCAACCTTACCAGTTCTATGATTCTATGAACATGAATTTGGACCTTTTATCCTAACCATGATGTTGTGTAGACCTAGAAGTCCCGCTGGTGGCACAAGTGTATCCAGCCTGCGGTGGTTGTATTTTGTACTTTGAATTTTGAATTTTTTGGAAGTGTTTACATGGTCTGTTCTAAGCAATGTCCCTTTTTGATGACCTGTATGTTTAAGAAATCTCTGCCTTTCTTTCTCCTGTGTAAAAGCACTTATGTATATAACAAACGCATGAATTTTATGAAAGCAAGCCTAAAGCAAAGCAATTTCTTAAATATTTTTCAGGATAGGATCTTAATGATTACAGAGAAGGCCAATGCACTGCTCTCCAAAGTCTTTTGAAATGATGAAAAGATATATTGTTACGATTTTTTTTTGCCACTTAAGACTGCAGTTGAGAAATTGTACAAAACAAATTTAAATTTTTATGTTAAGTATTTTTTTTTCGTGATTCTTGGTGAGCATATTTGCTGAAATGCCAGTTTTTCTAATGTGGTGTCAGATACAGTAGAGACTATTTTGCATTTAAAATGTTGACCTCACAATCCGTTTAGTTAATTGTTAACCTCACTTACTTTACTCATTGACCACTTTCAACAAGCTCCTCAAAATATGGATTGCTTACTTAAAATATTTCAGGTACGGACTCCCCTTACAGCTGTGGTTAGATAGACTACCTTTGTGAGGAAAGAGTTTTCAAAATATAGTTCCTTAATATATTACCCATATAACTTTAATAGATCCTATTCATTTCATCGTTGTTCATCATTATCCATCATTAGAACAACTGAAGTACCATTAGTACTCACAAACTGGAAAAGGTCCAAAGCCAGGTATTGCCAGTCTCCTGGCAAGCATCAACATATATTACAGGACTTGGTTTTTCACTCAACTGATAAACATTCCTTTCAGTTTTTCAGAAGTTAAATATATTTCTCTGTATCCTGTGATTTTTCTGATACCTCTCATATTTGTGCAGAAAATGGCTACTGTTTGTTCATTTTTCAGTAATGATGTGCTTTTGACTAAATCTTCAGGTAATGTTGGATTTGATGGCAGATAGATTCCCACATACTTTTGTGGGTCTAATTTCGGAACTTATTGATTGAAAATGTAATTTTGGAATGAGAGTCACTGTTTGTATAGTAGGACAATATATTTATTCCTTTGTACATTTTTTGCTTTAGAGAATAGCATTGATAAAATCTGTATTTGTCTGATATGTGGCTTTTTCTGTTTGGCAGGGTAACTCCATCTTCTGAAAATCCCAACGGTGCTACCTGTAGTGTAAGTCAGGGAAAGCCCTCTTTAAGAAGAATAAAAGGGAGAATACATAGAAGCAAAAGTCTTGATAGCATTGACTTCTGTGAATTCACTGTAAGTATTATATCCTTAACACTTATTCCATTTGAAGTTCTGAGAATTTTGCTATAAGGCAGGAAGATAGTAGATTTTGTCCTTCTTAAATTTGATTTGTTTGTTTGTCAGAATTACAAAAGGTGTTGTATTACAACTTAATGATGTTATAATCATAACTCTACACTGCTGACTGTTAACAAAAGTGATGCTGCTCATATAATTAGTGATATATAGTTGCATTTTTGTTCCTGAGCAAATACTAGTTTTACATTTTCATGACAGATTGTAATATTACCTCCTACAAAATAGCATGCATACAATTAATTGGAAATGGAGTAAATTTTCACAGATGTGCATCTATGTGTTACAGTAAAATTCTGGAATATGGAAAATGAAATGTATTTTCAAATTGTATTTTCATATTTAGAATTTGGAAGTGGCACTCAAAGCACAATACTTTTTTTTTTAACGTAAGTCTCAAAATTCTTTCTGTAGTATATGGCTAGAGTAAACTCCTAGAAAAAGAAATAAATATTCCTAAAATATGTGTGTGCTTATAGCTTTATAGTATCACAGATGATATCAAGCTATAGCTAAGTGGTATTACTATATCCTTGTTTGCTTCTCTGTGGTTAGAATTTAGATAAGTTTGTTTTATAGTTGCAGAAAATGTAATGTCATCATGGTTTCAAAGAATTTGAACAGATGGTGTTTTGCAATTTTAGCTGAATTAAGAGGAAAAATGGTGGAACAGAGGCATACACAAATTTTAATTCAGCAGAAGGCATTTACGTCCAAATAATCAAAGAAAATAAGGTGATAATATGAATAAAGATTTTCTTCTGTTTATACTGTTCACAAACGATTAGAGTTGGTCCCCAAAAGTCACAGTATGTTTTTAAGTCTTTACTGAAAAACTATTAAGAGCTATACATCTCTGAACCAGCTGAGGGGATTTTGGCCAAAGCAAATTATACTCTTATGTATTATATCATGTTGTAGAGTTAGTTATAAAATATTGAGATAATGTTGAAGAATATCTTAGCATTAAGTTATGAACCCATAATTAAATTTGTGAATGAAAGAGACAGGAGGAAATATGTGTTGTCTTTAAGGTGATATACAAGTCAACAGCGACATGGAGAGACGTTGTATTGTCTGGCATTACACAAATGTAGGTAATGTAAATAACATAACTAGAATATTCACATGTAATTGGGGAAGTACCATTTCCCCAAACAAAGCAAGAAACTGAGTACATTGCTGCATTCAGTGCAATGTTTCTTACAGAAGTTGACCTCAATACCATATTTTTCCTCAGGACAATTTTGTTTGGAATTACTAAGTCTCGTAGAGCTGTCTTTCGTACAGAGAGCTTGTGGCTTGCTACTGATGAAAATAATAAAATTTTTAGCAAGGGTTGGTGATTTATGTATTGTTTGGTGTCCAGATACTTCTGCCAGTGCAGGTACACAGCATGGAGCCTGCGGACGTGGCAACGCCAGGTCCTACAGCTGGGGAAACAGCGTACAGCAAGCTGGTGCTGCGTCCTGTACTCTCAGTATCTAACCCAGCCTCGGTTACAGCTAGTTTTGCTGCGTCTCTGCAAACTACTGTCACAGCAGTGATATCAGTGTAGTGATTCTTTTACTGAAGGATAAAAGTTCCTTTAGGGAATGAGATTACTGAAACGATCATTTCAGTCTGTGCTATAGGGGTCTTTATCTGTGTGGTCCTATTAGGGAGTTTTATCTAAAACTCTCTCTACTCTTGGGGCCTTTAAAGAAAAAGAGATTATAGCCAAAGGTAAAAAGAGTATCTCACAAGCTGTAGAATCTTTGCAAAGAGATTTGAGACATATAATAATGGGGTGCATCTATATTTGTACCACATATATATGTGTAGAACATGTACATCTACATGCACAACATTTATACATTAATAGCTAGGTGTTGATTATAAAGACCAGGAAAACATGAAGTCTCATGTTAATGGATGATACGAGTTTAGATAGCTAAGCACAGAAATCAGTTACAAATGTGAGTTTTCTGTACAACTAGTTTAGAATCATACTGAAATATTCCTTGATATTGTAAAATAGTGCTTTTATTGTTTTTAAATTGTGATTTTAAAAAGATTTTTAAAAAAGATTAAAATAAGTAGTTGAGACAATTAGTATGGGTAAGAACATTTCCAGAGTGCTCCCAGTACTAAATGTTTGTCTTGTTATGTATCTTTTTCTTGCAGCCAGCCTCAGGCACTGGCAGATAGAATAAAATTGAAAATAAAAGATTTAATAGAACTGAGAAATTCTTGTACATGAAGAGGGAAAGAACTTTTAAAACCCTTTAAATCTTCCTCTTTACAACAAAGAGGAAAAGTTGCATATTAAAAAGTGATGATATATGTGCTGATGAACTCAAAATAGTTTTCACTAATAAGCTTCCAATGAACTGTAGGTTTTCTTTATTATATAATGAGATTAGAATCCATTAATAATTCTGATTGTTACAGAATTTCAATTTAAAATAATTTATGTCTGTCTGCATCCCAGACTGATCACGTTGGCAAAATTCTGTTCACCATCTCTAAGCAAAATTCTTACTGAGAAAAAATCCTGACAATAGGAAGAATTAAAAAAAATATATATGTTTCCTTTTCTCCAAGTGTGAAGAGATTTGTCCCCAGTAGAAAAGTAATGTTTCTGGATTTCTGTGCAGTATGTACATATTAATATTCAATAAATTAAAATACTGTATTTACTACTTTACTATGACTTCAGCTATAGTAGGACACAGGGTTAGGGAAGAACATTAAGCTGGGAGGCTGATGAAAAACTTGGTTTTTCTTTATAAGGGAAGAGATAGTAAGAGAAGAGCCTATTGCATGTGTAAAACTTCAGCAGAGGCCAAAGAGTGATTTGGAGAGAATACCACGGTGTTCTTCAGAGAGTTTTCTGGGATGAAGTGATGCTGCCAACTTTCTTGTTTATCACAGTTCGTAAAGTCTTAGGTTTGTGATATTAATGGTTCTTAGTTATATCCATGGCACTTCATATGGATGATATACCTAAAACTCTAGGGAGATATTTGTGTATAGACTCATTATAGGATGGTCTACCTCTACAATGAAGTATTGAGAGCCTCAGATGTTTGTGGGAGACTGTCAAAGCACAGGACCTTTGCCGCATTGTATAACCGCGTTACCGTCTAATAGCCGGCTTAGGCTGTAGTATCCTTAACAGCTTCTAGGAGAGAGAGATTCTCCCAGATTACAAATGGTAGATTGCTGACAAAGATTTCAGGTGTTATTTCTAATGATGACTCTGCTGTCTGAAGTGGGTGATACTGGAGTTTGTAATAGTCATGCATCTCATTATCATTTTACTGAGATAATAAGCAAGACAATAAAGCAGTAAAATAACTGATAAGCCACACAGTGATAGGACAGCAGCTTTTTTAAAAGGTGTATCCATCTTCAGCTTCTTTCATATGTTTCTTTATCCTTTCCAAGTAGTATTACTGCTACTTGGTCATGTTAGGACCTGATTCCCACAAGCTAAATAAAACCTGTTTTATAGTGCTTCAGTTCTTCTCTAAAGGGTTTTACTATGCTATACTTCCCCAGATAGTCCTTGAAATATTCAGTTTTAGTGGCACATATCAAAAAATCTATATTTTGTGCTGTATACTAGTAGTTGATTATCTACAACCTGGAAATGGTGCAGACCTCCTGCTCCACATTTCAGAAAACTTTCCTCTAGAAAAAAAATAGGATTATTAACTCCAGGAGATATAATGATTGTGACCATCACATCTGAAAATCATACATTACATTTCTGAAGATGTGAAAGATGCAGTAAATACGAAAGATACTTTATACTTTACATTTCTAAAAACCTCTTCCATGAACTTTCCGCATGCGAATCATTCGAGTAACCTTTAGCAGAAGTATTGTAAGCAGATCAACTCTCACCAAAAATGCCTAAAATCAGTAGTATAAACCTAGCTTGGAGAACCTCAGCATCAGTTATACAGTTAACGCTACAGAACATTAATATCTGCATGAAGCTTAGATTTTCATCAAACATAAGATTCTAGTGATCTCTGTCTGAGCAGTTTAAGTGCTTCTTTTAACTAAAATACTAAGAACATGCTGCTACAAACTTACCTATAAAATAACCACTTGCTACTTGATCTAAACAAAAGGTTCTTCTTGCTCAAAATACCATTGTCATAGTCACAGTATCTGCTTGGGTTTAATTAAAAGCATTATTGTGCTAGCTATGCATATACTATACAACTTTTACAAAAGTAAACTGATATTTTCAAAGAAAAATACACTGATTATTATTTTAAATCAGGATTGAGTACAGAAACATTTTAAATATATAATGAAGTCTCCACGAAAATGTTGGTTAAAGGAGTGTTTCAAAAAACCCACATCATCATGAAACATCATCATAAAATCATGAAACATTTGTTAAAAAGCTTAATTTCTAGAAGTATTAATCTTAATTTAGGAAGTTAAGAGATTGTCTACAATATTTCAGATATGTGAAAGCTATGAAGTACATATAACCTTGTAGAGTTAGCTTATCATGCTAATGTTCATTACATACATATTTTTAATGTTTATTCCACTGGAGCAAACTCTGGCTTTGTATAAACCCTGCTGTATTGCAGTAGCCCTTCAGTGTGCAAGTCATCAACAAGGATTTTGTTGCACTAGGCATTGTGCAAGCACTCAGAAAGTGTTGACTCTCAAGGACCTTACAATCTATTTATAACAATAGGTAAAATGTGACTAAACTTTGATTCTTTAGCTACATATGGCTCTCAAGCTGTCCAAGTGCTGCACCAGTCCTAGGGCTCCTGAAGGTCACATTGGGACTCAGGTGCATTTTTGGGCTGCCCTTTGTGGTAGAGCCCTGGGGCATCTAAGATACCTTCTTTTTCATTTTTAACATTGTAACTTTTTGATGGGACTTGAGAAATTACCAAAATGGTCATCTTATGGGGGTGTGTACTTAGAGGAATATGAACATAACACCTCCCAGCTAAAATCAGCTCTTGTGCAAAAGGGAGCTCTCCTGAGAAATCAGAGTATTGCAGTTACTTACAATACAAATTTAGTTCTGTGTATTTTCTGGAGGCAGCTGGTGTTAGCCTGCTCTCAATAAACAAGTCACCTGAAGTCGTAATGAAGCAGATGAATCTCCAGTGTACTTTCACTTGCCTCAGAGTTGGATTCCAAAGAACAATTTTGCCAAATGTTACAGAAAAGCTGAGTCTTCTTTTTTCGCGTTCCCATTCTTTTCTAGTCTTACTGTTTTCAGATGTTTTGTCTCTTCGAATCGTGTACCAACAGTAAAGTGAAGTTGGCTCGAATCCCTGCGTACCAGTGCTTTAGAGGCTGCTGGATGTCAGCGTGTAAAATACCAAAGCAGCGCGGTGGGGTGGGAGATTGCACAACGGAGGAGAGAAGCGATAGAGACAACCCGGCACAGAGGGCGGGCTGAGCAGAGCGCGTGGAGCGCGCTGCGGGACGGGAGAGCCGGCAAAGGAAGAGGCCGTCAGAAGGAAAGTGCGAGTTGGCTGCCTCGCGGCGGCCTCGCGGAGGAAGCTGGTGCACGTGCTCGGCGAGTAGGTCAGGTTTTGGTTCACTCTAGCAAGCGTTGTGCCGTTGAGTGGCGTGGTGTCTTGTGTGCTTTCTTGCAGAGGACGTGTGGAAACCCTGCATTTTGGAGCTTGCGTGACGCTGTGGGCAGGCAGGAAGGAGCGACTGGGGCGCCCGGCGGGGACGCGGGGGAGCCCAGGGTGCTCAGCGCACGAGGAGGTGCCTGTGCACCCCGAGTGCTGGAGGAGCCGGGGGCGCGAGCGTCGCGGCGTTGGTTTGTGCTGCTGCTCTGAATTTCACTTGCTTATGAGCTGTAATGGTGTTCTAAGGCTCTTTAGAGGCTTTACTCATTAACTTTCACGAATGTTTGTGGTAACATCCTTATTTCTCTTCCCTAATCTCTTTGGTAGATTTTTTCAGATACACAACGGGCTGAAGAATCAGTCTGTTGTTTGGAAATGCTTTAGCAAGAAGTTAGGTAATGGTTGTTGTTGTTAAAGTCCTCAGTGAAAAAATCCAGTGATCAAAGCAAGATACTGTACTATACTGCTCAGCTAGTTCACAGGGTATATTGCTGATCAAAGCAGTATCATCTGTACTAAAAAACGGGGATTTATTGCAGTTTCTATTTTATTTAATTTAAGTCAAACGCCTCTCCTCCTTACCATCTTATAACAGCTCTTGAGGGATAGATATCATTCACTAGTTTTGGTTTTAATTAAAATTATTCTATTTCCATACATTCAGTTATCTTGGTCTTTTTTCCTGCCGCTATTTTAATTTGAATACGCATCTGTTAAAGAAGTAAAATGATAAATGAGTTATATTATAAATTATACGTAGCTTATTTTTTTTTTTCTAAACTGGAGATACAATAACACTGGAAAAAAAGAAAGTCCTGCAGATATTTTAGTTCTCTTTGTAGCAAAGGAAGGAAGAATTCAGTAGCACAGCTGGAGTCTTGTAGATGTCCTTAATTTGTTACTGTTCAGAGAAGTGTAGTTGTTATGCAGCTGTTTCTGAGAATTAAATCCTCTGTAGTAGCTTAAACTTCCTTCGAAGTACTGCTGTTGTACAAGACAAATTTTATGCAAGTGAATCATTTATTATAATAATAATTACATATGAATATGTACAGCATTGACATTATGCAGTGAGCAAGTTTTAGGCATTGTTTTATCATTGTAAATGATAAAACAATTATTTGTTTTATTTAACCACTTAACGTAGTTTTACTTCACTAGCTGTAGAATGTGTTAAGTCTTTCTGTCGTATTTCACTGGTAGAATAAATAGGAAAAATGCAGAAAAATACATGTTACTGTTTTTAACCTAAATAGTTTTAAATACAGAGAAAATAAGTCTACATTTTAAACTGATTTTGATTGGAGCAAATTTGAAATATAGATTTGCTTGAAGGAGAAAATGCTGCATTTTTTCTGATTCAGGATTTTATAACTCCTCTGGAAAGGGGGAGGATATTTTCAGCATTGGTCATTTCTCTTATCTTGCCTTTTTTTGAAAAAAAAAATCCAAAGTTTTGTGTAAGAACTTTTCTAAATGTTGAGACAAATTATCAAGTCTTAAACACCATGCTCAGAGAAACTTAAGCAGCCTTAAGATTAATCTAAGGATGTTATCCATAAATGAGCAACTAATTTAGGTTGCTAAGTTTAAAATTGTGACTGACTTTTCTTCTCATTGTTCGAATTAGACTGTCCTTAGTATATAATAGGTGGAAATGTTTCTAAAGCACTTATTTTGCATTTTTCAGTAGGATGTACTATGAATATGAATAAAAAGAATAAATTAAACAGGACATTTACTTGTTTGAAATGAACACCAAGGTTAAATTTCTAAATAGTTTCAGTACAGCTATTTAAGACTACCACAGATATTAAGTCAATAGTAACTATCACTGCAGCAGCTAGATTTTCATTTAAGTTCAATTAGTAGTGTATTTTTGAGTGAGTACATTTTCAGTTTATTTTTTGTTTCCTGTCAGAATAGCATTATGAATTGAGGCAGATGGAATTGTACTGAAATACTCTTTGGTGTTTTTTTAGGGCGAGTTCAACACTATCATACCTTGCGTGTGTGGTTGTGAATTGTCATGTCTCTCCTTATTTGTTAAGGAAATGTCGGAAGATAAGTAGGCCATCGTGTAGTTTGTCTTTAAATTGTGTAATAGCAGATCCCTTGCACGTGGTGGTATAGGATCTTAGCGCACTGTATTCCTTCGCTCTCGGTATTTCGCGCACGCACGCACAGTTTCCTTCTAGTGAGCTGGAGCGCCAAGCAGGGTAATGGCCCCGTGGTGCATCCCTCCGCGAGCCCTCAGGTCCAGGGGCCTGAGAACGACCTTTATCTCTGTCCTGGGGGTGCCTCTGTGCTCCCCCAGTGTCTGAATTTCTGAACGAGGTTCTAGGTACCTCCACGTGAAGATCAACATTGTATTAAAGTAATTTGATAGGATGACTCAGGAAAAAGAATATCATTCATATAGTGTCAGCTTCCTAAACAACGATTATTTATCTGCTGTTCCTTAGGTGAATGCTCCTCTAAATGATTTTTTTTTTTTGAAAATCAAAGGTTTTTTTATTTTCATTGTGATACAGCTTAGAATGCGTTAGCATTTTGTTAGGTATTATGTATGTATATGTAGTAAATGATTATTTCTGTCCAAAAGAGTTTATGATTTTATATGAGTGAATTTATACTGTTTCAAAGCTGGAACACATTTCTCTTTCCTGCCAGTAGTTGTTCACTGTTTTATTTTTAGAGTTAAAATTCTGTTACTCAGTCTATTTTCCTCTTATTGACGGATTTATTTGTTTGACCTTTTCTCCACCACTGTGTTCAAAGAGAGGCAGACTAGCTTGTATATGCGGAAACAAGGACAGCAACAATTTCTGTTGCAAGCTCTCAGCCTTGTACTTAAAAATAGCAAATAACAGAGGTGTCAGTATGAATGGCTTTTCAAATATTACACTAGAATATATATGCAGAAAATTCTAGTAGCTTGTCTATTTTAATATTTATATTTGAGGATGTGTGGTTTTTATTTTTTTTTCCTGCTTTTGCCAACCTTTTTGGCCTTGCCAGAATCATCTTCCCTTAGAAACAAGACTTTGTGCAAGATTAATTCTAAAAGTCTTTAAATTTTAGTTTTTATTATCAAAAGCCCTTATGATTTTTTTTTGTCTGTAAAAACTGCTTGTAATTTTTAATCACGAACTCCATCGCTGAATGTGGGCTGCATTGGCCAGTCTTCAAGGATATAATAATTTCTTGGAAATGGTAAAGATTCCATAATGTTAGTATAGTCAGCCTCAGGCAAAAGTGTTCAGGGAGGGCTGAAATTTTTCTTATTTTTTGTTTCTTTTTCCATCAAAAGAAATGAAATGTTTCCAGTGACCTTCAGATACCTAGTCTGTGTTACTCTCTCAGAAACAGATTTCCTTGGTCTGTCCTCAGCCATACTGAAGGAACACTCCTGGATAGACATGGGAATATTAGTATTCCCCATAATATGAAAAACTTAAAATTTTGAGGGTGCTGAAATGAGCAGAAGATTTTTTTTTCCTGAAATATGGAAATTCATCTACATAAAAAATCAGAGTATCTTCATAAATTATGTGCAAAGAAAATAGCTACAGCTATAATTATGGTCCTTGGCGTCTTAGCAGTTTTTAAGCAATCAGAGGCCTTTCACAAAGAGTGATTCTTTTAAACTGGTATTTCAGTCAGACGAGCCAACTTTAGCATGCAGCTACTTTTGGACCTTTCCAGATAAGCAGACATATATTTATTTATAAATGATGTTAACAGAATATCTACAAACATTGCATCATACTCAGTTTATTTTTGATAAGCCTGAAGATGCATTTAGTCAAAGGCATGAATTAGAAGTTGAAAGACAAGCTGGGGAAGATCTTACTCAGACCTTCTTGCCTTGCAAGATCTTACCTCATTAGAAGATCTTTGGAATTAATTCTTTGTTGGGTACAGTAGAAATACTAATCAAAGTATTACATAACTGTAGCTTAGACACTGCAGTCAGAATAGCTGTTGGAACTCTCTCAAAGTAGATATTTCATAATACTGGGTTGTATTTCTCTCTTTATGCTTCCGAAAAAGCATCTTGGAGAGATGAGGTGAGTTGCTCATTAGGTACAGAATACCTCTCTTTAACCCAATCATGCTGAAGGTTATCTGCTGCTATCCAGCTACTGTGGTGCATATACACACATACTCACACACTGCATTTAGGTTACAAAGCAGTACTGGTTAAGCTCATTTTATGTCAGCACATGTCTCAATACCAATTTGAGAGTTTTCTTGACTATAAACTCTTCCTGTCAAATTATAGGGTCTCTGCCAAGAGCAGGGCCTGACCCTAGTCCTTCAGCAACAGCTGTAAATCATCAGAGTCACCCTGCCAATATCTGCCTTCACCAACTTTTTTTACTTTGCTGGTTAGTCCCAGTGGGTGCTCCAGAAAATGTCATTTGTCACCCAAGTGAAGTATTCCTCTTCTTTATTCATCATTCAAAACAGTTCCCTGTCCAGCCCATTCCCAGTCTTTCTCATCCAAATGGCCGACAAGTGTGCCTAGGCAGGGAACAAAGGAATTTGCCTGAAGCAGATGGGTTGTTTTAAGAGGATGCGCTAGCACTAATGTGAAAGAAATGACAGGATACTCTCTGCAGTCAAAAAAGATTTTGAGATGTGTGCTATAGCATAAAGTTTTGCTGCAGTCACTGGAAAACTCCTGATAAGAAATAAAATGTTAAAATATGGGAAATACAATTTTATGCATTGCAAAATGAAAAGAAATACCTTATAACCAACACCTAAGTCTTCAGCCAAAGTGCTCAATAGAATAAAATGATTGTAAGCACCTTGGAGTTCAGACTGCATGATTTTGCAAAAGTGCCTTAGGAAATGTCTAGGAGAATTGTTTTCCCAGTCCAAAGTAATTTTTTTGTTTGTTTCTGAAGTCCAGAAATCAGGATGCAAAACAGTTTGTATGCTGTCCTTAGACTGCAAAAAGGGCTAGGATGTGTTAATGGTCTAAGAAAGTTAGCACAGGCTGACTCAGTACTTGCAACAATAAAGACACTTAGTGTGCAAAGATTCTGGTTTCTTTCGGCCCAGATGTCCTTTTTGTCCTCTGGCACAGTTTTACTTGATTTTTCGAAGAAATATTGGATGTTTGTTACCCATTTATATCTAAGGAGAGCAGCTTGCTTCTCCCACTGGTATAATATGCCTTTGCTTATTGCTCTGCAGTATTCGATGAGGAAGCATACAGGACTGGGTAACCTCTAATGAGCAGCTGCCTTTGGATATTTGGCACTGCAATTATATTAGTATATTAGCAATATACTATTGGGATCACAGGCTCCTGTAATACATTTAGCAGTCTTGGCTGCACTATCTTTATACTTATCTAGCACCCCTCAGAGCTAGAGAATCTGAAAAGTACTTTTTTTGTTCTCACCATAGTGAGTGCCACTGCATGAATAGGAAGCAAACCATGAGTGTATTTTTATGAAGATTTGACATTTAAATTTTAGTATCTACTGACTTCCTCCTGTATGCTATATAGCTGTATGCTATGCTGCTTTTCATCGCCCGCAAGGACAGCCCAGGGCACACCTACTGAAAGGTTGTCAATGACAAAGACATGGAAGAATCAACAAGAAGATACGCTCGTGGAGCTGTCCAAATATTCTGAAACCAGAGAGTGCTTTCTGAGCATGCTCCGAAGGGAAGTTGGAAGAAAGAGGGATATGCTGAGTTCCAGTGAGGTGTCCTGCAGTTCTTTAGATAAAAGAAAATAACAAAGTGAAATACTCCAGTGTAAAATGGAGAACATGCAACATAAGCTACAAACATAGTTGATTTCTTCCCACTCATAGGAAGCGCTCTTTGACTGAACTGAACAAATGCAGAAGATTATTATGAGCTTCTGTACATCAAAGTGGCATCTTGCCTGAAGTGCCCACTACCTTGCACTTTTTTAGGTATTTTTTTTATTTTACACAGACAGTGAAACACTACTTTTTTAAACCATGATTCATTTACTCTAACAAGATAGAGAAATAGCCTCCTGAATTAACAATACCTCAAGAGGTAGTTGAAAGCTTCTCATGATTTATAACTGGCTGTGCAGTCTGTATTCTTTTATTCTTAAGCATGTGATTCCTGTGAAACTTAGTTATCTGCCAGTGTTTGCATAATCATAAAAATAAATGGCTTTTCTTTCTCTAGCTAAAAGGTAATGTAGGGGTGACCTAAATCTGGCTTATTCATATTGTACCACCTTACTTTCCAGTAACTGCATACAGTATTTCCCTCTGTATTAATTGGTGACAATTTTGGGCAATATAACAAAATAGCTTTGCATACCTGGATGATTCCTACTAAACTGAAAACTTGCAAAGCAATAGCAATCGAGAAATGCAAGCATCTAGAGCTGAACTGCCTTAATTTCTCCACTTCATAGCAATTCTTTTACTGTGTGTTCACTGGCAAATAAGGATGAGCTCAGACACATGCCCAGAAATGTGATGCGTTGATCCAAAAGTTTTGCAGCCAGTACTTTGTCATCTCGGATTTGCATCATTAATCCTTTGAAGTATTCATTTCGTGGACCTAGAACTGCTACTACATTCTGTGGGTCAGTCTTAGGGCTTCTAAAGATGGGTGTAGGACGAATACAACCTGAAATGGAAAACAGATAACTGGAATAATTTTTAAAACGAATGCAAAACCATACAGATAATGGATGAGTCAGAAGAATTTGCTGGTCTTGATCTCAAACTCCTAAAATTCCCTGGCAGGAGTTTAATTTCTCTTCTAGCACTGCGAACTTTTCCACTTGAGAAAACATTTACAGTGGTGCTTGTACTCTATGGTGTGCTCACAATATTGGTAATACACAATTTACAGTGTTATATTTCATCTGCTGATACATATTGTCTTGTAAGGATATTATACACTGGTAGAAACAGCAAAATGCAGGTGTAAGCTAACAACATAGCCATGTAGGTAGCTGGATACCAGCAGAAATCTTACTTATAAACTTTCTGATCCAACTCAGTCTATGGGGTTTTCAATATGGAGATTATGTTCCTTTCAGACCATTCGTTTAAAAAGGATCTTCAACAAGATGAGAATAATATACTTGGCTTGTTTGGGATGAGACATTAGATGTCCTTGACTGGATCATATTCATTTCATGACATCCCCAAAAACCAGCTGATGCACTGCAGTTATATGTTGTCCCTTAATGATTTCGCTCACTCAGTGGTTGCTGTGGCTTTCATATAAACATTTAAATAAGCTGTCTTCCTTTTTTTGTTTTCGTCTCCAACTTTGTTGTTCTTATTTAAATTATAGCAGTTCCTAGAGCACTCTGTTAGGATCAGAGCTCCACTGTACCAGATGCTCTACAGATGCATAAGATCCAATTCTCAATGTATCAAATATTTTCATGTGCTAAAATGTGTTAAAAAACACTAGTACAGGTACATCAATTAAAATTAATAAGGGATAGATGGTTTACCACTATGGTGATAGTTTTGATTCCCATAATTTTATCTGAAACAAGGCATTGAATATACCTCTTATACATTTGCCTTTCTATCTCTTCGCTTTAATGCAAACAGTCTTAAATATCAAATATTTGGCAAATTGAGCAGGAGTTGTCCTGAAATTGCTTTTCCCCAGGCTAATAGTTACTGTGGTGCTAAAATGTGGACACCCATGATACCTCTTTTCTGGCTGCTCTTTGCTGCTCCTGCTCAAAGAAAAAGAGAGAAATTAGATGCTGAGTATCCCATCAATGGGAAAAACATATGTAACAATATTGGAAAACATACGTAATGATATTGGAACGAAGCTCATTGAGATGAAGGATTTGGGGAAGCAGAATGGCAGCAGATTAGGGTGATTTCACAAATCTCCCCTGCTGAAATCTTTTCTTGATATCTAGTCCGAATTTGCCGTTGGAACTTGTGTTTGTCGCTTCTCCTCTTGTCATGGTGCACCTCCAAGAAGAGTCTGGCTCCATCTGTCCTGCACAATCCTGGTACGTGGCTGGAGAGGGTAGTAAGAGCTCCCCTTAGCTGCCTTCTCTAAGGCCGAGCAAACCCAGTTCTCACACCCTTTCCTGGTGTGTTGTGCTCCAGCCCTCTAATCATCCTGGTGGCCTTCCGTTGGACTTGCTGTAGTTTTTCTTGGGCTAGGCAGCCCAAAACTGCATGCAATATATCTATCAGATGTGCTCTGAAAAGTGCCACGTAGAGAGCATAATCCCTTCCCTTAGCCTGCTGGCTACACTCTTGTTAAGGTGACCCACTGTGGGGTTGGTTGCCTTCGCTGCAGGGGGCACCTCCGGCTCGTGTCCAACCTGCTTCCCGGGAGGACGCTGCATTCTGCTGCACAGCTCCGCAGCTCTGCCCGGCCCAACGCTGCTTTTTGCTGTCTTCGTGACGTCTCAGCTTTTTACCTTACCTGTTTGATTAAGTGCTTTGAACTCAACAAGGAAAGGATAAACAGTATTTTGATTTTTGTGAGAGAACTATAGTGTCTTGTATCAGACATTAGATAAGGTACGTAATAGCTAGCTTTAAGGGAGATGTAAAAAATTACATATATTTATAACTGTGGCTGGATTTCCTGCAGAGGAGCAAAGCAGATTGTTTCTAAGTGGATTGAGAAAGAAAAAAATCTTTGTCTTCTTGCATATACAGAAATGATAAAATTTATTCAGAGATGTTTACCTGGCTGAAGTGGAGTTTAACCAAATGGAAATGAAATGGAATGGAATCTAGAAAGCTAGCAAAATCTTTCTCTATGTTAGCACAAGGTGTTTTCATCGTCATTTTAGAGGGATGCCAGTAGGGTGCAGAGCTGTGCTGCACAGTGATAACAGTGTTGCCATTTCTTGTCGCTCTAGTCCCACTTCTTTGATGTGTATTGTGTTTTTCTAAATTCTATCTCCTAGAGAAAATTTTAATATATTCCCTCAAAATTGTGGGATCAGCTTTAAAATGTGATTATAATATATTCCAGAAGTTCAAATAGAGAGAAGGCAAAAACAGCGAGGCCTGAAAAAAATGAAAAAAGACCTCCAAACACCAAAACTGTATGACTTTAAGTCATATATGACTCACAGTTTTGACTGGTTGGACCTGGTAGTATTTGTGGTATTTTGGATATATTTGTGGAAACTCACAATAGTGGGTTTCTTCCTCTTTTATATTCAATAGCATAGTGCAAATTTTAGTCTTTTAAATCTGTCATGTACTGGAGCCCTTTCGAGGTCTGTTCAGGAATGAGAGTTAACTTTGAGTTACTTGAAAGGACTTATTAAACAGATTGTATTAAAGCGTATGATATGCTTTGGAGGTGTTATATCCTTTAACCAGGGGCAGAAAGCCTGGGAGCAGGGCCAAAAGTCGGGAGTTGGCAGGGACTGTGCCTGCTCGATAACAGAGAAGGGAATCTGGAGCCTAAACCTGAGCAGACCTGGGGGATGAAGGAGAGGAAGCCAAAACCAGGATATGCAGCTTTGAGAAGGGGCAGAAGCAGTAGGAACCGAGATGTACTGACAGCAGCTGTTGGACCGCTCCAGACTGCACCATCTCTAGCGCAGCAGGAGATGCATCTCTCAGCCTGCAGGAGGTCTCCGAGGTACAGTAGCCTGCCCTTGCGCTGTCCTTAGGGACCGCACTCTGCAGCACTGCGTCCTCTCGTCGCTGTCTTGCGTCCACCTGCCTGGTGTGGGACAGGGTTGCCTCCGCTGGGGAGAGGCTGCCCCAAGGTGCAGCCGGACCCTGTGCGCTGCGCCGGGCCCTTTACCTAACGCAAGGGGCCGGCAGGAGGGAGAACTGCAGCCCTGATTCCCGTGAAGCAGAACCATCCAGTCTCGCTCCTAGGTCAATGCAAATAGCTAGATATGTGCAAGGTTTACAGTGTTTGGTATAAGACTGAATCTGCTGCAAAGCTTGGCCGGGTCCAAGAGCCTCAACCCCTATGCACTGTGTTTTTATTAAATCATATTACAGGAACTAAAAATTTGACATAGACTTTAGAGAAATTATACTGACACTCAAAGGTTGAACTACAATCTAAAATCTGTTTTTTGCCCTTTGATGAAACTAATTAAAATGCATTTGAATATAGAATAGATTAATTAATCTGGAAGAAAATATTTAAGGATTGCCCTGTACTATTTTTGTATGTCAAAAATGTTATATGAAATCTGATTGCTATGTCAATTAAAAATTTGTTATTCATAATATCAAAGTCCAAATGGCCCAAGATCTAATGAGTGGTGTTGAAAGGGGACCAAAGGTAAGGTATTGTTAAACCTTTGTAAACAGCTTCCCAGAATTGTGTGGCTTTCTCTAACAACTCGACACTGAAATTTAGTTGGAAATAAGACTGAATATTGGCAGAGCAAGTATCACAAGTAATATAGCTGCAGTGATTTCAAGTGAAGAAGCCTGGAATGATCTGTCATGGGCTGGTCTCTTGACAGGTAAAGGCTTTAAACATGACACACAATTTTCTCCTTTTTGATACATTTCTTTATTTCCTCTGTAAATACACTTGCTTATTCTTTGTAAGCAGTTACTTAATGACACATGGGAATGGTTTCTGTGACTGGTTCACAGTTTGCTTTTTGTAATTTTCAATTTACATGATCAATGAAAGTAATAAATTTACAAAGCAAGTAAATACTCCTGTGTTGTAACTAAGCCCTCTTGACTTTGTTTTTCCACCTTTTGGATGTCTGATTTTTTTTCCTTCAAAAGGCATATAAGAAAATCCTGAAACTGCTTTTGGAGAGCCATCTCAAGCGTACTGTTCTGCCCAGACTTACTAATACTACAGTCAGTGAGGCGTCATTTCAAATAGGGTGTAGAGCGTACTACAGCTGTTGTTGCTTTCACAACCTCCCATCAAAGGCAGTTGAGACATATCCTGTGACCCTACAGTAGGGCTGCATAATGGTTTATACACTAGACTCTTCTTTTTGTGTCTTTTTCCTTTTTTTATTATTTTTCACCATTTCACATTTCCAGATTAATCTTGTTACATTTTCAGTTACAAGATTAAGTTAAGAGCTTTTGCAGTTCCATTGCTGTGCAACTCTGACAGCTAGAATTAAGTGCCTAAATTAGGATAGCAGTTTTTTCAAAGTTGTATGTGGGCTAAATTTAGATATAATGTAAATGGTATTGCTGAGTCAGTTTGAATGTAATGAAAGAGTGAGATTTTTAAGCAGGACAACCGGCTAGAAGAATCCATGGCACAAAATATATATGTTGTGTGTTACCACCTATGACTTTACAGACTTACCTGCCTGTGTGAGACAGGTTAATGTGAAATAAGCTATAGAGACCTCACAAATATAGGTTCAGGCTGGATCCTATAAAAACATTTTTGGATAGTGCTTTTTGTCTATGTACATGGGTTGTAGTACCACAGTCTACTCACAGAAAAGAAGCAGCACTTGGGAAATGAGTAGAATCTGTTAGTGTATAGTCAAATATTTGTATAAAAAAGTCAGACATTTCTATAAAAAGGAATATATATTTCCATCTGGAAACCCACTGGAGTCTTGTTAATAAGGGCCAGTTGTTTCTCTTCTCTCTTACTGCTGCATTTTTCCTGTTTTCCAAATCTTGTGCTAATTAGCCTCCTACCTGCTTTTTCCCAATGCCAATTCTCACTGTCTCACACCATGTTCAGTGCCTGATTCCCCTTCCTTCTGTCTTACTCTGGCTGAAATCCATCTCTCTGCATGCTAAATATGTTAATTAATTTTCTCATATACTGAACTGCTATAAAAAAGCTTTAAACTTGTTTTATCTAATTGTGTGTATTAATCACATAGCTTTTTACACCATGTATGTACTTTTGTATATGTTCTGTAATAATGTTGGGAAAATTAATTTAAGAAGCCACATCTCCAACTATATACTTCTCCATCATCCCTAGTGACTAAAAGGAGAGAGAAATGCATCATGAAGCACTTCGTCTTTGGCTGCGTCTTTGCTTTTCCCTGTCCATTTTCAATGCATTCACAATTTGCTCTTTGAAAAAGTAGGAATGGGCATGGAAGGGAGAGCTGTAGTGGTAGTGAGCAGTGTGATAATACTGTAAGGTAGAACTGCTGTACTGCGATGGCTATTACAGGACAGTGCAGTGGAAAGAATCTGCACAGAGTACTACAGTGTTACAGTGTCCATGGGCTGTTTTGTCCCTGATGAAAGGTAAAATCTCTACTAGGGTATTAAATATTCTATTTACATGATATAAACATCAAGGAGGGTAGCAAATGATACAATCGTACCAATTATACTAGTCCAATCTCCTGTCTGCAGGTGGCTAGAACCAGATGCTAAAATGTTTCCAGTAAGCATAGGTTTCCATTGCCTCTAAAAGATTCCATGTCATCTTTATTTCTAAAGAGATCAGTTTAGGCCCAAATTTTTAATATTCTTTTCAAAACTCTTAGTATTATTGGTATATTCTTGAGATGCAAGTGTTTCATTTCTCTTTATGATTTCTGAAGTTTCTGCCCTCAAAATTTCATATGGCAATGAGTTCCATAGTTTAACCACATTTCAAAAATGTTATTCTTTTTACTATTTTTACTGTTGTTCAGACAGCTCCTCTATTAGTTTATTAAATCTTCTTGTTCTGGTAATCTGAGAAAAAAAAAGAAGTCTCCTAATCTCTATACCTATCACACTTCCAGTTTGTCCTGTTACAGTCTTTTCAGTCTTCATAAAAGAGATTTTCTGTACAATCTTGTGTCTTTCTTCTGCAGTGCCTCTGGTTCCGCAGTTCCCTTTTTAGGAGGGATGACACATAAGCATAGAATTCAGATGAAGATCTGTCACTGCTTCCTTGAGGGTGTTATAATGTTTCCTGTGTTATTCTCCATCCAATTCTCTATGTATCTTAACATCGTATTATGGTTTTTTTTTTTTTTTTTTTTTT
This sequence comes from Rhea pennata, assembly GCF_028389875.1. Taxonomy (NCBI): domain Eukaryota; kingdom Metazoa; phylum Chordata; class Aves; order Rheiformes; family Rheidae; genus Rhea; species Rhea pennata. The sequence goes on from NC_084672.1 coordinate 17,480,080, forward strand.
TTTTTTTTTGCTAAAGATGTGTATAATGAAAGCTCAGATTTTTTTACTGAGCTTTCTACAGCTAACCCAATGGCCTCAAAACTTATTTACATTGGTACAGTTGATTTAGAGCTCTCATTGTAAATATAACTTCATTTTTTCCTTTTAATTTGCATTAAATGGTATTTTTGAGTTTAAGTTTTATTTGTCTTTTGTTACATGTTCAGCTTGATTGTGTAGATCTCCAAAGATGTTCATGGTATTTTTGGTCCTGACTTGTGTCAGTCATTTTACATCATCTGCAGATTTTTTAATTTTCTATTCATTACTCTAGCTAGGTCATCGATTACTATATTAAACAAAAGAAAACTTAGTACAGAAGTATGGAGCGATACACTACTATGGTGAAAATTAACCACATATTTTTATTTTTCACTTTAGAGCCAGCTTTTGACCCAACACTATAATTTTATATTGGGCCAAAATGTTGCATCACATATTAGTGGTCATTGTTTAGCAACAGATCTAAAAAATTCCTGAATTCCCTCACCACAAGAAGATACTTCTGTGAAGAGGGTAGATTTTACAGGTTTTAATTACTTTTGTCAGATTTCAGGAATTTCATGTTTAAAGGGTTCTGTTGCATATTGGTTCAAATAAAGATAAATTAATGTTATTGCTTTATTTTTTATTTTGTGAGCACCCAGCAAGCCTGCGACCTCACTGTGAGTGCACTTTACAAACATAGGTGCACTGAGAACCAAAATGAGGCATCTTGGTATATTAGAAACCTTTTACCATCTTAATGGTTCTATTTTACCTGCACTACCACCTGCCTCTCTGCTACAACAGATAAAAAGCTGAAAATGGTAATATACGTGCACAGTGCAACGAAAGAAGACATTAACTAAATGGAAGTCCTTTAATACAATTTGTCAATGCCTATTACTAATCTTCCTTTGCTTTTTTTCTCCTTCTATTGTCATACAGTGTTGAGACCTCATCAGTGCTGACTTGCTTTGCTTGTAATAGCTTTTACTTAAATCCATTAATGCTCTAAATGGGATTACTCCAAGAATCTGAACGCAATCTTCAGAAGTAGATGTTACATTTTTAGAAATTAGCATACCAGTTTTACTAGTAAAAAAAGTTAGTGAATTCTTGATAATCGTAACTCCCTCACAGATGTAAACCGAGTTATCTCTGTTGAGAAGATCTGACCTGTAGGTTAGAGCAGAGAATTAAGCTTTTTTACATCCTCCATTTTTCATCCCTATGCTTTGGAATGTTCTTTTGGAGCTTCTTTGTCAGGGAACTGTAAAAGAGGATACGTGAAGGTAACTGTATGTGTAACTGTAGATTTTCACAGATTTTGTGGGATACATTATGCCTGCAGGCACAGCTCCTAACTTCTTAAGCTGCAGAGCATGGTCATTTGATCGTTGGTTTGTGGAGAAGAAATGTGGTAGAAGAGAATGTGGTCTGTCCGCAGTGAAGATTCTCTTGCCCGGAATGATTTTCCATAGATTTACTGGTGCTTTCAAGTAGCTTTGGCTTGAAACTTATATTTATTCCCCATATGAAACTTGTGTTTATTCCTCATACATCTATGATAAAGTCGTAAAGGTAATCAGAAGATGGTTGGTTATTGTTTTAAATGATTGAGTTATAAGAAGTCCTTAAAACACCCTAAATTTTAAAAAACTCATGATTGGTTGTCCAATTGGCTTTGATTTCACCAAGTTTTTGCAATGTGTCAGGCAGCAGACAGTGGGACCTGGGAAAGACCAGCAAATTTAGAAACACAAAGCTTCTGCCTCATGGTAGTACATGTAGTTACTATTTTCCAACAGGAATGGGTTTATCTCATTACTGTTCACTTGAGGTCTAAGCCCAACCCACACACAAAGCAGAATTTTAAAATATGTATAGAAACTATTTTCAACCCCTTTGAATCAAGTTTTCTCTCACTCCAGCTGGCTTTACTTCTGCATTGTGGTCTCTGTTGGGTTCCCATGCTGAACTTGTAATTCTTTTGTGAATACCTCCATAAGGGGAACCACAAAATCTTCTGACACCAATGAATTTCATCTTTTGAAAGACTGCATCTTTAAATGTCAAATTATGTACCAGGTACATCATTCTTTAGTGTCACTTCCAGACTTAAGTTCACACTGTGTGCTGGAATGCATTAGTGTGTTGTATACTATGAGTCATCAAGAAACCTGCAGTCTGTTATTGCAGGAATAATCTTACTGTGTCTCTTACTCTGAATTGTAGATCAGAGAATGTTTTAAACAACCTTAAATTGTCTAAAACTGCAAATGAAAGAAAATCAGGAACTAGAACTGAGAGATAAGGTTAATTTCTGCAACAAATAAATTCAGAGGAACTTCTAAATATTCAGTCTTGAACTTCTAAGGTTTTTTCTTTCATCTCCATAGACTGTAAGATGCCTGGACACAGTAATGATCCACTGAAGAGATGTACTCTTCTTGGCTTTTGGGCCAAATCTACTGTCTCTATGTTGTGAGTTATGCAACCGACTACTGAAATTCATTTGACTAATTCTTAGAAGGAGTAGAGGGTGCCTTAATTATTAATTCAGTTTGGAATAGAGGCATATTATCTGCTTTGAGTTAAGCATGTAGGTAGCTCATTAAAGCATGAGATACGATCACAAATAAATACCATCTTTTTGAACCTTCTGTTTTAGGAAACAAAGAGATTCCTTTCCTGACATTGAATTCTGCTAGATGCTTAGGAGTGCAAAGATCCCTGTGATTTTTTGTAGTGAAGATAGAATGAATAATATCATATAGTGGTGGGAGTCTTTTTACACTGGTATGTGTTACCACAATTCTTAACATTAAGACTTTGAATATTTAGGTTTGTTATTCATATTTATGCACCACTGTATGGGCCCTGCACAGATACTCGACTGCCCTGATACATTCAGAGAACAGAAATGAAGGAGGCTTTGAAAATAGTATGCTGGGAGCACAGCTGGGTTGGATGGTGACCAAGCATCTTAGAAGGCCTTAATGGCCTACTCTCACAGCTGGCTTGGCACTCTGGTTCCTGAGCAACTGCTCTTCAAGACAGCCGCGTTGCTGACCCTGCGACGTATACGAGCTGCCTTGAGCTGCTTCAGATCTGTGTGTAGCTCAGGAGCCACATGGTGGTCCCTCTGGCGTAGATTGCTCAAGTTTGTTATGTCTTACGGTATGCTGGGTGTGCGGTGTGGTTTGTTATCTCACTACGTTATGTAGGTTTTACAAGGCAGGGAGCATATCCCTGAGATATTCCTTGTGAATGAATTCAGAAAAATATTACGAAATATAGATACTTAATTTTTTTCTGAAAATCTCTTCATGTATCACTTTCATTCTGGAATGAAATTTGCTTTCTATAGTTCAGCTTCATTTCTCCATAAGCATTTAGCCATTAGTGATGTCCAATTTCTGTTTCCAAAACAGTTTTTTTAAACAAAATGTAATTGGAACTTAATTTTTATATATCTGCTATGCATAAGTTACATCCTTACAATTTTTATTTCCATTAGTATATTACACCTTTCTTCTTTCCGTGTGACAGAGAAATCAATGTGAAAATCTGACATAGCATGAATCTCATATTCCTCGTCCCCCCATTTAGTGCTTTGATTAGATCACAGATTTTAGTATGTGCACAAGACACAAGCACTGAATGCTTTTCTGACTGTGAATGTCTTTTTGCCTACTGTCATCACAATTGCCTCATGTGGACTTTTTTAGTTGACGCTGATTCTTACTGACCTTAATCCCTCTTCTGAAGAGAAATGCCTGTCGAACCTTGTAATACTGTCAAAAAGCATGAAGTTCAGAGAATCATAGCCTAGCGATGGAGAAGACCTATCAGGTCATCTAGTCTGTCCCTTGCCCACACAAGATTCTCCACGGGGACACTCTCTAATGTTTTGCCAACTCAAAAATGGTCTGCAGTTCTTCAGCTGGAAATCCAAAGATTCATCCATTGTCCATGCAGACATCCTGTTATGTGGCAACATTTCTCCTGTGTTTGCTTAAATTTTGAACGGGAGACCATTCAGGTAATACCTGAATGTAGATCTAGGACATCTGCATGTGCCTATGGCTATGTATACCACATGACTGTGGTTTATCGTATCCAGAAAATGTGAACAAATACTGGCAAAATAACAAAATATTACCAATGTCTAAAAGGACAAATGACTGAACAGACTTCGCATTCTGTTTCAGAACTGGCAGGAAATTCTTACCGAGAAACTGAATCATCAATGACTAAATTCATTAGTTTAATAATATGGCAGCTATCTTCTCAACTGTCTCAACAGTATCTTGAGTAAAATTTTGAAGTTAGCAAAGCTGATGTTTTTTTCAGGTTACCTGACCTAAGATGTAGTATGTCAAGCTGTAGTTCTTCCCATAAGAAGTCACTTGTGATACTCAAGGATCTTAAGTAAACAAATGTGGAATGATATTACTGAAAAGCTTTCTTCCTGACACTAGCCTCAAATGAACTATATATACATATGTGTATATATACAGGTACATATATATACACACACTGTTTATTTAAAATAGATGCAAACTGTGCTTTAACAATGGCATATATTTTTGTATCATGATTAACTACAAACTAAGTACAAATAAAATAGGTATGTTTTTGTAACTGCAAACATTTTTGCAGAAAAAGTGAAATTGAATAATGTGATCTGCAAAATCTTCACCATCCAAGATCTTAACTAAACTTGCTAAGATTAGTTATAAATGGCCATCAACCTTCTAGAGACCTATGGCAATCAGTCTTAGCTTGAGAAGAAACCGGGTGATACCTATGATAAGTTGAGAGATGTTCAGGAGGAATCCTGAAGACCTGCTTCTTTTAAGTGGTCCTGGAGCAAAAGGCTTCTTGGTTACTACAGACCATGTGAGGAGAGACTGTTCTTTGGAGTTTTTAGTTGTGGAGAGTTCTATATATATATTTGTAATTTTTTATCTGAACAGATAAAATATTTCTTAATGAATAACCCATAACTCTGACACAGAGTTTGGAGTTCAGTGTATTCCTCTGGGGCTGTAAGGAACGGGCTATTAAACCTCTGTAGCGGCTTTCTAAATTGTACAGCCTGTCCTTATACGTTCAGTTTGTAAACTAGATGTTGTAATTGTACACTAGCCAGTCTTGTTGCAAGCTGTAAGGGCAGCGACTGCCTTAAATTACTATGCATATAATTAATCCTTAAAATAGCTATCTCTTTGAGTGTAGGGTAAAAGCTTTAAAGGGATATCTACAGTATTTTTTTTCTGAAGTTGTATTTAACTACTTAGTACAACATAGGAAAAGAAGTGCTTGAAGATCTTACAATTTTAAGACAGAGCACATAAGGTGCCTTTTTCTTGATATAAATGTGTTTAGGCTCAAAGAATGCATCTTCCTGTTACAAAAACTACGGACTTCTAATTTTCCTGTAAAATACTAGATGTTTTAAAAATGCAAATAAAAATTTGATTAGCTTAAAAGCTAATTTAATTATACAGAAGTGAAAAATGGACAGCTTTGAAATGTTTTCCTCCAAACATCTTTCGAGAAGACTGTATCTACCTTGCTTTGTACCATCAGACTAGTCTTTTAGTAAGAACTGTATTTTATTGTGACATCCATTCAGACCCTGAACTTGCTGACTTACATCGTTGGTCAAGTTTTCTCATAAATGGGTTCTAACATGGTAATTCATTCTATAAATAAACTTTTAATTAATTGAAAGGAAATAGACAATTATTGAAAAGATCTCTTTTCATAAATATATTAATATATGTGCAGTCCTCTTGCAAGCTTTTAGGTGTATTTAGCTATGTGGAATCTCAGTCCTGTGACTATATCCACATCACAGATTCTATGCACAAAATCCTTAATAAAATTTATTATGTTCTTTTAGAGGAAAGTATCATCTCAGGTAGATCTAAGAGCAGAATTGGGGCAAGAGGCTGACTTGCAAATATAAATTGGTATTTCATAAGGAGTGTGAAAATCTATATACTATAGAAATCCAGATTTTCTTAAAATACTAACTTTATCTGTATCCTCATCATCAACAGAAGAAAAAGAAAGATTAAATTTTAAAATATACTTCAGTTCAAGCAGTCAACAATAGACCTCCTTTCTAGACAAAAAGAATAGCTAAAAACATGTACTAGGAAACTCTTTTCACCTAGTCATCTTTGTTAAACAAATTTTTCTTTCTTCTCGTAGGTAGGATTTGTCCTTGTAAAAAATGGTAAAAATGGATAGGGTTTTGAAAATTTGAGTCTTTAGTTTATTATGTACTCTTAAAGATTTGAGAGCCAAGTAGTTATTTGAAAGAAAAATGTCACATAATTTATGAAGTTAATGGAAGGTAAAAACTTTTGACATTTCTTAAATTTTAATCCTTCTTTAGAGCATGTGATTTCATGTGATCTCTCACCCTCTGAGAAAGTGCTTCATTATCTTGCATAAGAGTTTGGCAGATCTCCATCTTTGCTCTGCTGAATAAAGCAGCAGTGTTTCTAGAGACACAAGTTTGAGAATTTACAAGATGGAGAAGGAGCTCCAGGTTTAAAATCTAGTCCATAACTACTTGTCAGAAGCCAGGCTTTTTTTTTTTTTTTTTTTTTTTTTTTTTCTCCTGTAGGCATATGCCTATTAATAAATATATTTTAACAGAGGAATTTTTGTAGGAGCTGAATTTAGAAGACATTTTCATTTCTAAAATAACAAGCTGTTACTATTTTCCTTTCTCTTTAGATTTAACATTTGTAATGTCTGTTTAATTTTATTTTGTAATTTTCAATTGGTACCTTAATTGTGGTCTCCCTTGCAGTTTTAAAGCTGTGCAAGTTGAAGGATTCTTTTCTAATTTATGCCAGTGTAAATGGGACCAGAGACATTTGCCTGGTCTTCTGTCAATTTTATACTCTCATAGAGTTACAGGTTTCTTTTTCACTCAAAGAATGATACAGTGCAAATTTTATTACCTAAAATATTATTCCTACTCTTTTTTTTTTTTTCCCTGCAGCCTGTTAAATTTAGGTCATGGCATTTGGGGGAAAAAAATCTGTATTTAATGCACAAAAAACATGGAGTTCAATTGCAGTTCAAGGGTTTTCTGTCATGTGCTAAGAATTCCCAACCAGCAGAACCTGAGCAGTTTCTCTTTGTAGGTGAGGAAGGCTACATAAACTCTGCATGCATTTTCCTGTGTGAGAGATCTGAGCTCAATGTCCAGGGTGAAAAGAAGCTCTGCACAGCGCCTGCCCACAAATTACATGGATTGGGCTGTTGTCAGACTGTAAGGTACCTATGTGTTGGAAATCATTTTACTTTTTAAAATTGCACGCTTAAGCGAGGTACAGGAGACTAGGATATCGTTCATACTCCCTATATATTATCTATCTACCTATTACTTACCTGACATTTTATAGACAAGAACATGTTTAGGATGCTTGGTCTGGATAAAAGTACCAGACTAAGGTGCATGAGATCAAGCAGCAGGATGGTTCTGCCTGACCCGTCATCTCCTGGCTGAGCTGCACTCACCAGGCACTTAATTTGAAAGGGGCGACCATCATGTCCACACGGAGAAGAGGGTTTACCATCATTTAACTGCAGGAAAAATCCTGAGCAAGGGCCTGAAACTGCACACAGTATTGAAAATTTAGAAAGAAAAATCACAAGGAAAGATATCTTTTCTATTCGGTGGCTACCAAGGTGTGCAGACAGCTCTCTCTATTTTACCTACTGTTCATTTTTTCTTCCACAGTGACAGACCTAGCCAAGTACTTCAGAAGTTCAATTAATATTGCATTATTGATAATTGTAAAAAGAGATGTTCATTGTTCAAAGTCAGATTTTAAAGGAAGTTTCTGTGCAGTTTATGCAGCAAAATAAATGTCCACTGAATAAAAACATCTCTTAAAAAAATCTATGTATAAGGAGGCAATTCTCTTTCTTGATATCCTGGAGCTGGTTTTTCTTGGTATTTTAATATGAATTATGCAGATCTCATGTTAGTGCACTTATTTCATGTAGGTGAAAAAATATTGTTCTCCCTTGCCAGTTTTTCTTCATGGCTGTATAAATGCTGTCGACAGAGAATATGGCATGTGACTAAAGTAGAAGTTATTTGTGTGGTTTATTCCATTTTTTACCTATCCATCCACTGCCAGTGGGTGGCTGGTGTGAATGCCCTGGTGGCACTGTAGGGCATGCTATGGATGATAGGGTCTCCTTGTTCTAATAAATTGTAGGTTTAGACTTAGGGGCAGTTCTCAAAATTTGTATAGATCTGCTGATAAAATCTCCAGCTAGCAGGTACCTAGGGAAGCTAGGCTGTCTTGCACAGCATTTCCTCCAACTTGTATTTATGGAGAATCTACGCTTTAAATAGAACAATATTAAGATAAGTAGATGGTCATGAATCTCTAAACCGCGGAGGAGTCTTCAAGGGACATGAAGAGGCAGACCAAGGGCTAGAGCTCAAGTAAGTTGATATACGTAACAAAGCATGTTTTTAAGTCATTAATCTACTGTTTGATTTTCTGTGTTGTTTAGGCAAGTCATTTAATCTCTTCGTGGCTCAGTTCACTGCACAAAAGCTGAGTAATACAGCATTTCCTAGGTGCATGACAGGCTTACAGGATAAATACATGGGAGATTGTGAGCTACTACAATATTATGACAATAGGTTTCATATAGATATGTGAGCTTCCTTGCTACAAGGTATTCTGGGTCAATTCTTACTGTAAGGTATTTGGGAAAAGGACTATGTTACTATAAAGTGTTTGCAGCAGCCTCTAGCACAGTGAGTTCCTGATCTCCATCAGATGGTAGTATAAGATACTGTAATAAAAAGCATGCTGTTAGCTGCTCTATAACAAGTGTTCTTACAATGTCTTAGCTTTTCCATCACTGTGGCTGTATTTACTTTGAAGCAGAGTTAATTTCAAAACTAATTTGAATGCTGTTAAAGTCTAGAAGTATAAGCTCCACTAAGCAAAATCTAAGGGAGAGTTTGTGTGTTTAAAAAATTGTGGTAAAAAGGTTCCATAATGTAAGTGTCATTGTAGATCTGGCTTACATTTTGCTGTTGAGTTTTCTGACCTTAGTCTCCAAATAATTACCAGTTATGTCTTGTTTTGATAATTTTACATTTTTAATGTACTCTCATTGCTTTATTTACGAGAGAATTCAAAAGAAATGTATTTCATACTTGGAGCATAAAACAGTGATGTTTGTGCTGGGTTGTAGTTGCAATAGGAGTTTAAATCAAGTTTCAAACCTCTGCTAATATTTTTGTCTTCCATTTGGAAGTGATTTACCTGTAGAAGTGCAGTTATTGAACACAGACTTGATCCCAAGTATTAGATGGTATTTTACTACTTTACAAGCGATTTCAAATCTGTTCTGTGACTCCTGTTACTGCTGGGATCTAATCATAATCGACTTATGAAGAGAAGCTGCACGTCCTGTAGATCTGAAAAGAAAAGACAAGTCCTGATAATTTCTGGTATTTCATGATGACTCTGTTGTGTATAATGTTCATTTTCAGTGATCATAACATTTAATGCCAAAAAAGGAACAGAGAGCTTAACCTTGTATCTGCCTCCAATTACTGCTTCTTCTCCCTGCTACATTTGCAGCACTTCTCCGCACCAGTGATCTGGAATGAGGCACTGAAAATGAGCTCAGTGACTTGGACATCCTTAAACATAAGGTTCCAAAGGTGAAAATAGTCTTTGGAGGAGAAAAAATAGCTCCATTGACTCCTCCCTTGAGGTTGCAAAAGGTTATGTGGTATCCTTCTCTAGTTAGCAGAGAAATATAGACATCTTTCTCTGTCAACTGGAGCGTGAGATACAACATCTGAAAGGAAATTTTCCAACTGAAAATTCTGTTGGAAGAGAGAAAGCAGCAGATCAAACTAAGGCCAGAATGAATTCTAGCAAGGAAGAGAAAATGATGATGATATCTCAGAGTAAGTGTCATCAGCAGGACAAGGCACTTAAAAAATATAAGCCATCACAAAACTGATGATAGCTAAAGATTATGTACAAGGGTGCATGAATCTATATTCAAGTGTGTGTGTGTTTGCATGTGCAGAAATTAGAGATTACTTGGAGTGGCTCAAAGTGCCAATTCAAAAAATATTTATTTTACTAGTAAGCGGATCAATAGCAATCACTAAAGGTTTCGTTAGATTAATAATTTACACTCATATCATACAATTGATTTAGTTATTGTGGATGCACTTGAAATCATTTCAGCTCTGCTTAAGTAGTTTTAGTGTAATTGAATGCAAGATTGGATGAATCTAATTCCTCGGAGTGTTATTTAAATTGATTTAAATGTGTTTACTCTAAACTGGATATGAAAGTCATTTAATTAATCTAGAGCACTACAGCAAAATAATTCACATATACAACCATAGCAGATACTTCTGTGTAGATTGTGTTTGAAGTGGCATTGTATCAGTTCCAGTTACAACACAATACTTTTTCGAACTTACTGCATGACCATGGGAACAGACAACCTCTTTTATTCCAGATATACATGCCAAAAGCATTATCAAATTGATTTTGTAATAGCCAGGGACATTCCTGTTCTGATTTGCTGCATTCTACGTGGAAACTCTGACCAAGATTTGAGTATTACATGGATGACAGCAATCAATATTCACTAAAGAATCAATCCTTTCACTTAAAATAGCTGTATTCACTACAGATCCAGTAAGTTTAACCACCTCCATAGATTTTTTGCTATCTATGAAGTAGTCAGGCATACAGAACATTTATCAACAAGATATTTCTCAGATGATCTTAATTTGTGCATAATCTTATATCCTAAAACTCTAAGCATATATTGCAAATATAAATGTACCTCATGTTTGTCCAAAGCTATTTTAGTTGATGATGCTTGGTGTTAGCAGCTGCCCTGTTCTCCGAAGTGAGCTCAGATGGTCTGCACCCTTCAGAGAAGGGCTGATACCCAAGAGTGTTTTATGTATCTGTATGGTAATGTCAGTTCAAGCAGCCCTTTGCCCCTTTCCTTCACCTACTCTTGATCATTTCTTCATTTATTTCACAACAAATCAATGACATTCTGCAGCTCCCTTTTGGAAATACTATAAATATTCCTTGTTTAGGTTTGAAAGACTAAGATGAATGTAAGCAAAAGCAAGTCTCTGTATTTATGTTCATAGAGTTGTCTAACAGTATATGCATGATTAGTGTATTTTTTCACTGCAGCAAAAAGATAAGCTTAATTAGAATACTGTTAATAAACCAGTGGTATCCTTAGGATGCAGAACAAATTTCAATTAAATAACAGAATCTAAACTTGCCAATATAAAAGTATTCTTCTTGGTAGTAAGACTGGTCTTTTAAAACAGGATAATTTGCCATTGGCTAGAAATAAAGTTTATAGATATGATAGAATGAGCCCTTGTGCAAGAACATGCCATTGGGACCCACAAAAACTGTAAACATTTTATGATATATGCCAACTCCATTTAGATTTTATTTAAAAAAAAAAAGATGAGACAACTGGATGCAGCAGACTGATGTTATATTTGATTCATATTTTATGTAAAGTAAATGATCTTGTGATGGACGTGTTTAGGGGCACATTCTACCCACTGCAACCAGTTTCACCTATATTCACATTTAAAAAATCAGTCAAATTTGTCCCCCATGAAAATTTACATGGCGGTAAACAGTGAAAGTAAGTAAAATTTAGCTTATGTGTGTGCTACATGTTAGTAAAATTATGAAACCTCAGAATGGAATTTTCAAAAGTTTCAAAAAAAATTTGTATTGATTTTATTATATGTCTGTTGAGTCAAAGAATGTTTTTGCACTAGGGTAATTTTTCCATGTAAAACCATGAGGGAACAAGGTGCAGATAGTTCTGAAATGCACCCCATCCAGATGAATATCAGGCGAGATGTGAAGTTTGTTAAGGTGGCAAAGGAAGTAAATGCACTTAAGCTTTTCTACTATTTATCTACTTCTGTTTTCTATGTCTGTTTCTACTTCTGATCTACTTTTAGTTGTCCCACTTATATTTATTACTAACATTCAAAAACTGAAAAATTAAATGTATTTTACCAAAAGGCAAGATCCTACCCTTAAAAGTAGCTTCTGTTGGATCTATTGGTTGATAATTAAATAATGGACAATTTTTTCAAGGTCATTTGAGCACATGAGGCAAACATCATACCGATGTGGTTGGTAACTTTTGTCCTCTGCCATTTTATCACCTAAAAGATTTCCTTTTTGATTTGCTGAAGCAGAGTGAAATAACTGGGAAGAACAAGACATTAGTTGTGTGTGTATAGCATATGAAGGAAAAAAACTGTAAAAAGCAAGATGGTAACAGACTGATCAAGGGCCAAGAATTTTTTTTCAGAAACAAGATGGTATGGAGAAACACTCTCAATTTAGAGATGTAATAAAAATAATCCTTATAGTGACAACATTGAAACACTGAGGATTAATTCAACTGAAAAACCAGAAGACCCACTTTTCGAAGAGATCCTAACAGCATTATGGGGAAGGTTGTTCTCTTTGATTGCTTCCTCCTTGATGAGATGTTGAGCAAGCAGTCTCTGCACTGAGAACCTGATGCAAAAAGCAGATGTTCCCCCTCCCCCAGAAAAGCAAAATATTTTAAGATGTGTGTGTGTGTGTGTGTGTGTGTGTGTGTGTGTGTGTAAAATCTATACATAATACTTTAGTTAATAATAGTAAATACTGGGTATTGATCAGTATGGTCAATCCAGACACTGAGCGAAGAGGAAACCCTCTGTTCCTGGAAGGAAGGCAACTCCCTCTGCAAGCCTCACCTCTTGCGTTCCTTGTAAAACCTCAGAAACAGGCTGTATTTTTGATACATTTACTGTCTATATGAGAAAAGATAGGGACTAAATTAAAAGAAAGCACAGATGAAAGGAAGGTGACCTTGCTCTACTGTAGGTTTGACTTTTGTTGAGCAGTGTAGAAGTATCTGTTGAAAACGTGCTGGAAGGTGTTTCGCTGCATCAAGACTTTACCCGTCTGTAGTGCACAGAAGGGAGCGAAATCCCGCTTGAAAACAACTGTGCTGGAAGGCACCTTAAGGAGAAGCGTTAGGCGGCGGGCGAAGCGCGGCGGGCAGCGCGGCGGGCAGCGGGGCAGCACGGCCGGCCCGCGCCTGCTCCGCTCCGCTCCGTGGCAGCGAGCCGCTGTGAGCAGCCCGCCCAAGGAGCCCTGATAAGGAAGGTAAACACATCCAGCAGGAGCAGAAAGATTACTTTGGCTTTCCTTTTATTATTGCCAGAAAGAAGGGTGGAGTCGCGGGGAATAATAGTACAAGCTGTTCCCGTTCACATCTGGGGGCGAGCTGATGCGACTGGCAGAGTAAATAGCTGGAGTGCCATTAACGTCCGGCAGTTTGTGTTTCGGCGAGTTTTCAGAAGTGGAAACTGTTAGCTTGAATTTAAGTCATAGCACATCCCTTTATGGTCTCTCTACAAGGGAGTTCAGTTAGCACAGAGCTCACTTACAAAAATGATTTTACAGTCTTTAGATTCAGAATGAGACTTTAATTTTCTTTGAAGTTCTAAAATTATAAAAGCAGTGTTGTGGCTTAATTTAGTCACAGTTGTGATTTCTAGATGTTGTTGTAGAAATAAATGAGGCTTACCTAATACCTTTGGAATATAAAGGACCTGTCCGTATGATGCACAGAAGTTAGCTGATAGAAGGAAAATTTAGCTGGTCTCTGCAGCAGTCTCTCAAAGTATTTTCCCTGTGATTTGCCTGTTGATTGACCACACCTCTTATGGAATTATTCTGTGCTTTTAATTAAAAAAGAATAGGAGCTGCACCAGTCTGTTTGCGTTGTGACGTGCCTGCTGAGCGGTCACGGCGTTTGCAGCCCTGGCAGTTGCTGGCCACTGGGGGGAAAAGGCATGACCTGGGAGCTGGCATACCTGCTGAAGGTCACTTCATTTCCTCCCCACCGTCACGGGCTCAGCAAAGATATCCACAAATGGCAGGTATATAACCTCCTCCCTCAGCCCAAATATTAGTAACCTAAGAAAAACTGCACCAAAATCTAAATTGGATACAGAGAATGAGAAAGTGGACTCTCTTCCTGTTTGTATTAAACCAGTATATCTCACCGATAGTCTTTCTTCACAGATCGTGAATTAGCTATATGCTAAGGAAAAACATTTGTGAGACTGAGTGTTAGAGTGCCATCTAGCAATTTTCAGCTTAGCGGTGCTTACTGTTATTTGCTTTGGTAGCACTGAGAGATCTCAGCTGGTGAGAGGGTCTCACTGTGTTAAGAGCTCTAATGGTGTGTGTGCGCATGTGTGCGCGTGTGTGCACACCTGTGTGTGTGCGTGTGGGCGTGCGTGTGTGCTTGTATACGTGCAGTATGAGGCAGTTACTGCCCTGAAAAGCTTGCACGGTTAAATACAAAAGACAAACTAAGCAGAAGGAAACATGCAAATATTCCTTCACCCAGCAGCAGTATCCATCTTCTGACCTCCAGGCTAGGGGCCTGTGCACTAAATGATGGAGTCTCAGGGAAAGAAAACAAGACATTGAAAGAGTAAAACTTTTATTTTTAGAGAAAAAATAACAAAAATGGAAGATTTTCCTAGCTGTCTCTCCAGGTTGAGATGAGTCTCTCTGGCCTTCCAAATGTACCTTGCAGATTTAATTCCTGAAGATTTATGCATGTCTTATGGAACATGTATTAGAAAAAAAGCGTTTAGGTTCTTGAAGTTCTTCAAAAAATCAAAGCATCATCCAGGAGAGCAGAACACTTTTTGTGCCAACTGGTCTGATTAGTATGCAGTTTGATAACTCAAAATTTTGGATTGCAAATGTTGATGGAATGTGAATTAGGTTTTGGTAGGATTGTGAACACCACTTACTTACATAGCAGCACCAGGTATACTTTATGCTATATGGGGCATAGAGCTGTTAGGCTTTCTGCCCTTTGTAGAAGACAATAAATAGAAATTTTCTAGCAGAGAATGTCAAACTCTTTAAGAATATAATGTATGGGATAACTGTAGAACAATATATTATCAACATAATTAGCATTTCTAGCCCAGAAACTGCGGAGTAACCATCATCTTTGTAGTGCACACCTGAGTACACAGTGTTTGGATTGAGATTTTTATGGAACATTAAAAAAATCCTCCAGATGGCAGAATAACTGCTTGAATGCATGTACAGTAGGTAGGGATATAGTTTTATCCCTCACTGCAAAATGTTGCTGTTTTGGGATTGGTAGCTGATGAAGTAACTATTCTGATTTTTCTTTTAAAGCAGTATTGGTCAGAGCCTGTGGGGAATTATGCAGTTTGAGTTTGGGATGTTTCTTACCTTTGTTCTATTTTTAAATAACTAAAATTCTGAATCAAACTTTTTTATACGTGCTGTGGCTTAGAAGATTTAAGTAACAGCTCAAAGACGACAGATATTCTTAGAGTATGTGGGTATTTCCAGGTTACCTTCTCACATTCCATTTATTACTGCCCAATGTAACAGTAGTAGTAGTATTAAACTGAATATGTAGCAAATTCCATTTTGACACGTATCTTTCCCTTGTGCACAGTAATTATCAAGGAAAATTAACTATCCTCCCTTCAAAAATACCTCTTCCTTAGTATCCCTTTCTTAGTGTTTGTGTGAGATCATCAGTTCCAGAGAGAATTTGTCACATATACTACCTACATATGCTTATGTCTTCTTGAGCCTAGCATCTATCTCTGCTTTTTCAGGTCACGTATCTCTACAGAACGCATGGTCTCTTTATGTTTTCAGGATTTCTCATTCTTCATCCAGTCTTACATTTTAATAGAGTACTAAGCAGTTCCAGAGCAAATTTATTTGGTCAGAATTCTGTGTACAGACTTAGACCCCGGATCCTCATGCGTGTCAAACAATATCAAAAAAAATTTAAATTATTTCTAGTTTTTTTCTAATGTAATTTTGCTGCTAGAAACAGTAGAAAAATGAGAATTTCTTAACTCTCCAAGTCCTTACAGATTATCAGCATATATGCTGCAGATAAGTGATGATTGTCTGTGCACCACATAATGAGAATATCATTGCCATTTAGACAACCTAAAGAAGCAAACTTCTTTTTTTGTAGAAAGGCAGCAGACAGATGGATACATCCCTCCTATTGCTTTGAGTTCTCCGTGATGGTAAATGATTTCCAAAACAAAAATTTGATGAATAACATACGAAATACTCTTGAAAGATTCTTGCCCAGAGTTCTCCCTTGTTTAAGTACAGTATTTGCTATGAGAGATGTTTTGACACATCTGGATGCACAGCATGTTAGCTGAAGGCAAACAGGCACTGCTGTGATAAGGGACAGCTGGGTCCTGCTGGCTCAGCACACTGGGGGCTTGCACTGAAATGCTGACATTGCATTACGACCACAATTCCCAGGTGATCCCTCCATTGCCTGTGACATTAGAAATCAGCAGAAAGTTGGCTGCGAAGTCATATGTGCAAACTCAGGGAGAGGGAAAGCAGGGGAGAAACCCCGGTTGCCTCTCTGGAGAAGAGGCATATTGGTACATTTCTGCCTTACAGAAGTTTTGGCTGGTTCATTGGTCAGACAAAGCCAGAGATAAATTCAGATAAAGGGATGTACATTTTCATAGAATCATAGACTCATAGACTCATAGAATCGGTAAGGTTGGAAGGGACCTCTGGAGATCATCAGTGCAACTCCCCTGCTCAAGCAGGGTCACCTAGAGCATGGTAGACAGGGTTGCGTCCAGCTAGGCCTAGAGTATCTCCAGAGAAGGAGACTCCACAGCCTCTCTGGGCAACCTCACAGTGAAGAAACTCCCTCTCACATTCAGGCAGACAATCCCTATGTCCCTACATCAAGGCATACAAAAAACAGGCTAAATTTTGTGAAAATTCACATATCCTGTATTCATTTATAAGTGCATAGGACCTTTCTCATGTTAACTCTCCTTCCTATCTCTTTTTGCCTTTTGCTGATTCCAGAGGAGCTTTAATATCTTTACTTATATTAATTGGAGGGGAAGGAACATATAAGCTTCCATGTATCTTTTAGTCTTTATTTATCATCTCAGTATAGAGACACCTTTAGTGGTTTGTTCTTTACTGGAAAGAAAACTTTGGAGCATCTAATCAAATCAAGTTTTTATATAAATTTGCTTGCTGTATCATGGAATTTTATAGTTTGGCAAGTAAAAGCTGTAATTGATGTAAAAAGGAAGAATGGCCGTAAGTATTTTTAGATTTGTGGCATATTACATTTTACTTTGCACTAAGCAGTTCCAGAGCAAATGTATTTGGTCAGAATTCTGTGTACAGACTTTGGCCCTGGGTCCTCATGCGTGTCGAACATTTACAAGCCCAAAGTAACACGTTAATTGAAATAGTCTTTCTGCATTAGTTTCAAAAGGGTATGTCATATAGTTATCTCAGAATATCATCAAAAAAGAAGTTAAAATGACAAGTATTCTGAGACAAGCACTTTTCTCTGTTACACATCTGGACCAAAACAGGGAAAGTATGTACAAATTGAAGTGCGTCCTTGACATTTAATCTGAATTGCAAGCCTTATCTGCCAAAATACTGCTTTAACAATTCCAAATGAAAATCTGTAAAGTGCAGTTCTCCTATGAAAAAATAAACATCTGTCAAAGGAAAGAATGTGAATGTGTACAGCTTGCTAAAGAGTGCTGCCATGAGAAAAAAAGATCACTATACTCACCAATTTGGCAAAAATGATTAGAAAGGGATTGTTGTTTATTACCCTTTGCATTAGCAGGATAAGCCTACAATATATAAAATCCCAGAATTAAAATTAGAACTCATTAAACTGTACACAGTTAAAATAAAAAGTTTAAACTCAGTGACAGCACACTCTTTCTTTTCCAGTGATTCATTTGTAGATATGGGGGTGAATGCTGGGAAAGATACAAAGATCAAGCATGTGATATACCCCTTATTTAACCATGGAAATCTCCAGTGCCATCAAAATTTGGAAGTTATAAACAGAGATACTTGGGAAGAAAGCGGGAAAAGCCTCTTTAACTATTTTGAAATGTGTTAGCTTAAAAAGCATTGTCATAGATACAGGCTGGGAGAGTTAATTCTTCTGCTTGGAATTCTTGAATATTTATTTTAAGGCTTAAATTTAAAATGAAAAACCTCAGACACTTCAGTTATTTAATTTGGCTTTAACTTGTGACCATGAGAACAGATGATAGATGACACAGAGCTGCAGCATTTTTGTAAAAGATAAAAGGCAATTCAGAACAGGAGGGGAATGAGTTAAATGGTATTTAGGTATGTTGGATATATTCAAGTTGGCAGTGCCTAATGGAATTCCTCCCAGACTACTTACAGAAGTAGCTGAAGCAATCTCTGAAATATTAGCAATTATCTTTGCAAACTCATGGAGGATGATGGGAAGGTCCCAGGGGACTGGAGACAGGCATAATATAATGTCTCTTTAAACTGGACGGAAAAAAAGAGCTGAGGAATCATAGACAGAGGAGTTTTACTAGCATCAGCAAAGATACTAGGCCAAGTTAGCTAGCAGTTTAGAAGAATCTTAAAGATAGTTAGGTGGTAAAAGCATTGAGTGTATCTTTGTGAGGAACAGGTTGTATCAAGCCACATTACCTGCTTCCTTCAGCAAGTATGTAGCCTGGTAGATAAGAGAAGGCAGTGTTACGTATCTGACTTTAGCAGGGCTTTGAACGCAGCTCCATATAACGTTCTCATTAGCAAACTGATGAAATAGAAATCCACTGCCCAGCTGTTGCGAACAACGGAGAGCATTTCTCTCAGTGGTCAGCTGCTGGAATGGATAGGCGGTTCAGATCTGATTCGGCAAGCGTTCGTCCTTCGTGTGGCTCTCGTGAAGTTTGCATGGACAGTTTGTTTGTATGGTGGAGCGGAGAGTAGGCTTATCAAGTTTGTGCACGACAGCAACCTGAAAGTGCTTGTAAATCCTTTGAAGGGCGGGGTAGAATTTCAAATGATTTTGATAAATTGGAGCAATGTTCTGAGATCAGCAAGATATAATTCAATAAAGGCAAAAGTAGAACAGTGCAAAGGAGGAATCAGATGTAAAACAGAAAATGAGGAATAGCTGGTTGGCACCAATAGCGTAAAGACAGAGTTGGGAATTGTAGAGGAACACAAACTGAGTACATCAACACTATGATGCTATTTCAAATAAAAAGGCAAATGTCGTTCTTGATATATTCATAGGATTGTCAATACCAGACATACTGTTGAGTCATTTATTCACTTTTTTGCTCTGCTCTTAGAAATAAAACAGATAAATTAGTGTTCAGAAGAGGGCAGCAAGAATAGTATGTTTAGAAAAATTTGCCAACTGAAGATTGCTAAATATAGAAAAGGGAAGAAAAGACAGAACGTCAGTTTTCAAATCAGTAAAAGGTTGTTGAAAAACAGATAGCAGCCGTTGTTCTCTGTGACCACTGGACGTAGGATCAGAGAGATAAGATGCTTTGTTTCCAGCAGCGATGACAGACAGACCAAGTTACCTAGCTTAAGTTAAGGTTTTACTGTCCCTCTGTGTCCAATCTGCCTTAGCTGTTCTTAACTTCTTAGCCGAGGTTGCAGAATGGAGTTTGCGTAGATGCCTCAGATATTTCAGTGCAAAATCCAACTGTTCAGTTTAAATCTGCTTCCTGTTACATTTAAGCCAAGTCATTAACTGCACTGTGTGCTGAGGTGCACACGCACACAGAATTTCCTGGAAAATTTTGAAAATGGGTCTTAAAAACACCTGTAAGAGATTTAGTTATATTTATCCTGACTCTGCTGTACGAGAATGGGCTGAATCAGTCCATAAAAAATATTTTAATGAGAAAATGGTTAGATTTTTCCTGTACACATTTGCTGTGACCCGGCAGGGGGTTTGTGGCCCCAGTGAAGATGACAGCAGAGAACAGCAGCTCCTCCAGAGCAGCCCCTCCGTGCCGCAGCTGCAACGGACCTTGGCCAACATGGATTGTCCTTAGGCTGTCAGTCAGGCACTGCTGGGCTACATGATCTCTTGACGTCTCAGCCTATAATTCTGTGATTCTGTGATTCTCTGATTATTTAAATGTCATTTTGTGTGGTCAGACTTACAGGCTAAAACAGCAAGTTCTATTTAGACTTTTCACTTCATGGGTCATTGACTAACAGAGCCGTTATGGTCTGTTGGTTTACTGTGGGTGAGAAGCATATAGCTAGTCACTGCTTGGTAGGAAAAAGAATATTTCTTCAGTATGCAGGTTGCAGTAATTTTTTAAATATATTTTCATATATTTCCATAAAATAGAAAATGTTTTATAAACTTGGAGAAGTTTATAAAATAAATAAAATCCTGTTTAAACATTGGTACTGTTGTTGGAAAAAAGTCTTGAAATACAAAGTTGTATGGTAAGCTAATTACATTTCTTACATAATACTTTCCTTATTATATAAAAACATTGCAGCTGAGAGCTTAAAGCAAATTAAGACCCTACCCAATCATTTTAAATGATTGACTTATAAAAATATCTAAAATTCATGTTTTGCTAGAAACGCCAACAGACTATGAAGTATGGAAAGGTGTCACTCATGAGGTGCATCCTATGAGTGTCCTGAGCTTCCAGTTTCTCTCATGGTAGCTCAGTACTGCAGGAAGGGTTAGTTACTCAGCTGGTGTCTCCCATAGTCACAAGAGATGCACTGATTTAGGCAGTTTGAGAATCTTACAGCAGTGCGACCTGCCAGAGGTACATTTCGAGTCCCTGCAGTCAGCTTTTACCAGCCACTAAACACATTTTCGTTCACCAGGGCTGATCTGCATTGGCTAGTTGCATACATGGGTGTTTAGGATCCGAGCAGATGTGTACATGAGTCCTCGAAGGGCAAGCTCATCTTCACCTGCTGTTTTTTTAGTCTGTTGACTCACATATGTGAGTTGAACTCCCTCACGTGAATGACATGAATATCATTTCTTCCTTCTCCAAGTATATTATAGAAATATTCCTTGTCACTGTAGTGGCAAGCAAGCATTTCAATTGAGGAGTAGAAGTATTTTCCTAAAGGTGACGTTAAAGCATTTTTTATCAACTGCTGTTTTATTCCTATAGTAGATGAGATAATAGGTTGTTTTATGTTCAAACTTTCAGCTTCGAATATTTTGAGGTGAGGGAGAACAGCTTAAAGAGTCACAGGTTGAAAAGTTGGGTGGCCCTTGTAGTGAATTACTATCTTACGTTACATGGAATACTGCAGCTCCCTGGAATACTGTGCTTTCCTCCTTCATGTACTGTTTAGAGTAAAAGGACTTCTTGTTTAGAGCTGTTATTACTGGGGAGAGCTATTAGAGTTCTCCTAGAGGGAGATACATAATTATTTTGGGGATACAGAGCATCATCAAGGAGTTTCTTTACATACTGAACTCTTCCCCATTATTGAGAGGATTTTCCAGTTTGTGTTGTGTATTCTTTAATGCCAGGTACTTCTGGTTCCTATCTCAGGTCTTCTTCTAATGAAAGATCATACAGAAATGAAGACAACCTCTCACAAGGTAGTAGTAGCAAGTAAGATATGTAACTAATGGGATTTAATAACAAACATTTCTTAATTTATGCATGTTGGGGTATGGGGAAGCTGTTTCCCTTTCACTGACATCTTAATATTTTGCTGAAGTTGAGTCCCAACAGTGGGAGATACTAGTTGTTAGTGAATTGCACATTCAGGTGTTTGTTTTGCTATTAGTAAAAAAGAAGATCATGATGAGCAAAAACATTTCTTGGAAAAAAGTGGAATACAAAAATTGAAGCTCATTGGAATTTCCCTCTCAGATGATTTGCTGGACGTGCTGATGCTGGAAGATAGTTGCCTGATGTGCATTTATTTCTGGGGTGTTAGGAGGAGAGGAGGGGAGGTGAGGAGAGTAACTAGAAGCCGGTGCTTGTATCTCTTGCCTACTTCAGAGACTGGCCACATCTGCACAGCTATCCCATGGCCCGCTTCACTACAGATTAGTGAGAACTAGAGGTGATCTGCAGCATATACAGCAGCTGTTGGTCATATTTCCTAACGCTTTCTTCCACCATAGTTCCACAAGCTCTGTAAAAGCGCTGAGTGCATAGAGGACCTTCCTGCGGCTTTCAGTGCTGCCTTGAAATCCTGTTGCTGCGGTGTGCTTTTCTGCCAAAGAACACAGCAATTTTGTGCAAATTCTTCAGTAAATCCTACGCAGCTGAATCCAATAAACTGCATTCTGGATCCCTCTAGAAAATAGATGATAGTCTATGCTATTTTCTGTAGTTACAAACCTGAGCTGTCACATCGGTTGAGGAAGCAACTGTTTCCTGGACTAGAGTCTGTTGATCCTCATACTCATCTAACACTGTGCCACGGCCAACAGGTATAGCAGTGCTTCTGCGCTGTGAACAGACACGAACATGAATGACCTTACACCATTTGTGTAGCCAAAAAGTGGTTTGCGGCAGTAAGACAGAAACTTCAAAGGAGCCATAAAAGATAGATGCCATGTATGTACTTAATGAAATCTGCGTAGCTACGTCTCTTTACTGCCCTGAGAAGTCTCAGACAGAACTAACCTAAGTAACGGGATATTCCTGCGGTAAGGACTTGCTCCATAAATCTGTCTAAGGGCAGGGTTTCCCTTTTATTCCCCCTGAGCCGCGTTCCACGCTGTCCCGTGCCACGGTTTCCCTCGTGGCTCCGGGCTGCTCCCCGCGGCGGCCCCGGCTCCTCTGCGTGCGTGAGCGGCACGCGCGGTGCCCGCCGCGGCACGCCGAGGCAGCGCTGCTCGGGCAGGCCTCGCGAACGCCTGGACGCAGCGTGCCGCGGGTCTAGGTGGGTCCCAGTAACTCGAAGGCAGGAGCTAGTGGACAAGTTAGGAAAGAATATGGCTGGAAATGGGGAGGGCGATTTTATTCCAGAGAGCAGAGGCCTGGAAGATGACAGAGCTAAATGACTGGGATGCTGAAGTGGAGAGAAAAGCAAGCAGGCACCTTTCTTGTGGCCACAAGCTCACAGCTGTCAGAAGCACACTGTGTCCGCCCCCATGGCTTCCCCATGGTGACAGATGTCCTACTTTTGCAATTCAAAAATGTGGTCCTGCTAACTTATGAATTATACAAAGGAAAAACACAAAAATCACTTCACCCACCACTGAAAAGAAGCTACCTCTAGGCTGCAACATTGTAACTGTTTAATGGTGCAGGACAACTGTATAGAGCACTTATGACTTCAGGAAAACATTAAGCATAAGATAGCTATTCATTTTTTAAAAATGACCAGGCTACTAACACTCCAATGTTATATGCATGGACACACATACATGTTTGTGTTGCTTTTTTGTGGCCATGCATTTTCAAGGCATTTTTGTGCTTTATCTGATGGAAAGCAGTACCTTAATGCCCTATTCCATGTTGGCCTGCGGAAAAAACTGACTTGCTAAATCATTATCATTTCTAACAACACCTGCACTTCCTCCATGCTGATCTTTCGTACAAATAGATAGCCAAGCTAATCCTGGGTATTTTAAGGAAAGCAGTGAACTAGTTTTTCGACAGCTCTGACTGCAAAAATATATTTACTTTGATTTATGAAAATTTAAAATCTTTTGGGCATAGGGGATCAAACTTTATGTGTACTTAGTAGCATTTTTTGCATTATTTATGCCTTCAACTGCAAACAATAGCAACAGCATTTATACTCAGGAAATACATTGCGCAGTTAAATATGGCCTGAGTTACTTGTCTGCAGAATAAGCTTTCCCCACTCTGAAGGAGGTAAAAATACTGTAACAAAAGAAGTTCTGAGAAAATATTTGAGCAGAGAAAAGTACACAGGAGTGGCAGACCAATCCTGGAAAACACTGCAGTACTGAGTATTTTCTAGCGATACGCCAAAATAATTGGCAAACGTTCGGGTATTCTGGCTTGAACTTGGGTGGGAATGATGTTTTAATGTAACTGCTTTTTCCACTTACATAAAATAGCAAGTACTCAATGTTATGAAAGGAAAAGATGGCTCTAACTCTCTCTGTTAATTGAACAAAGTAAAAAGCATTGTATCTCCTTTACTTGTTTCCAGTCTGGATGGCAAATGCAAATTCACATGTTTGGGAATTAGTTCAACACTTTTCTCTGTCATGCATAAGCATTTTTGTTGTTGTTTCAAGTGTCCTGCTGCATAAGTAGCAAGAAAGTTCAGATGGCTTCCTCCCTCTTCCTTCTGCCTCTGCCTCTCCTCAGATCTCCTCTCCTCAGCTCTCCCAACCTTTTTTTCATGACACAGTCCCACACTTATGTCTCCAATATATCCACTGAGCCACAAACATATGAGTCTTTCTGGACTATAAAATCAGAAGGCTGTGGTGGCTCTGCCATAGGCTGACATTTTCAGAAGTGCTGAATTGCTATACTCTTTTTCCACTTCTCATGTAAGCACTATAAAATTACTGCCTTGTCTCTTCCTCCAAATTCTTTTAAGATTAAATGCCCTGCAAGGTTTCTTGCAATTCTGGTAGTAATATCTTTGCACAGGGCCTAGTGGAGGAAGCAGTGGTTTGCAGGTGACATTTACAGGATGAGATGATGGCACCTCTTTGAGGACTAGATGAAACTGTTAGTAACTGATTGATGTTCTTACACACGTAAGGCAAATATGGAGAACTGTAGCTTGCAACTTGTCTAGCTTCAAGTTTGTTTCCAATATTCAGATATTCTCACTAAAAAATGATTACTCTTTACCACTGTTAATGCACTGTAGTATGTTATGCAATAGTCAAGAGACCTCCAAATCACATGTTTCTAGAAAATTAAGTTTTAATATTGAATAGTGTTAGGAACCTTGGTCATTGCAAAGTGTCTTCAGGAATTTCTGATTCAGGTTGCATTAGGACATCCAAACTTGATATATTGTCCGTTTACCCCTATTCTTCACCTCTCCTTGCCGCTGGCTTGTATTGTTAGAAAGCATCCCAGTGATACTTGACTGCTGCATTCAGAAGATTTTTTAAAGTGTGTGCATCTGAAATTTCAAAGTCATATAGTGTATAGCAAATGCCTTTTTTCCCTTTCTGTGTAGATGGAGTACTTGAATGACCTTAGAGCAGAAAAAAATCCTATCTTGAAGTGTTCTAAATGTATGAACAGGAAATGCATACTTTTCACTCTAATTCCTTCAATGAACTTAATATAAAAATAACCTGCCATTGCTGTAAGGTTAATGATGCAGAGAATTTTCACTGGACTTCAGCTGATTTTCCAAATTCTCTTTCATCCTCGTTCTCCCAGACCAAGTGATGCTTCTAATAGCAGATGGGCCCAGGCTGTGTTTAGAAATGCGAAGCTGTGTGGATGCACATGTGCATGTGAAAGCATGAATGTTTACTTTCCAAGTAATTGAAATGCATGAGAGAATAGATGTGCATTTTTAGTGTATAACTGTATCCGCTATAACAAGTTGATTCTTAGTACCTAAAGAACAAATGTGCTTCTTGGGAAACGGAGAAGTATGAGTGACCTCCACGTCCTGAGCCCCTCTGTTCAGAGACACACTGACTCTCCCTCAGAGCTTCCTCCCTGTGGCCTGGGAGTGCTCCCAAATTCTTTGGTTATTAATCCAGTGCCACCCAGTAATTGAGAAGAAGGTGTCCAGGAGCTGTACGAACCATCTCCAGCAAATCCCCACATCCAGCCCGTTGCACGTTTTTACAGTTATCAAAATAGAAAGAAAATCAAGTTCCGTTATATTATCATTTACATATTTGCAAAATGCTTTCTCAGGGGTTTGGCACGTGTGGCATGAAGAAAGATGAGCTGCTGTACTTACTTTCCGGAGCATTTCTCTATGCAGACTTCTCCTGCTATAGGATTACAAGCTGGCAGAATAATGCCTGACAGGAATTGATAAAGAATTGCAACATGAATCCCTGCAGGGCACGTTGGGGCAAGTTTGTTATAGGAACAGTCTTCCTCTGTTTACATGAACAAAAGCTGGGTTTGACAGCTTCACTGATCAGCAGCTTTGGGAGTGTGTGAACTCACTGTTATTCTGTGTTGCTTTTTCTACATTTTTCGCTATGGTAGCAATAATCTCTCTTTTTAAGCAGTTCTCTTTCAGAGTGTTCTCACCCTGTTTCTCTCTGCTACACGGTACTTTCCAATGCAAAGTTTATAGAGAGAGTATAGTATCACTGGTCAAATTAAATTTAATTTGCCTTGTACATCAGCTTATTAAAGAAAGCAAGTGAAGAAAGATGAGTATTGGGGAAAAAGTGCCTGGTAATCATAGCTTGGTTTTCATATGATTTCCACTGATTTTTTTCCCCACAATTGTTAGGTAACTGCATCTAAGATTGAATTGTGCACTGACAGAAAGCAGGCTACCCATGCTAGTAATGGCTCAGATACAAATCCATCAGTAGCTTCTGTTAGGGCTACATTTCAGCCTTTCTCCAGCTGGCATCATCATTTTTATTTAGGGAAACTGGGCTGTTTTATTTATGTAGCTACTCAAAATTCAGTCAAGCTGATGAGGCCATACCAGCTATTTCATGCTGAAAGAATAAATTTTATTTTCCAGCGATTTTTGTGCAGTATTTTGCAGAGACACAGTGTAGCATCTGTATTTAAAAATTGCATCGCGTTTATTTGCCGGTGGTGTTCGTGGAAGCCACATGCACACGAGTCATTCATTTTTGAGGGCTGCTTCCCTTGTGCTGAGCTCACCGGAAAGCTGCTGTTTCCCAGCAGCGTCCCCTGCAGCTCCGGGGCCTCGGGTGCCGAAGGGGCAGCATCTCCCCAGCTGCAGCCTCCTGTGCTCTCGCCAGCAAACGGCAGAAGTCGTACGGCTGTTTCAGACCCAGAATCAGCTCAAGTGTTTTCTTTGTGGGAGTTATATGATGAGTATACAAATTAATTTGTGATTGTTATATGTGCTGGCTTGACAGTGTGTTGACCCGTGACATAGGAATATAGCAATGAAAGATCTCACTATGGTTTTACAGCAGTTTAATTCCACTGACATCAGTGGAGTCATTTTTGATTTACACCAGCATAAGCACGGTCTGACTGAGGCCCAGTTAGAAGGCAGATGGAGTTGTGGATTTTACATTGCCATGGACATCCTGAGGAAGATTCTGGTTCTTTTTCCAGTTTTCAGAATGATCTGATATTACTCAAATCATCCTCTTTTACCTAAATGCAGACACATGTATAATATGTTTGTTTGACACGTGCTATCTCAAGTGACTCTGTAGATAAGAACATAGAGGGGGGCAGAGCTTTTTTCTTTTATAGTTTGATTTTAGAAACATCTCAATGGCTTTTTAAGCATACAGTTACTGCTTCATTGCATATTCCCTGTTAATTGTTCTGCAGTTGTGCTGGAGCCCTGGGCAGAAAGGACTGTAATAGCAGTTGTAGGTATTCCCCTTGCCCTCCCCTGCCCTCCGCCTTCCTCTCCTCTCCTCTCCTCTCCTCTCCTCTCCTCTCCTCTCCTCTCCTCTCCTCGTGCTTTAGGGTGTGACTGTACCAAAAATTATCCTCCCTGATGGATGGAAAACAGAATTCTGGGACAACACAAAATTGCAAGGCTACCGTAGCTATCTCTGATTTAGATTCTAGAAACAGTAATTTTCCTAACTATAATCTGGGAAAATTTGCATCAAAATTAATGGGAAGTATACCAGCATTTTCCATGGTAGTACAGTCAAACTGCAAGTCTAAATTAAAAAGGACTTTAATCTGTCATTCAGCTTCTTGTTATTTGCTTTTCCTGCTACACCCGCTTCCGCCACTTGGAATTACGATTAAACAAAGCAGCAGCAGAATCAGTTGTGGCCAGAGAGTCTTGTGTGCTCCTTCTTTTGCTTCCACTTCCTCTAACTTGTTGCTGGCGGTCTCAGTGAGAACAATTGCAATACAAGTGGCTCCAGTTTGCTGTTTCTTTGCAAAAATTCTCCTGCTTCATTATAAGAGCAAAAAATATGGAAAAAAAAGTGACTCCATCTTTTGTTCTACCAGTGCTGTGATTTTGAAAAGCTTGACTGCGCGGGAGCGACGAAGGTGTGCAGGCAGGGAATGGGCAGTGCAAGCCGCAACAGCTTGAGCTCCCAAACGTCAGCAGGTCCAAGTGAGTGGATAGACTCCCCAACTGTACAACGTTGCTTTTCAAGTCCTTTATACAGTCCACTACAATATCCACATCACCTTTCACAACAGACTCTAAATTCCCTTCTCTGACAGATCTTCATGGAGGAAAAGTTTTATTTTTTTTCCTAGCCTTGCCTATTATAGAAAGGTAAATAGGCTAGTTGGAGTAGGTAATTACGGTGTATTTTCCAGGTAACTTCCATGGGACTAAGAAGCAGATGTTAGATAGCTCTTTTTGTCTGTCCCTCTTCTGCAGTCTCGGTCTGTGCCCCAAACTGCAGAGCTGGCGGGGCAGACAAATGAGACACGAGAGGATGTCCCGCTCCTCCAGCCTTGTCCCTGCATCTACAGGCACAGTCCGACACAAGATATTTACCATGCTTGGAAAAAATTTCTTACAAAGGACAGTCGGTTGCACACATGAGGAGAGCTGTGTGCTTGTAAGACAGAAATGCACTTTGTGAAACGGAAAAGAGTACTGAGAGCAGACACTGTTATAAAACAGTAGTCCCTGGACAAGGTTTTCATGAATAACCATATATTAATGTCTTCTGAAGTCTCAGTTTCACTGGGGAGAAAATAGTGTTGATCTTTGTTGAAAAACCATTTAAATATAGTATCACAGCATTGTGAGTGATTTACCCACCAAGGACTGAATGGCAAGAAGGCTAAAAACTGGAACTCGATTCACTGTGCTCATGAGACTGATGCGCATTCAGCGTGCCGCCGGTGAGTGAGCCCGTCGGAGTGCGCTTAGCCCTTCTGCATACCCAGGCAGAGGTATCTGCAAATGCTGGTTTAGCAAAGCTAAAAAAGCTATTTTGAAAATGCATATTTCAAAAGTTATTTTGAAAATGTAATTTAAAGAGGCTAGGAGGAAATTGTGCCCCTTTATGAATGATCTGCTTTGACAGTTTCATATCTCTAAAGTCTTTCTTCTTTTCTGCTGAGCTAATTAGGATTTCCTATAACCTACTGTCATCATTTAACTTATAGGATATGCATTCTCTTTAGAGAATTATGCTCTGAAGCATGTTCTAGTCATCCGGTATTAGTCCCATTGTGTGGAGTATTAGCAGCAGAATGTGGGGGGGGGGGTTGGGGCGTGTGAAAAGGAGTCAGACTTTAAATACCAAACCAGACCAAGAGCTATTCTTCTGGTACACACAAGTAGGGATTTTTCATATTGTGCATATGACTCTTTTAAATGTAACTATAAATAGAAAAGGCATGTAAGCACTGTGTAAGCTGAGTATGTTTTCAGCAGATATTTAGATTAGCTGTCTTTTGCTTAAGGACTTAAAAATCTCTATTATTTGTGTAAAGAAAATGAGTGAATAGTTTTATAAATCATACAGATTTTGTAATTTAGTTTAAAATCAAATTTTAAGGTATTTACTCAGTTACCTATATAGGTTCTGACAGGTCCATCCCGAATATCCATGTGACAGTTTTTTAAATGTTCAGACAATATTCTCTAATTTATTACTTTTAAAAATTGATCGTATATACCTCATTTAGCATTGATTAGGTACAGATAAAACTGTTAACTGTGTGCAGGTCACCATAGTTGCATTAGTTGTAACTCAAGTTTATGTTACTTATCTAAACTTAGGCCCCTAGGCTGAAATATTCCGTTCTTTTTGTTACCAAAAATTTATATTTTATAAAGGCAAAGCAAGACTTTTGGGGGGTTTATTTGGTATTTGATTTGAGGTTATTTGCATTTTCTTACTTGAACACCTCAGCTGAATCTTAAACTGAAATATGGCCCATAAATAGTCGCTTTCTGAGTGAGAGTGCTTAAGAAATTAGTTTTTACCTGCCTGATTTGTGAGCATGTGAAATCTGACTTCTGAGTGTTTGCAGTAGAGTTGTTTTCTTTATTTTGCTGAACTCGTTGCTGTGCACCTAGGAAAGGATGTCCTGTACGTGCACACGTATCTAAATGAACTTTGCAGTGAGCTGGCTGGCCAGCCAAGGTCAAGGTTAAGGTGAGGAGCTGTTACAACTCTGCAAGATCATTCATCTAGACTTCCTCAGCACAAAGAAGAGAAAACCTTTTCCTGCAGACTGTAGAAAAACCAGCTGTATTAGTAACACATGCAGTTAAACCAATTTTCAATAGGAGTAATGGTATATTTACAGTAAGATATTTTAATAACACAGCAGACATTGCAAGTGGCTGTACTTTAATTCTACGTCTGTGAGAGGCAGTGGGGTTTGATCATGCTGTTCTTACTTAGGCATATATTCTTGTTGGTCAGGGCTTCACAGATACAGAACAGAAATCCATTTTCTGCTCAGTGGTCCAGCTGAGGCAAGAGGTAGAAGAGCCCAGGCCAGGAAGCCAGCAGTGACGCAAGTGGGGCAGCGCGGGGAAGCAGCGGGACAGCACTGCTCGCAGGAGAGGAACGCTCTCAACGCGCCTTCAGCCTAAGAACGGCCGCTGTTTTGTAGGCAAAGAGAGTTTAAGGAGAGTTGAAGCAGGGTATTATTGCAGGAAGCTCTTTCCAAGAATGGAGGAGGTGCAAAAATGCTTACGTGGTAGCCCATAAACAGCTGAGGCCAAGATCTTTGGCTAATCAGCGAGGAGAGTGGCTATTTCGGCATCTAAAGAGATATGACTGACAGGTAGATTAGTGAAGTAGTCCTGTAATGGAAGGATGTGAAGATCATGGAAATAAAGGCAATCTTTTTACTATTTCTTTCTCGTATTTAGAGCATATTACATATTTTTCATAAATAACTATCACAGTCTCTGTTTGTC